>NW_027116849.1:600000-917962 GCF_024137725.1 Prorops nasuta | reverse complement strand
GAGTACTTATAAAGGGGCTAGGGTAACTCACTTGGGGTCAGGGAGTACATATAAAGGGTCTATGGTAACTCACTTGGGGTCAGGGAGTACATATAAAGGGGCTAGGATAACTAATTTGGGGTCAGGGATTACATTTATGGGACTAGGGTAACTTACTTGCGGTCAGAGAGTACATATAAAGGGGCTTGGTTAACTCACTTGGGGTCAGGGAGAACTTATAAAGGTGATATGGTAACTCACTTGCGGTCAGAGAGTACATATAAACGGGCTAGGATAACTCACTTGGGGTCAGGGAGTACTTATAATGGGGATATGGTAACTCACTTGGGGTCAGGGAGTACTACTATGGGACTAGGGTAACTTACTTGCGGTCAGAGAGTACATATAAAGGGGCTAGGATAACTAACTTGGGGTCAGGGATTACATTTATGGGACTAGGGTAACTTACTTGCGGTCAGAGAGTAAATATAAAGGGGCTTGGATAACTCACTTGGGGTCAGGGAGTACTTATAAAGGGGCTAGGGTAACTCACTTGGGGTCAGGGAGTACATATAAAGGGGCTATGGTAACTGACTTGGGGTCAGGGAGTACTTTTATGGGACTAGAGTAACTCACTTGGGGTCAGGGAGTACATATAAAGGGGCAATGGTAACTCACTTGGGGTCAGGGAGTACATTTATGGGACTAGGGTAACTTACTTGCGGTCAGAGGGTACATATAAAGGGGCTAGGATAACTCACTTGGGTTCAGGGAGAACTTATAAAGGTGATATGGTAATATCACTTGGGGTCAGGGAGTACTTACAAAGGGGCTAGGGTAACTCACTTGGGGTCAGGGAGTACATATAAAGGGTCTATGGTAACTCACTTGGGGTCAGGGAGTACATATAAAGGGGCTATGGTAACTCACTTAGGGTCAGGGAGCACTTATAAAGGGGCAATGTTAACTCACTTGGGGTCAGGGAGTACATTTATGGGACTAGGGTAACTTACTTGCGGTCAGAGGGTACATATAAAGGGGCTAGGATAACTCACTTGGGTTCAGGGAGAACTTATAAAGGTGATATGGTAACTCACTTGGGGTCAGGGAGTACTTATAAAGGGGCTAGGGTAACTCACTTGGGGTCAGGGAGTACATATAAAGGGTCTATGGTAACTCACTTGGGGTCAGGGAGTACATATAAAGGGGCTAGGATAACTAATTTGGGGTCAGGGATTACATTTATGGGACTAGGGTAACTTACTTGCGGTCAGAGAGTACATATAAAAGGGCTTGGATAACTCACTTGGGGTCAGGGAGAACTTATAAAGGTGATATGGTAACTCTCTTGGGGTCAGGGAGTACTTATATGAGACTAGGGTAACACACATGGGGGTCAGAGAGTACATATAAAGGGGCTAGGATAACTAACTTGGGGTCAGGGAGTACTTATAAAGGGGCTAGGGTAACTCACTTGGGGTCAGGGAGTACATATAAAGGGTCTATGGTAACTCACTTGAGGTCAGGGAGTACATATAAAGGGGCTATGGTAACTCACTTTGGGTCAGGGAGCACTTATAAAGGGGCAATGTTAACTCACTTGGGGTCAGGGAGTACATTTATGGGACTAGGGTAACTTACTTGCGGTCAGAGGGTACATATAAAGGGGCTAGGATAACTCACATGTGTTCAGGGAGAACTTATAAAGGTGATATGGTAACTCACTTGGGGTCAGGGAGTACTTATATGAGACTAGGGTAAATCACATGGGGTCAGGGAGTACTTATATGGGATCAGGGTAACTCACTTGGGGCCAGGGTGTACTTATAAAGGGGCTAGGGTAACTCACTTGGGGTCAGGGAGTACATATAAAGGGGCTATGGTAACTCACTTGGGGTCAGGGAGTACTACTATGGGACCAGGGTAACTCACTTGGGGTCAGGGAGTACATATAAATGGGCTAGGATAACTCACATGAGATCAGGGTGTGCTTATAAAGGGGCTAGGGTAACTCATTTGGGGTCAGGGAGTACATATAAATGGGCTAGGATAACTCACTTGGGATCAGGGAGTGCTTATAAAGGGGCTAGGGTAACTCACTTGGGGTCAGGGAGTACATATAAAGGGTCTATGGTAACTCACTTGGGGTCAGGGAATACATATAAAGGGGCTATGGTAACTCACTTTGGGTCAGGGAGCACTTATAAAGGGGCAATGTTAACTTACTTGGGGTCAGGGAGTACATTTATGGGACTAGGGTAACTTACTTGCGGTTAGAGGGTACATATAAAGGGGCTAGGATAACTCACTTGGGTTCAGGGAGAACTTATAAAGGTGATATGGTAACTCACTTGGGGTCAGGGAGTACTTATATGAGACTAGGGTAACTCACATGGGGTCAGGGAGTACTTATATGGGACCAGGGTAACTCACTTGGGGCCAGGGAGAACTTGTAAAGGTGATATGGTAACTCACTTGGGGTCAGGGAGTACTTATAAAGGGGCTAGGGTAACTCACTTGGGGTCAGGGAGTACATATAAAGGGTCTATGGTAACTCACTTGGGGTCAGGGAGTACATATAAAGGGGCTAGGATAACTAATTTGGGGTCAGGGATTACATTTATGGGACTAGGGTAACTTACTTGCGGTCAGAGAGTACATATAAAGGGGCTTGGTTAACTCACTTGGGGTCAGGGAGAACTTATAAAGGTGATATGGTAACTCACTTGGGGTCAGGGAGTACTTATATGAGACTAGGGTAACACACATGGGGTCAGGGAGTACTAATAAAGGGGTTAGATTAACTCACTTGCGGTCAGAGAGTACATATAAACGGGCTAGGATAACTCACTTGGGGTCAGGGAGTACTTATAATGGGGATATGGTAACCCACTTGGGGTCAGGGAGTACTACTATGGGACTAGGGTAACTTACTTGCGGTCAGAGAGTACATATAAAGGGGCTAGGATAACTAACTTGGGGTCAGGGATTACATTTATGGGACTAGGGTAACTTACTTGCGGTCAGAGAGTAAATATAAAGGGGCTTGGATAACTCACTTGGGGTCAGGGAGTACTTATAAAGGGGCTAGGGTAACTCACTTGGGGTCAGGGAGTACATATAAAGGGGCTATGGTAACTGACTTGGGGTCAGGGAGTACTTTTATGGGACTAGAGTAACTCACTTGGGGTCAGGGAGTACATATAAAGGGGCAATGGTAACTCACTTGGGGTCAGGGAGTACATTTATGGGACTAGGGTAACTTACTTGCGGTCAGAGGGTACATATAAAGGGGCTAGGATAACTCACTTGGGTTCAGGGAGAACTTATAAAGGTGATATGGTAACTCACTTGGGATCAGGCAGTACTTATATGAGACTAGGGTAACTCACATGGGGACAGGGAGTACTTATATGGGACCAGGGTAACTCACTTGGGGCCAGGGTGTACTTATAAAGGGGCTAGGGTAACTCACTTGGGGTCAGGGAGTACATATAAAGGGGCTATGGTAACTCACTTGGGGTCAGGGAGTACTACTATGGGACCAGGGTAACTCACTTGGGGTCAGGGAGTACTACTATGGGACCAGGGTAACTCACTTGGGGTCAGGGAGTACATAAAAAACGGCTAGGATAACTCATTTGGGATCAGGGAGTGCTTATAAAGGGGCTAGGGTAACTCACTTGGGGTCAGGGAGTACAACTATGGGACCAGGGTAACTCACTTGCGGTCTGATAGTACATATAAAGTGGCTAGGGTAACTCACTTGGGGTCAGGGAGTACATATAAAGGGGCTATGGTAACTCACTTGGGGTCAGGGAGTACTACTATGGGACTAGGGTAACTTACTTGCGGTCAGAGAGTACATATAAAGGGGCTTGGATAACTCACTTGGGGTCAGGGAGAAATTACAAAGGTGATATGGTAACTCACTTGGGGTCAGGGAGTACTTATATGGGACTAGGGTAACTCACTTGGGGTCAGGGAGTAATTATAAAGTGGCTAGGGTAACTCACTTGGGGTCAGGGAGTACATATAAAGGGTCTATGGTAACTCACTTGGGGTCAGGGAGTACTACTATGAGACTAGGGTAACCTTCTTGCGGTCAGAGAGTACATATAAAGGGGCTAGGATAACTCACTTGGGGTCAGGGAGAACTTATAAAGGTGATATGGTAACTCACTTGGGGTCAGGGAGTACTTATATGAGACTAGGGTAACACACATGGGGTCAGGGAGTACTAATAAAGGGGTTAGATTAACTCACTTGCGGTCAGAGAGTACATATAAAGTGGCTAGGATAACTCACTTGGGGTCAGGGAGTACTTATAATGGGGATATGGTAACTCACTTGGGGTCAGGGAGTACTACTATGGGACTAGGGTAACTTACTTGCGGTCAGAGAGTACATATAAAGGGGCTAGGATAACTAACTTGGGGTCAGGGATTACATTTATGGGACTAGGGTAACTTACTTGCGGTCAGAGAGTACATATAAAGGGGCTTGGAAAACTCACTTGGGGTCAGGGAGAACTTATAAAGGTGATATGGTAATATCACTTGGGGTCAGGGAGTACTTACAAAGGGGCTAGGGTAACTCACTTGGGGTCAGGGAGTACATATAAAGGGTCTATGGTAACTCACTTGGGGTCAGGGAGTACATATAAAGGGGCTATGGTAACTCACTTAGGGTCAGGGAGCACTTATAAAGGGGCAATGTTAACTCACTTGGGGTCAGGGAGTACATTTATGGGACTAGGGTAACTTACTTGCGGTCAGAGGGTACATATAAAGGGGCTAGGATAACTCACTTGGGTTCAGGGAGAACTTATAAAGGTGATATGGTAACTCACTTGGGGTCAGGGAGTACTTATAAAGGGGCTAGGGTAACTCACTTGGGGTCAGGGAGTACATATAAAGGGTCTATGGTAACTCACTTGGGGTCAGGGAGTACATATAAAGGGGCTAGGATAACTAATTTGGGGTCAGGGATTACATTTATGGGACTAGGGTAACTTACTTGCGGTCAGAGAGTACATATAAAGGGGCTTGGATAACTCACTTGGGGTCAGGGAGAACTTATAAAGGTGATATGGTAACTCTCTTGGGGTCAGGGATTACTTATAT
Source organism: Prorops nasuta (assembly GCF_024137725.1). Taxonomy (NCBI): domain Eukaryota; kingdom Metazoa; phylum Arthropoda; class Insecta; order Hymenoptera; family Bethylidae; genus Prorops; species Prorops nasuta. The sequence continues at coordinate 912,857 of NW_027116849.1, read as the reverse complement.
GAGACTAGGGTAACACACATGGGGGTCAGAGAGTACATATAAAGGGGCTAGGATAACTAACTTGGGGTCAGGGAGTACTTATAAAGGGGCTAGGGTAACTCACTTGGGGTCAGGGAGTACATATAAAGGGTCTATGGTAACTCACTTGGGGTCAGGGAGTACATATAAAGGGGCTATGGTAACTCACTTTGGGTCAGGGAGCACTTATAAAGGGGCAATGTTAACTCACTTGGGGTCAGGGAGTACATTTATGGGACTAGGGTAACTTACTTGCGGTCAGAGGGTACATATAAAGGGGCTAGGATAACTCACATGTGTTCAGGGAGAACTTATAAAGGTGATATGGTAACTCACTTGGGGTCAGGGAGTACTTATATGAGACTAGGGTAAATCACATGGGGTCAGGGAGTACTTATATGGGATCAGGGTAACTCACTTGGGGCCAGGGTGTACTTATAAAGGGGCTAGGGTAACTCACTTGGGGTCAGGGAGTACATATAAAGGGGCTATGGTAACTCACTTGGGGTCAGGGAGTACTACTATGGGACCAGGGTAACTCACTTGGGGTCAGGGAGTACATATAAATGGGCTAGGATAACTCACATGAGATCAGGGTGTGCTTATAAAGGGGCTAGGGTAACTCATTTGGGGTCAGGGAGTACATATAAATGGGCTAGGATAACTCACTTGGGATCAGGGAGTGCTTATAAAGGGGCTAGGGTAACTCACTTGGGGTCAGAGAGTACTACTATGGGACCAGGGTAACTCACTTGCGGTCAGACAGTTCATATAAAGGGGCTAGGACAACACATTTGGGGTCAGGGAGTACTTATATGGGACTAGGGTAACACACTTGGGGTCAGGGAGTACTTCTATGGAACTAGGGTTACTCACTTGGGCGTCAGGTAGTACTTCTATGTGACTAGGGTAACTCACTTGGGGTCAGGGAGTACTTATAAAGGGGCTATGGTAACTCACTTGGGGTCAGGGAGTAATACTATGGTATAGAGTAACTCACTTGTGGTCAGAGAGTACATATAAAGCGGCTAGGATAACTCAATTGGTGTCAGGGAGTACTTATAAAGGTGATATGGTAACTCATTTGGGGTCAGGGAGTACTTATAAAGGGGCTAGGGTAACTCACTTGGGGTCAGGGAGTACATATAAAGGGGCTATGGTAACTCACTTGGGGTAAGGGAGTACATATAAAGGGGCTAGGGTAACTCACTTGGGGTCAGGGAGTACATATAAAGGGGCTATGGTAACTCACTTGGGGTCAGGGAGTACATATAAAGGGGCTATGGTAACTCACTTGGGGTCAGGGAGTACTACTATGGGACCAGGGTAACTAACTTGCGGTCAGAGAGCACATATAAAGTGGCTAGGGTAACTCACTTGGGGTCAGGGATTACATATAAAGGGGCTATGGTAACTCACTTGGGGTCAGGGAGTACATATAAAGGGGCTATGGTAACTCACTTGGGGTCAGGGAGTACTACTATGGGACCAGGGTAACTAACTTGCGGTCAGAGAGCACATATAAAGTGGCTAGGGTAACTCACTTGGGGTCAGGGATTACATATAAAGAGACTAGGATAACTCACTTGGGGTCAGGGAGTACTTATAAAGAGGCTATGGTAACTCACTTGGGGTCAGGGAGTACTACTATGAGACTAGGGTAACTTACTTGCGGTCAGAAAGTACATATGAATGGGCTAGGATAACTCACTTAGGGTCAGGGATTACTACTATGGGACTAGGGTAACTCACTTGTGGTCAGAGAGTACTTATAAAGGTGATATGGTAACTCATTTGGGGTCAGGGAGTACTTATAAAGGGGCTAGGGTAACTCACTTTGGTTCAAGGAGTACTTATATGGGACTAGGGTAACTCTCTTGGTGTCTGTGAGTGCTTATATGGGACCAGGGTAACTCACTTGGGGCCAGGGTGTACTAATTAAAGGGCTATGGTAACTCACTTGGGGTCAGGGAGTACATATAAAGGGGCTATGCTAACTCACTTGGGGTCAGGGAGTACTACTATGGGACCAGGGTAACTCACTTGCGGTCAGAGAGTACATATAAAGGGCCTAGGATAACTCACTTGGGGTCAGGAAGTACTTACAAAAGTGATATGGTAACTCACTTGGGGTCAGGGAGTACTTATATGGGACTAGGGTAACTCACTTAGGGTCAGGGTGTATTTATATGGGACTAGGGTAACTCACTTGCGGTCAGAGAGTACATATAAAGGGGATAGGATAACTCACTTGCGGTCAGAGAGTACATATAAAGGGGCTAGGATATCTCACTTGGGGTCAGGGAGTACTTATAAAGGGGCTATGGTAACTCACTTGGGGTCAGGGAGTACTTATATGGGACTAGGGTAACACACTTGGGGTAAGGGAGTACTTATTAAGGGGTTAGAATAACTCACTTGCGGTCAGAGTGTACTTATAAAGAGACTAGGATAACTCACTTGGGGTCAGGGAGTACTTATAAAGGGGCTATGGTAACTCACTTGGGGTCAGGGAGTACTTATATGAGACTAGGGTAACTCACATGGGGTCAGGGAGTACTTATATCGGACCAGGGTAACTCACATGGGGCCAGGGTGTACTTATAAAGGGGCTAGGTTACCTCACTTGGGGTCAGGGAGTACATATAAAGGGGCTATGGTAACTCACTTGGGGTCAGGGAGTACATATAAAGGGGCTATGGTAACTCACTTGGGGTCAGGGAGTACTTATAAAGAGGCTATGGTAACTCACTTGGGGTCAGGGAGTACTACTATGAGACTAGGGTAACTTACTTGCGGTCAGAAAGTACATATGAATGGGCTAGGATAACTCACTTGGGGTCAGGGATTACTACTATGGGACTAGGGTGACTTACTTGCGGTTAGAGAGTACATATAAAGGGGCTAGGATAACACACTTGGGGTCAGGGAGTACTCCTATGGTATAGGGTAACTCACTTGTGGTCAGAGAGTACTTATAAAGGTGATATGGTAACTCATTTGGGGTCAGGGAGTACTTATAAAGGGGCTAGGGTAACTCACTTTGGTTCAAGGAGTACTTATATGGGACTAGGGTAACTCACTTGGTGTCTGTGAGTACTTATATGGGACCAGGGTAACTCACTTGGGGCCAGGGTGTACTAATTAAAGGGCTATGGTAACTCACTTGGGGTCAGGGAGTACATATAAGGGGGCTATGGTAACTCACTTGGGGTCAGGGAGTACTACTATGGGACCAGGGTAACTCACTTGCGGTCAGAGAGTACATATAAAGGGCCTAGGATAACTCACTTGGGGTCAGGGAGTACTTACAAAGGTGATATGGTAACTCACTTGGGGTCAGGGAGTACTTATATGGGACTAGGGTAACTCACTTAGGGTCAGGGTGTATTTATATGGGACTAGGGTAACTTACTTGCGGCCAGAGGGTACATATAAAGGGGCTAGGATAACTCTCTTGGGTTCAGGGAGAACTTATAAAGGTGATATGGTAACTCACTTGGGGTCAGGGAGTACTTATATGAGACTAGGGTAACTCACATGGGGTCAGGGAGTACTTATATCGGACCAGGGTAACTCACTTGGGGCCAGGGTGTACTTATAAAGGGGCTAGGGTAACTCACTTGGGGTCAGGGAGTACATATAAAGGGGCTATGGTAACTCACTTGGGGTCAGGGAGTACATATAAAGGGTCTATGGTAACTCACTTGGGGTCAGGGAGTACTACTATGGGACCAGGGTAACTCACTTGCGGTCAGAGAGTACATATAAAGTGGCTAGGGTAACTCACTTGGGGTCAGGGAGTACATATAAAGGGGCTATGGTAACTCACTTGGGGTCAGGGAGTACTTATAAAGAGGCTATGGTAACTCACTTGGGGTCAGGGAGTACTACTATGAGACTAGGGTAACTTACTTGCGGTCAGAAAGTACATATGAATGGGCTAGGATAACTCACTTGGGGTCAGGGATTACTACTATGGGACTAGGGTAACTTACTTGCGATAAGAAAGTACATATGATTGGGCTAGGATAACTCACTTGGGGTCAGGGAGAACTTATAAAGGGGCTATGGTAACTCACTTGGGTTCAGGGAGTACTACTATGGGACTAGGGTAACTTACTTGCGAACAGAAAGTACATATGATTGGGCTAGGATTACTCACTTGGGGTCAGGGAGAACTTATAAAGGGGCTATGGTAACTCACTTGGGGTCAGGGAGTACATATAAAGGGCCTAGGATAACTCACTTGGGGTCAGGGAGTACTTACAAAGGTGATATGGTAACTCACTTGGGGTCAGGGAGTACTTCTATGTGACTAGGGTAACTCACTTGGGGTCACGGAGTAATACTATGGTATAGAGTAACTCACTTGTGGTCAGAGAGTACATATAAAGGGGCTAGGATAACTCACTTGGTGTCAGAGAGTACTTATAAAGGTGATATGGTAACTCATTTGGGGTCAGGGAGTACTTATAAAGGGGCTAGGGTAACTCACTTTGGTTCAAGGAGTACTTTTATGGGACTAGGGTAACTCACTTGGGGTCAGGGAGTACATATAAAGGGGCTATGTTATCTCACTTGGGGTCAGAGAGTACTTATAAAGGGGCAATGGTAACTCACTTGGGGTCAGGGAGTACATTTATGGGACTAGGGTAACTTACTTGCGGTCAGAGGGTACATATAAAGGGGCTAGGATAACTCACTTGGGTTCAGGGAGAACTTATAAAGGTGATATGGTAACTCACTTGGGGTCAGGGAGTACTTATATGAGACTAGGGTAACTCACATGGGGTCAGGGAGTACTTATATCGGACCAGGGTAACTCACTTGGGGCCAGGGTGTACTTATAAAGGGGCTAGGTTACCTCACTTGGGGTCAGGGAGTACATATAAAGGGGCTATGGTAACTCACTTGGGGTCAGGGAGTACATATAAAGGGGCTATGGTAACTCACTTGGGGTCAGGGAGTACTACTATGGGACCAGGGTAACTCACTTGCGGTCAGAGAGTACATATAAAGTGGCTAGGGTAACTCACTTGGGGTCAGGGAGTACATATAAAGGGGCTATGGTAACTCACTTGGGGTCAGGGAGTACTTATAAAGAGGCTATGGTAACTCACTTGGGGTCAGGGAGTACTACTATGAGACTAGGGTAACTTACTTGCGGTCAGAAAGTACATATGATTGGGCTAGGATAACTCACTTGGGGTCAGGGATTACTACTATGGGACTAGGGTGACTTACTTGCGGTTAGAGAGTACATATAAAGGGGCTAGGATAACACACTTGGGGTCAGGGAGTACTCCTATGGTATAGGGTAACTCACTTGTGGTCAGAGAGTACTTATAAAGGTGATATGGTAACTCATTTGGGGTCAGGGAGTACTTATAAAGGGGCTAGGGTAACTCACTTTGGTTCAAGGAGTACTTATATGGGACTAGGGTAACTCACTTGGTGTCTGTGAGTACTTATATGGGACCAGGATAACTCACTTGGGGCCAGGGTGTACTAATTAAAGGGCTATGGTAACTCACTTGGGGTCAGGGAGTACTACTATGATACCAGGGTAACTCACTTGCGGTCAGAGAGTACATATAAGGGCCTAGGATAACTCACTTGGGGTCAGGGAGTATTTATATGGGACTAGGGTAACTCACTTAGGGTCAGGGTGTATTTATATGGGACTAGGGTAACTTACTTGCGGCCAGAGGGTACATATAAAGGGGCTAGGATAACTCTCTTGGGTTCAGGGAGAACTTATAAAGGTGATATGGTAACTCACTTGGGGTCAGGGAGTACTTATATGAGACTAGGGTAACTCAAATGGGGTCAGGGAGTACTTATATCGGACCAGGGTAACTCACTTGGGGCCAGGGTGTACTTATAAAGGGGCTAGGGTAACTCACTTGGGGTCAGGGAGTACATATAAAGGGGCTATGGTAACTCACTTGGGGTCAGGGAGTACATATAAAGGGGCTATGGTAACTCACTTGGGGTCAGTGAGTACTACTATGGGACCAGGGTAACTCACTTGCGGTCAGAGAGTACATATAAAGTGGCTAGGGTAACTCACTTGGGGTCAGGGAGTACATATAAAGGGGCTATGGTAACTCACTTGGGGTCAGGGAGTACTTATAAAGAGGCTATGGTAACTCACTTGGGGTCAGGGAGTACTACTATGAGACTAGGGTAACTTACTTGCGGTCAGAAAGTACATATGATTGGGCTAGGATAACTCACTTGGGGTCAGGGAGAACTTATAAAGGGGCTATGGTAACTCACTTGGGGTCAGGGAGTACATATAAAGGGGCTATGGTAACTCACTTGGGGTCAGGGAGTACTACTATGGGACCAGGGTAACTCACTTGCGGTCAGAGAGTACATATAAAGGGCCTAGGATAACTCACTTGGGGTCAGGGAGTACTTACAAAGGTGATATGGTAACTCACTTGGGGTCAGGGAGTACTTATATGGGACTAGGGTAACTCACTTAGGGTCAGGGTGTATTTATATGGGACTAGGGTAACTCACTTGCGGTCAGAGAGTACATATAAAGCGGTTAGGATAACTCACTTGGGGTCAGGGAGTACTTATAAAGGTGATATGGTAACTCACTTGGAGCCAGGGAGTACTAATATGAAACTAGGGTTTTACACTTGGGGTCAGAAAGTACATATAAAAGGGCTAGGATAACTCTCTTGAGGTCAGAGAGTACATATAAAGGGGCTAGGATAACTCACTTCGGGTCAGAGAGTACATATAAAGGAGCTAGAATAACTCACTTGGGGTCAGTGAGTACTTAAATAGGGGCTATGGTAACTCACTTGGGGTCAGGAAGTCCTTCTATGGGACTAGGGTAACTCACTTGGGGTCTGGGAATACATATAAAGCGGCAAGGGTAACTCACTTAGGTTCAAGGAGTACTTATATGGGACTAGGGTAACTCACTTGGTGTCTGTGGGTACTTATATGGGACCAGGGTGCACTTATTAAAGGGCTAGGGTAACCCACTTGGGGTCAGGGAGCACTTATAAGGCACTAGGGTAACTCACTTGGGGTCTGGGAGTACATATAAAGGGGCTAGGATAACTCACTTGCGGGCAGAGTGTACTTCTATGGGACTAGGGTAACTCACTTGCGGTCAGAGAGTACATATAAAGGGGCTAGGATAACTCACTTGGGGTCAGAGTGTACTTATAAAGGGGCTATGGTAACTCACTTGGGGCCAGGGAGTACTAATATGAAACTAGGGTAACACACTTGGGGTCAGGGAGTACTTATAAAGTGGCTAGAATAACTCACTTGCAGTTAGAGAGTACATATAAAGGGGCTAGGATAACTCACTTGGGGTTAGAGAGTACATATAAAGCGGCTAGGATAACTCACTTGGGGTCAGGGAGTACTTATAAAGGTGATATGGTAACTCACTTGGGGTCGGGGAGTACTTATAAAGGGGCTAGGGTAACTCACTTGGGGCCAGGGAGTACTAATATGAAACTAGGGTAACAGACTTGTGGTCAGGGAGTACTTTAAAAGGGGCTACGATAACTCACTTGCGGTCAGAGAGTACATATAAAGGGTCTAGGATAACTCACTTGAGGTCAGAGAGTACATATAAAGGGGCTAGGATAACTCACTTGGGGTCAGAGAGTACATATAAAGGGGCTAGGATAACTCACTTGCGGTCAGAGAGTACTTCTATGGGACTAGGGTAACTCACTTGTTGTCAGGGAGTAATTTTTGGGACTAGGATAACTCACTTAGGGTCAGGGAGTACTTATATGGGACTAGGGTAACTCACTTGCGGTCAGACAGTTCATATAAAGGGGCTAGGACAACACATTTGGGGTCAGGGAGTACTTATATGGGTTTAGGGTAACACACTTAGGGTCAGGGAGTACTTCTATGGAACTAGGGTTACTCACTTGGGCGTGAGGTAGTACTTCTATGTGAGTAGGGTAACTCACTTGGGGTCAGGGAGTACTACTATGGTATAGGGTAACTCACTTGTGGTCAGAGAATACATATAAAGGGGCTAGGATAACTCACTTGGTGTCAGGGAGTACTTATAAAGGGGCTATGGTAACTCACTTTGGGTCAGGGAGCACTTATAAAGGGGCAATGTTAACTCACTTGGGGTCAGGGAGTACTACTATGGGACCAGGGTAACTCACTTGCGGTCAGAGAGTACATATAAAGGGCCTAGGATAACTCACTTGGGGTCAGGGAGTACTTACAAAGGTGATATGGTAACTCACTTGGGGTCAGGGAGTACTTATATGGGACTAGGGTAACTCACTTAGGGTCAGGGTGTATTTATATGGGACTAGGGTAACTCACTTGCGGTCAGAGAGTACATATAAAGGGGATAGGATAACTCACTTGCGGTCAGAGTGTACTTATAAAGAGACTAGGATAACTCACTTGGGGTCATGGAGTACTTATATAGGGGCTATGGTAATTTACTTGGTGTCAGGGAGTACTTCTATGGTACTAGGGTACCTCACTTGGGGTCTGGGAGTACATATAAAGCGGCTAGGGTAACTCACATGGAGTCTGGGAGTACTAATATGAAACTAGGGTTTTACACTTGGGGTCAGAAAGTACATATAAAGGGGCTAGGATAACTCTCTTGAGGTCAGAGAGTACATATAAAGGGGCTAGGATAACTCACTTGGGGTCAGAAAGTACATATAAAGGGGCTAGGATAACTCTCTTGAGGTCAGAGAGTACATATAAAGGGGCTAGGATAACTCACTTGGGGTCAGAGAGTACATATAAAGGGGTTAGGATAACTCACTTGGGGTCAGGGAGTACTAATAAAGGTGATATGGTAACTCACTTGGAGCCAGGGAGTACTAATATGAAACTAGGGTTTTACACTTGGGGTCAGAAAGTACATATAAAGGGGCTAGGATAACTCTCTTGAGGTCAGAGAGTACATACAAACGGGGCTAGGATAACTCACTTGGGGTCAGAGAGTACATATAAAGGAGCTAGAATAACTCACTTGGGGTCAGTGAGTACTTAAATAGGGGCTATGGTAACTCACTTGGGGTCAGGAAGTCCTTCTATGGGACTAGGGTAACTCACTTGGGGTCTGGGAATACATATAAAGCGGCAAGGGTAACTCACTTAGGTTCAAGGAGTACTTATATGGGACTAGGGTAACTCACTTGGTGTCTGTGAGTACTTATATGGGACCAGGGTGCACTTATTAAAGGGCTAGGGTAACCCACTTGGGGTCAGGGAGTACTTATAAGGCACTAGGGTAACTCACTTGGGGTCTGGGAGTACATATAAAGGGGCTAGGATAACTCACTTGCGGGCAGAGTGTACTTCTATGGGACTAGGGTAACTCACTTGCGGTCAGAGAGTACATATAAAGGGGCTAGGATAACTCACTTGGGGTCAGAGTGTACTTATAAAGGGGCTATGGTAACTCACTTGGGGCCAGGGAGTACTAATATGAAACTAGGGTAACACACTTGGGGTCAGGGAGTACTTATAAAGGGGCTAGAATAACTCACTTGCAGTTAGAGAGTACATATAAAGGGGCTAGGATAACTCACTTGGGGTTAGAGAGTACATATAAAGCGGCTAGGGTAACTCACTTGGGGCCAGGGAGTACTAATATGAAACTAGGGTAACTCACTTGTGGTCAGGGAGTACTTTAAAAGGGGCTACGATAACTCACTTGCGGTCAGGGAGTACTTATATGGGACTAGGGTAACTCACTTGGGGTCAGGGAGTAATTATAAAGTGGCTAGGGTAACTCACTTGGGGTCAGGGAGTACATATAAAGGGTCTATGGTAACTCACTTGGGGTCAGGGAGTACATATAAAGGGTCTATGGTAACTCACTTGGGGTCAGGGAGTACTACTATGAGACTAGGGTAACCTTCTTGCGGTCAGAGAGTACATATAAAGGGGCTAGGATAACTCACTTGGGGTCAGGGAGAACTTATAAAGGTGATATGGTAACTCACTTGGGGTCAGGGAGTACTTATATGAGACTAGGGTAACACACATGGGGTCAGGGAGTACTAATAAAGGGGTTAGATTAACTCACTTGCGGTCAGAGAGTACATATAAAGTGGCTAGGATAACTCACTTGGGGTCAGGGAGTACTTATAATGGGGATATGGTAACTCACTTGGGGTCAGGGAGTACTACTATGGGACTAGGGTAACTTACTTGCGGTCAGAGAGTACATATAAAGGGGCTAGGATAACTCACTTGGGGTCAGGGAGAACTTATAAAGGTGATATGGTAACTCACTTGGGGTCAGGGAGTACTTATAAAGGGGCTAGGGTAACTCACTTGGGGTCAGGGAGTACATATAAAGGGTCTATGGTAACTCACTTGGGGTCAGGGAGTACATATAAAGGGGCTAGGATAACTCACTTGCGGTCAGAGAGTACTTCTATGGGACTAGGGTAACTCACTTGGTGTCAGGGAGTAATTTTTGGGACTAGGATAACTCACTTAGGGTCAGGGAGTACTTATATGGGACTAGGGTAACTCACTTGCGGTCAGACAGTTCATATAAAGGGGCTAGGACAACACATTTGGGGTCAGGGAGTACTTATATGGGTTTAGGGTAACACACTTAGGGTCAGGGAGTACTTCTATGGAACTAGGGTTACTCACTTGGGCGTGAGGTAGTACTTCTATGTGAGTAGGGTAACTCACTTGGGGTCAGGGAGTACTACTATGGTATAGGGTAACTCACTTGTGGTCAGAGAGTACATATAAAGGGGCTAGGATAACTCACTTGGTGTCAGGGAGTACTTATAAAGGGGCTATGGTAACTCACTTTGGGTCAGGGAGCACTTATAAAGGGGCAATGTTAACTCACTTGGGGTCAGGGAGTACTACTATGGGACCAGGGTAACTCACTTGCGGTCAGAGAGTACATATAAAGGGCCTAGGATAACTCACTTGGGGTCAGGGAGTACTTACAAAGGTGATATGGTAACTCACTTGGGGTCAGGGAGTACTTATATGGGACTAGGGTAACTCACTTAGGGTCAGGGTGTATTTATATGGGACTAGGGTAACTCACTTGCGGTCAGAGAGTACATATAAAGGGGATAGGATAACTCACTTGCGGTCAGAGTGTACTTATAAAGAGACTAGGATAACTCACTTGGGGTCATGGAGTACTTATATAGGGGCTATGGTAATTTACTTGGTGTCAGGGAGTACTTCTATGGTACTAGGGTACCTCACTTGGGGTCTGGGAGTACATATAAAGCGGCTAGGGTAACTCACATGGAGTCTGGGAGTACTAATATGAAACTAGGGTTTTACACTTGGGGTCAGAAAGTACATATAAAGGGGCTAGGATAACTCTCTTGAGGTCAGAGAGTACATATAAAGGGGCTAGGATAACTCACTTGGGGTCAGAAAGTACATATAAAGGGGCTAGGATAACTCTCTTGAGGTCAGAGAGTACATATAAAGGGGCTAGGATAACTCACTTGGGGTCAGAGAGTACATATAAAGGGGTTAGGATAACTCACTTGGGGTCAGGGAGTACTTATAAAGGTGATATGGTAACTCACTTGGAGCCAGGGAGTACTAATATGAAACTAGGGTTTTACACTTGGGGTCAGAAAGTACATATAAAGGGGCTAGGATAACTCTCTTGAGGTCAGAGAGTACATACAAAGGGGCTAGGATAACTCACTTGGGGTCAGAGAGTACATATAAAGGAGCTAGAATAACTCACTTGGGGTCAGTGAGTACTTAAATAGGGGCTATGGTAACTCACTTGGGGTCAGGAAGTCCTTCTATGGGACTAGGGTAACTCACTTGGGGTCTGGGAATACATATAAAGCGGCAAGGGTAACTCACTTAGGTTCAAGGAGTACTTATATGGGACTAGGGTAACTCACTTGGTGTCTGTGAGTACTTATATGGGACCAGGGTGCACTTATTAAAGGGCTAGGGTAACCCACTTGGGGTCAGGGAGTACTTACAAGGCACTAGGGTAACTCACTTGGGGTCTGGGAGTACATATAAAGGGGCTAGGATAACTCACTTGCGGGCAGAGTGTACTTCTATGGGACTAGGGTAACTCACTTGCGGTCAGAGAGTACATATAAAGGGGCTAGGATAACTCACTTGGGGTCAGAGTGTACTTATAAAGGGGCTATGGTAACTCACTTGGGGCCAGGGAGTACTAATATGAAACTAGGGTAACACACTTGGGGTCAGGGAGTACTTATAAAGGGGCTAGAATAACTCACTTGCAGTTAGAGAGTACATATAAAGGGGCTAGGATAACTCACTTGGGGTTAGAGAGTACATATAAAGCGGCTAGGGTAACTCACTTGGGGCCAGGGAGTACTAATATGAAACTAGGGTAACTCACTTGTGGTCAGGGAGTACTTTAAAAGGGGCTACGATAACTCACTTGCGGTCAGGGAGTACTTATATGGGACTAGGGTAACTCACTTGGGGTCAGGGAGTAATTATAAAGTGGCTAGGGTAACTCACTTGGGGTCAGGGAGTACATATAAAGGGTCTATGGTAACTCACTTGGGGTCAGGGAGTACATATAAAGGGTCTATGGTAACTCACTTGGGGTCAGGGAGTACTACTATGAGACTAGGGTAACCTTCTTGCGGTCAGAGAGTACATATAAAGGGGCTAGGATAACTCACTTGGGGTCAGGGAGAACTTATAAAGGTGATATGGTAACTCACTTGGGGTCAGGGAGTACTTATATGAGACTAGGGTAACACACATGGGGTCAGGGAGTACTAATAAAGGGGTTAGATTAACTCACTTGCGGTCAGAGAGTACATATAAAGTGGCTAGGATAACTCACTTGGGGTCAGGGAGTACTTATAATGGGGATATGGTAACTCACTTGGGGTCAGGGAGTACTACTATGGGACTAGGGTAACTTACTTGCGGTCAGAGAGTACATATAAAGGGGCTAGGATAACTCACTTGGGGTCAGGGAGAACTTATAAAGGTGATATGGTAACTCACTTGGGGTCAGGGAGTACTTATAAAGGGGCTAGGGTAACTCACTTGGGTTCAGGGAGTACATATAAAGGGTCTATGGTAACTCACTTGGGGTCAGGGAGTACATATAAAGGGGCTAGGATAACTAATTTGGGGTCAGGGATTACATTTATGGGACTAGGGTAACTTACTTGCGGTCAGAGAGTACATATAAAGGGGCTTGGATAACTCTCTTGGGGTCAGGGAGTACTTATATGAGACTAGGGTAACACACATGGGGGTCAGGGAGTACTAATAAAGGGGTTAGATTAACTCACTTGCGGTCAGAGAGTACATATAATCGGGCTAGGATAACTCACTTGGGGTCAGGGAGTACTTATAATGGGGATATGGTAACTCACTTGGGGTCAGGGAGTACTACTATGGGACTAGGGTAACTTACTTGCGGTCAGAGAGTACATATAAAGGGGCTAGGATAACTAACTTGGGATCAGGGATTACATTTATGGGACTAGGGTAACTTACTTGCGGTCAGAGAGTAAATATAAAGGGGCTTGGATAACTCACTTGGGGTCAGGGAGTACTTATAAAGGGGCTAGGGTAACTCACTTGGGGTCAGGGAGTACATATAAAGGGTCTATGGTAACTCACTTGGGGTCAGGGAGTACATATAAAGGGGCTATGGTAACTCACTTTGGGTCAGGGAGCACTTATAAAGGGGCAATGTTAACTCACTTGGGGTCAGGGAGTACATTTATGGGACTAGGGTAACTTACTTGCGGTCAGAGGGTACATATAAAGGGGCTAGGATAACTCACATGTGTTCAGGGAGAACTTATAAAGGTGATATGGTAACTCACTTGGGGTCAGGGAGTACTTATATGAGACTAGGGTAAATCACATGGGGTCAGGGAGTACTTATATGGGACCAGGGTAACTCACTTGGGGCCAGGGTGTACTTATAAAGGGGCTAGGGTAACTCACTTGGGGTCAGGGAGTACATATAAAGGGGCTATGGTAACTCACTTGGGGTCAGGGAGTACTACTATGGGACCAGGGTAACTCACTTGGGGTCAGGGAGTACATATAAATGGGCTAGGACAACACATTTGGGGTCAGGGAGTACTTATATGGGACTAGGGTAACACACTTGGGGTAAGGGAGTACTTCTATGGAACTAGGGTTACTCACTTGGGCGTCAGGTAGTACTTCTATGTGACTAGGGTAACTTACTTGCGGTCAGAGAGTACATATAAAGGGGCTAGGATAACTAACTTGGGATCAGGGATTACATTTATGGGACTAGGGTAACTTACTTGCGGTCAGAGAGTAAATATAAAGGGGCTTGGATAACTCACTTGGGGTCAGGGAGTACTTATAAAGGGGCTAGGGTAACTCACTTGGGGTCAGGGAGTACATATAAAGGGTCTATGGTAACTCACTTGGGGTCAGGGAGTACATATAAAGGGGCTATGGTAACTCACTTTGGGTCAGGGAGCACTTATAAAGGGGCAATGTTAACTCACTTGGGGTCAGGGAGTACATTTATGGGACTAGGGTAACTTACTTGCGGTCAGAGGGTACATATAAAGGGGCTAGGATAACTCACATGTGTTCAGGGAGAACTTATAAAGGTGATATGGTAACTCACTTGGGGTCAGGGAGTACTTATATGAGACTAGGGTAAATCACATGGGGTCAGGGAGTACTTATATGGGACCAGGGTAACTCACTTGGGGCCAGGGTGTACTTATAAAGGGGCTAGGGTAACTCACTTGGGGTCAGGGAGTACATATAAAGGGGCTATGGTAACTCACTTGGGGTCAGGGAGTACTACTATGGGACCAGGGTAACTCACTTGGGGTCAGGGAGTACATATAAATGGGCTAGGATAACTCACATGGGATCAGGGAGTGCTTATAAAGGGGCTAGGGTAACTCATTTGGGGTCAGGGAGTACATATAAATGGGCTAGGATAACTCACTTGGGATCAGGGAGTGCTTATAAAGGGGCTAGGGTAACTCACTTGGGGTCAGGGAGTACTACTATGGGACCAGGGTAACTCACTTGCGGTCAGACAGTTCATATAAAGGGGCTAGGACAACACATTTGGGGTCAGGGAGTACTTATATGGGACTAGGGTAACACACTTGGGGTAAGGGAGTACTTCTATGGAACTAGGGTTACTCACTTGGGCGTCAGGTAGTACTTCTATGTGACTAGGGTAACTCACTTGGGGTCAGGGAGTACTTATAAAGGGGCTATGGTAACTCACTTGGGGTCAGGGAGTAATACTATGATATAGAGTAACTCACTTGTGGTCAGAGAGTACATATAAAGCGGCTAGGATAACTCACTTGGTGTCAGGGAGTACTTATAAAGGTGATATGGTAACTCATTTGGGGTCAGGGAGTACTTATAAAGGGGCTAGGGTAACTCACTTGGGGTCAGGGAGTACATATAAAGGGGCTATGGTAACTCACTTGGGGTCAGGGAGTACATATAAAGGGGCTATGGTAACTCACTTGGGGTCAGGGAGTACATATAAAGGGGCTATGGTAACTCACTTGGGGTCAGGGAGTACATATAAAGGGGCTATGGTAACTCACTTGGGGTCAGGGAGTACTACTATGGGACCAGGGTAACTAACTTGCGGTCAGAGAGCACATATAAAGTGGCTAGGGTAACTCACTTGGGGTCAGGGATTACATATAAAGGGGCTATGGTAACTCACTTGGGGTCAGGGAGTACTTATAAAGAGGCTATGGTAACTCACTTGTGGTCAGGGAGTACTACTATGAGACTAGGGTAACTTACTTGCGGTCAGAAAGTACATATGAATGGGCTAGGATAACTCACTTGGGGTCAGGGATTACTACTATGGGACTAGGGTGACTTACTTGCGGTCAGAGAGTACATATAAAGGGGCTAGGATAACACACTTGGGGTCAGGGAGTACTACTATGGTATAGGGTAACTCACTTGTGGTCAGAGAGTACTTATAAAGGTGATATGGTAACTCATTTGGGGTCAGGGAGTACTTATAAAGGGGCTAGGGTAACTCACTTTGGTTCAAGGAGTACTTATATGGGACTAGGGTAACTCACTTGGTGTCTGTGAGTACTTATATGGGACCAGGGTAACTCACTTGGGGCCAGGGTGTACTAATTAAAGGGCTATGGTAACTCACTTGGGGTCAGGGAGTACATATAAAGGGGCTATGGTAACTCACT
Organism: Prorops nasuta; assembly: GCF_024137725.1. NCBI lineage: Eukaryota > Metazoa > Arthropoda > Insecta > Hymenoptera > Bethylidae > Prorops > Prorops nasuta. The sequence continues at coordinate 896,619 of NW_027116849.1, read as the reverse complement.
TGGGGTCAGGGAGTACTACTATGGGACCAGGGTAACTCACTTGCGGTCAGAGAGTACATTTAAAGGGCCTAGGATAACTCACTTGGGTTCAGGAAGTACTTACAAAAGTGATATGGTAACTCACTTGGGGTCAGGGAGTACTTATATGGGACTAGGGTAACTCACTTAGGGTCAGGGTGTATTTATATGGGACTAGGGTAACTCACTTGCGGTCAGAGAGTACATATAAAGGGGATAGGATAACTCACTTGCGGTCAGAGAGTACATATAAAGGGGCTAGGATATCTCACTTGGGGTCAGGGAGTACTTATAAAGGGGCTATGGTAACTCACTTGGGGTCAGGGAGTACTTATATGGGACTAGGGTAACACACTTGGGTTAAGGGAGTACTTATTAAGGGGTTAGAATAACTCACTTGCGGTCAGAGTGTACTTATAAAGAGACTAGGATAACTCACTTGGGGTCAGGGAGTACTTATAAAGGGGCTATGGTAACTCACTTGGGGTCAGGGTGTACTTATATGAGACTAGGGTAAATCACATGGGGTCAGGGAGTACTTATATCGGACCAGGGTAACTCACATGGGGCCAGGGTGTACTTATAAAGGGGCTAGGTTACCTCACTTGGGGTCAGGGAGTACATATAAAGGGGCTATGGTAACTCACTTGGGGTCAGGGAGTACATATAAAGGGGCTATGGTAACTCACTTGGGGTCAGGGAGTACTACAATGGGACCAGGGTAACTCACTTGCGGTCAGAGAGTACATATAAAGTGGCTAGGGTAACTCACTTGGGGTCAGGGAGTACATATAAAGGGGCTATGGTAACTCACTTGGGGTCAGGGAGTACTTATAAAGAGGCTATGGTAACTCACTTGGGGTCAGGGAGTACTACTATGAGACTAGGGTAACTTACTTGCGGTCAGAAAGTACATATGAATGGGCTAGGATAACTCACTTGGGGTCAGGGATTACTACTATGGGACTAGGGTGACTTACTTGCGGTTAGAGAGTACATATAAAGGGGCTAGGATAACACACTTGGGGTCAGGGAGTACTCCTATGGTATAGGGTAACTCACTTGTGGTCAGAGAGTACTTATAAAGGTGATATGGTAACTCATTTGGGGTCAGGGAGTACTTATAAAGGGGCTAGGGTAACTCACTTTGGTTCAAGGAGTACTTATATGGGACTAGGGTAACTCACTTGGGGCCAGGGTGTACTAATTAAAGGGCTATGGTAACTCACTTGGGGTCAGGGAGTACATATAAAGGGGCTATGGTAACTCACTTGGGGTCAGGGAGTACTACTATGTAACCAGGGTAACTCACTTGCGGTCAGAGAGTACATATAAAGGGCCTAGGATAACTCACTTGGGGTCAGAGAGTACTTACAAAGGTGATATGGTAACTCACTTGGGGTCAGGGAGTACTTATATGGGACTAGGGTAACTCACTTAGGGTCAGGGTGTATTTATATGGGACTAGGGTAACTTACTTGCGGCCAGAGGGTACATATAAAGGGGCTAGAATAACTCTCTTGGTTTCAGGGAGAACTTATAAAGGTGATATGGTAACTCACTTGGGGTCAGGGAGTACTTATATGAGACTAGGGTAACTCACATGGGGTCAGGGAGTACTTATATCGGACCAGGGTAACTCACTTGCGGTCAGAGAGTACATATAAAGTGGCTAGGGTAACTCACTTGGGGTCAGGGAGTACATATAAAGGGGCTATGGTAACTCACTTGGGGTCAGGGAGTACTTATAAAGAGGCTATGGTAACTCACTTGGGGTCAGGTAGTACTACTATGAGACTAGGGTAACTTACTTGCGGTCAGAAAGTACATATGAATGGGCTAGGATAACTCACTTGGGGTCAGGGATTACTACTATGGGACTAGGGTAACTTACTTGCGATAAGAAAGTACATATGATTGGGCTAGGATAACTCACTTGGGGTCAGGGAGAACTTATAAAGGGGCTATGGTAACTCACTTGGGTTCAGGGAGTACTACTATGGGACTAGGGTAACTTACTTGCGAACAGAAAGTACATATGATTGGGCTAGGATAACTCACTTGGGGTCAGGGAGAACTTATAAAGGGGCTATGGTAACTCACTTGGGGTCAGGGAGTACATATAAAGGGCCTAGGATAACTCACTTGGGGTCAGGGAGTACTTACAAAGGTGATATGGTAACTCACTTGGGGTCAGGGAGTACTTCTATGTGACTAGGGTAACTCACTTGGGGTCACGGAGTAATACTATGGTATAGAGTAACTCACTTGTGGTCAGAGAGTACATATAAAGGGGCTAGGATAACTCACTTGGTGTCAGAGAGTACTTATAAAGGTGATATGGTAACTCATTTGGGGTCAGGGAGTACTTATAAAGGGGCTAGGGTAACTCACTTTGGTTCAAGGAGTACTTTTATGGGACTAGGGTAACTCACTTGGGGTCAGGGAGTACATATAAAGGGGCTATGTTATCTCACTTGGGGTCAGAGAGTACTTATAAAGGGGCAATGGTAACTCACTTGGGGTCAGGGAGTACATTTATGGGACTAGGGTAACTTACTTGCGGTCAGAGGGTACATATAAAGGGGCTAGGATAACTCACTTGGGTTCAGGGAGAACTTATAAAGGTGATATGGTAACTCACTTGGGGTCAGGGAGTACTTATATGAGACTAGGGTAACTCACATGGGGTCAGGGAGTACTTATATCGAACCAGGGTAACTCACTTGGGGCCAGGGTGTACTTATAAAGGGGCTAGGTTACCTCACTTGGGGTCAGGGAGTACATATAAAGGGGCTATGGTAACTCACTTGGGGTCAGGGAGTACTACTATGGGACCAGGGTAACTCACTTGGGGTCAGGGAGTACATATAAATGGGCTAGGATAACTCACATGGGATCAGGGAGTGCTTATAAAGGGGCTAGGGTAACACACTTTGGTTCAAGGAGTACTTATATGGGACTAGGGTAACTCACTTGGTGTCTGTGAGTGCTTATATGGGACCAGGGTAACTCACTTGGGGCCAGGGTGTACTAATTAAAGGGCTATAGTAACTCACTTGGGGTCAGGGAGTACTACAATGGGACCAGGGTAACTCACTTGCTGTCAGAGAGTACATATAAAGTGGCTAGGGTAACTCACTTGGGGTCAGGGAGTACTTATAAAGGGGCTATGGTAACTCACTTGGGGTCAGGGAGTACTTATATGGGACTAGGGTAACTCACTTAGGGTCAGGGTGTATTTATATGGGACTAGGGTAACTCACTTGCGGTCAGAGAGTACATATAAAGGGGATAGGATAACTCACTTGCGGTCAGAGAGTACATATAAAGGGGCTAGGATATCTCACTTGGGGTCAGGGAGTACTTATAAAGGGGCTATGGTAACTCACTTGGGGTCAGGGAGTACTTATATGGGACTAGGGTAACACACTTGGGTTAAGGGAGTACTTATTAAGGGGTTAGAATAACTCACTTGCGGTCAGAGTGTACTTATAAAGAGACTAGGATAACTCACTTGGGGTCAGGGAGTACTTATAAAGGGGCTATGGTAACTCACTTGGGGTCAGGGAGTACTTATATGAGACTAGGGTAACTCACATGGGGTCAGGGAGTACTTATATCGGACCAGGGTAACTCACATGGGGCCAGGGTGTACTTATAAAGGGGCTAGGTTACCTCACTTGGGGTCAGGGAGTACATATAAAGGGGCTATGGTAACTCACTTGGGGTCAGGGAGTACATATAAAGGGGCTATGGTAACTCACTTGGGGTCAGGGAGTACTACAATGGGACCAGGGTAACTCACTTGCGAACAGAAAGTACATATGATTGGGCTAGGATAACTCACTTGGGGTCAGGGAGAACTTATAAAGGGGCTATGGTAACTCACTTGGGTTCAGGGAGTACTACTATGGGACTAGGGTAACTTACTTGCGAACAGAAAGTACATATGATTGGGCTAGGATAACTCACTTGGGGTCAGGGAGAACTTATAAAGGGGCTATGGTAACTCACTTGGGTTCAGGGAGTACATATAAAGGGCCTAGGATAACTCACTTGGGGTCAGGGAGTACTTACAAAGGTGATATGGTAACTCACTTGGGGTCAGGGAGTACTTCTATGTGACTAGGGTAACTCACTTGGGGTCACGGCGTAATACTATGGTATAGAGTAACTCACTTGTGGTCAGAGAGTACATATAAAGGGGCTAGGATAACTCACTTGGTGTCAGAGAGTACTTATAAAGGTGATATGGTAACTCATTTGGGGTCAGGGAGTACTTATAAAGGGGCTAGGGTAACTCACTTTGGTTCAAGGAGTACTTTTATGGGACTAGGGTAACTCACTTGGGGTCAGGGAGTACATATAAAGGGGCTATGTTATCTCACTTGGGGTCAGAGAGTACTTATAAAGGGGCAATGGTAACTCACTTGGGGTCAGGGAGTACATTTATGGGACTAGGGTAACTTACTTGCGGTCAGAGGGTACATATAAAGGGGCTAGGATAACTCACTTGGGTTCAGGGAGAACTTATAAAGGTGATATGGTAACTCACTTGGGGTCAGGGAGTACTTATATGAGACTAGGGTAACTCACATGGGGTCAGGGAGTACTTATATCGAACCAGGGTAACTCACTTGGGGCCAGGGTGTACTTATAAAGGGGCTAGGTTACCTCACTTGGGGTCAGGGAGTACATATAAAGGGGCTATGGTAACTCACTTGGGGTCAGGGAGTACTACTATGGGACCAGGGTAACTCACTTGGGGTCAGGGAGTACATATAAATGGGCTAGGATAACTCACATGGGATCAGGGAGTGCTTATAAAGGGGCTAGGGTAACACACTTTGGTTCAAGGAGTACTTATATGGGACTAGGGTAACTCACTTGGTGTCTGTGAGTGCTTATATGGGACCAGGGTAACTCACTTGGGGCCAGGGTGTACTAATTAAAGGGCTATGGTAACTCACTTGGGGTCAGGGAGTACATATAAAGGGGCTATGGTAACTCACTTGGGGTCAGGGAGTACTACTATGGGACCAGGGTAACTCACTTGCGGTCAGAGAGTACATATAAAGGGCCTAGGATAACTCACTTGGGGTCAGGAAGTACTTACAAAAGTGATATGGTAACTCACTTGGGGTCAGGGAGTACTTATATGGGACTAGGGTAACTCACTTAGGGTCAGGGTGTATTTATATGGGACTAGGGTAACTCACTTGCGGTCAGAGAGTACATATAAAGGGGATAGGATAACTCACTTGCGGTCAGAGAGTACATATAAAGGGGCTAGGATATCTCACTTGGGGTCAGGGAGTACTTATAAAGGGGCTATGGTAACTCACTTGGGGTCAGGGAGTACTTATATGGGACTAGGGTAACACACTTGGGTTAAGGGAGTACTTATTAAGGGGTTAGAATAACTCACTTGCGGTCAGAGTGTACTTATAAAGAGACTAGGATAACTCACTTGGGGTCAGGGAGTACTTATAAAGGGGCTATGGTAACTCACTTGGGGTCAGGGAGTACTTATATGAGACTAGGGTAACTCACATGGGGTCAGGGAGTACTTATATCGGACCAGGGTAACTCACATGGGGCCAGGGTGTACTTATAAAGGGGCTAGGTTACCTCACTTGGGGTCAGGGAGTACATATAAAGGGGCTATGGTAACTCACTTGGGGTCAGGGAGTACATATAAAGGGGCTATGGTAACTCACTTGGGGTCAGGGAGTACTACAATGGGACCAGGGTAACTCACTTGCGGTCAGAGAGTACATATAAAGTGGCTAGGGTAACTCACTTGGGGTCAGGGAGTACATATAAAGGGGCTATGGTAACTCACTTGGGGTCAGGGAGTACTTATAAAGAGGCTATGGTAACTCACTTGGGATCAGGGAGTACTACTATGAGACTAGGGTAACTTACTTGCGGTCAGAAAGTACATATGAATGGGCTAGGATAACTCACTTGGGGTCAGGGATTACTACTATGGGACTAGGGTGACATACTTGCGGTTAGAGAGTACATATAAAGGGGCTAGGATAACACACTTGGGGTCAGGGAGTACTCCTATGGTATAGGGTAACTCACTTGTGGTCAGAGAGTACTTATAAAGGTGATATGGTAACTCATTTGGGGTCAGGGAGTACTTATAAAGGGGCTAGGGTAACTCACTTTGGTTCAAGGAGTACTTATATGGGACTAGGGTAACTCACTTGGTGTCTGTGAGTACTTATATGGGACCAGGGTAACTCACTTGGGGCCAGGGTGTACTAATTAAAGGGCTATGGTAACTCACTTGGGGTCAGGGAGTACATATAAAGGGGCTATGGTAACTCACTTGGGGTCAGGGAGTACTACTATGGGACCAGGGTAACTCACTTGCGGTCAGAGAGTACATATAAAGGGCCTAGGATAACTCACTTGGGGACAGGGAGTACTTACAAAGGTGATATAGTAACTCACTTGGGGTCAGGGAGTACTTATATGGGACTAGGGTAACTCACTTAGGGTCAGGGTGTATTTATATGGGACTAGGGTAACTTACTTGCGGCCAGAGGGTACATATAAAGGGGCTAGGATAACTCTCTTGGGTTCAGGGAGAACTTATAAAGGTGATATGGTAACTCACTTGGGGTCAGGGAGTACTTATATGAGACTAGGGTAACTCACATGGGGTCAGGGAGTACTTATATCGGACCAGGGTAACTCACTTGCGGTCAGAGAGTACATATAAAGTGGCTAGGGTAACTCACTTGGGGTCAGGGAGTACATATAAAGGGGCTATGGTAACTCACTTGGGGTCAGGGAGTACTTATAAAGAGGCTATGGTAACTCACTTGGGGTCAGGGAGTACTACTATGAGACTAGGGTAACTTACTTGCGGTCAGAAAGTACATATGAATGGGCTAGGATAACTCACTAAGGGTCAGGGATTACTACTATGGGACTAGGGTAACTTACTTGCGATAAGAAAGTACATATGATTGGGCTAGGATAACTCACTTGGGGTCAGGGAGAACTTATAAAGGGGCTATGGTAACTCACTTGGGTTCAGGGAGTACTACTATGGGACTAGGGTAACTTACTTGCGAACAGAAAGTACATATGATTGGGCTAGGATAACTCACTTGGGGTCAGGGAGAACTTATAAGGGGCTATGGTAACTCACTTGGGGTCAGGGAGTACATATAAAGGGCCTAGGATAACTCACTTGGGGTCAGGGAGTACTTACAAAGGTGATATGGTAACTCACTTGGGGTCAGGGAGTACTTCTATGTGACTAGGGTAACTCACTTGGGGTCACGGAGTAATACTATGGTATAGAGTAACTCACTTGTGGTCAGAGAGTACATATAAAGGGGCTAGGATAACTCACTTGGTGTCAGAGAGTACTTATAAAGGTGATATGGTAACTCACTTGGGGTCAGGGAGTACTTATATGAGACTAGGGTAACTCACATGGGGTCAGGGAGTACTTATATCGAACCAGGGTAACTCACTTGGGGCCAGGGTGTACTTATAAAGGGGCTAGGTTACCTCACTTGGGGTCAGGGAGTACATATAAAGGGGCTATGGTAACTCACTTGGGGTCAGGGAGTACATATAAAGGGGCTATGGTAACTCACTTGGGGTCAGGGAGTACTACTATGGGACCAGGGTAACTCACTTGCGGTCAGAGAGTACATATAAAGTGGCTAGGGTAACTCACTTGGGGTTAGGGAGTACATATAAAGGGGCTATGGTAACTCACTTGGGGTCAGGGAGTACTTATAAAGAGGCTATGGTAACTCACTTGGGGTCAGGGAGTACTACTATGAGACTAGGGTAACTTACTTGCGGTCAGAAAGTACATATGAATGGGCTAGGATAACTCACTTGGGGTCAGGGATTACTACTATGGGACTAGGGTGACTTACTTGCGGTTAGAGAGTACATATAAAGGGGCTAGGATAACACACTTGGGGTCAGGGAGTACTCCTATGGTATAGGGTAACTCACTTGTGGTCAGAGAGTACTTATAAAGGTGATATGGTAACTCATTTGGGGTCAGGGAGTACTTATAAAGGGGCTAGGGTAACTCACTTTGGTTCAAGGAGTACTTATATGGGACTAGGGTAACTCACTTGGTGTCTGTGAGTACTTATATGGGACCAGGGTAACTCACTTGGGGCCAGGGTGTACTAATTAAAGGGCTATGGTAACTCACTTGGGGTCAGGGAGTACTACTATGGTACCAGGGTAACTCACTTGCGGTCAGAGAGTACATATAAAGGGCCTAGGATAACTCACTTGGGGTCAGGGAGTACTTATATGGGACTAGGGTAACTCACTTAGGGTCAGGGTGTATTTATATGGGACTAGGGTAACTTACTTGCGGCCAGAGGGTACATATAAAGGGGCTAGGATAACTCTCTTGGGTTCAGGGAGAACTTATAAAGGTGATATGGTAACTCACTTGGGGCCAGGGTGTACTTATAATGGGGCTAGGGTAACTCACTTGGGGTCAGGGAGTACATATAAAGGGGCTATGGTAACTCACTTGGGGTCAGGGAGTACTACTATGGGACCAGGGTAACTCACTTGCGGTCAGAGAGTACATATAAAGTGGCTAGGGTAACTCACTTGGGGTCAGGGAGTACATATAAAGGGGCTATGGTAACTCACTTGGGGTCAGAGAGTACTTATAAAGAGGCTATGGTAACTCACTTGGGGTCAGGGAGTACTACTATGGGACCAGGGTAACTCACTTGCGGTCAGAGAGTACATATAAAGGGCCTAGGATAACTCACTTGGGGTCAGGGAGTACTTACAAAGGTGATATGGTAACTCACTTGGGGTCAGGGAGTACTTATATGGGACTAGGGTAACTCACTTAGGGTCAGGGTGTATTTATATGGGACTAGGGTAACTCACTTGCGGTCAGAGAGTACATATAAAGCGGTTAGGATAACTCACTTGGGGTCAGGGAGTACTTATAAAGGTGATATGGTAACTCACTTGGAGCCAGGGAGTACTAATATGAAACTAGGGTTTTACACTTGGGGTCAGAAAGTACATATAAAGGGGCTAGGATAACTCTCTTGAGGTCAGAGAGTACATATAAAGGGGCTAGGATAACTCACTTCGGGTCAGAGAGTACATATAAAGGAGCTAGAATAACTCACTTGGGGTCAGTGAGTACTTAAATAGGGGCTATGGTAACTCACTTGGGGTCAGGAAGTCCTTCTATGGGACTAGGGTAACTCACTTGGGGTCTGGGAATACATATAAAGCGGCAAGGGTAACTGACTTAGGTTCAAGGAGTACTTATATGGGACTAGGGTAACTCACTTGGTGTCTGTGGGTACTTATATGGGACCAGGGTGCACTTATTAAAGGGCTAGGGTAACCCACTTGGGGTCAGGGAGTACTTATAAGGCACTAGGGTAACTCACTTGGGGTCTGGGAGTACATATAAAGGGGCTAGAATAACTCACTTGCAGTTAGAGAGTACATATAAAGGGGCTAGGATAACTCAGTTGGGGTTAGAGAGTACATATAAAGCGGCTAGGATAACTCACTTGGGGTCAGGGAGTACTTATAAAGGTGATATGGTAACTCACTTGGGGTCGGGGAGTACTTATAAAGGGGCTAGGGTAACTCACTTGGGGCCAGGGAGTACTAATATGAAACTAGGGTAACAGACTTGTGGTCAGGGAGTACTTTAAAAGGGGCTACGATAACTCACTTGCGGTCAGAGAGTACATATAAAGGGTCTAGGATAACTCACTTGAGGTCAGAGAGTACATATAAAGGGGCTAGGATAACTCACTTGGGGTCAGAGAGTACATATAAAGGGGCTAGGATAACTCACTTGCGGTCAGAGAGTACTTCTATGGGACTAGGGTAACTCACTTGGTGTCAGGGAGTAATTTTTGGGACTAGGATAACTCACTTAGGGTCAGGGAGTACTTATATGGGACTAGGGTAACTCACTTGCGGTCAGACAGTTCATATAAAGGGGCTAGGACAACACATTTGGGGTCAGGGAGTACTTATATGGGTTTAGGGTAACACACTTAGGGTCAGGGAGTACTTCTATGGAACTAGGGTTACTCACTTGGGCGTGAGGTAGTACTTCTATGTGAGTAGGGTAACTCACTTGGGGTCAGGGAGTACTACTATGGTATAGGGTAACTCACTTGTGGTCAGAGAGTACATATAAAGGGGCTAGGATAACTCACTTGGTGTCAGGGAGTACTTATAAAGGGGCTATGGTAACTCACTTTGGGTCAGGGAGCACTTATAAAGGGGCAATGTTAACTCACTTGGGGTCAGGGAGTACTACTATGGGACCAGGGTAACTCACTTGCGGTCAGAGAGTACATATAAAGGGCCTAGGATAACTCACTTGGGGTCAGGGAGTACTTACAAAGGTGATATGGTAACTCACTTGGGGTCAGGGAGTACTTATATGGGACTAGGGTAACTCACTTAGGGTCAAGGTGTATTTATATGGGACTAGGGTAACTCACTTGCGGTCAGAGAGTACATATAAAGGGGATAGGATAACTCACTTGCGGTCAGAGTGTACTTATAAAGAGACTAGGATAACTCACTTGGGGTCATGGAGTACTTATATAGGGGCTATGGTAATTTACTTGGTGTCAGGGAGTACTTCTATGGTACTAGGGTACCTCACTTGGGGTCTGGGAGTACATATAAAGCGGCTAGGGTAACTCACATGGAGTCTGGGAGTACTAATATGAAACTAGGGTTTTACACTTGGGGTCAGAAAGTACATATAAAGGGGCTAGGATAACTCTCTTGAGGTCAGAGAGTACATATAAAGGGGCTAGGATAACTCACTTGGGGTCAGAAAGTACATATAAAGGGGCTAGGATAACTCTCTTGAGGTCAGAGAGTACATATAAAGGGGCTAGGATAACTCACTTGGGGTCAGAGAGTACATATAAAGGGGTTAGGATAACTCACTTGGGGTCAGGGAGTACTTATAAAGGTGATATGGTAACTCACTTGGAGCCAGGGAGTACTAATATGAAACTAGGGTTTTACACTTGGGGTCAGAAAGTACATATAAAGGGGCTAGGATAACTCTCTTGAGGTCAGAGAGTACATACAAAGGGGCTAGGATAACTCACTTGGGGTCAGAGAGTACATATAAAGGAGCTAGAATAACTCACTTGGGTTCAGGGAGAACTTATAAAGGTGATATGGTAACTCACTTGGGGTCAGGGAGTACTTATATGAGACTAGGGTAACTCACATGGGGTCAGGGAGTACTTATATGGGACCAGGGTAACTCACTTGGGGCCAGGGAGAACTTATAAAGGTGATATGGTAACTCACTTGGGGTCAGGGAGTACTTATAAAGGGGTTAGGGTAACTCACTTGGGGTCAGGGAGTACATATAAAGGGTCTATGGTAACTCACTTGGGGTCAGGGAGTACATATAAAGGAGCTAGGATAACTAACTTGGGGTCAGGGATTACATTTATGGGACTAGGGTAACTTACTTGCGGTCAGAGAGTACATATAAAGGGGCTTGGATAACTCACTTGGGGTCAGGGAGAACTTATAAAGGTGATATGGTAACTCACTTGGGGTCAGGGAGTACTTATATGAGACTAGGTTAACACACATGGGGTCAGGGAGTACTAATAAAGGGGTTAGATTAACTCACTTGCGGTCAGAGAGTACATATAAAGGGGGCTAGGATAACTCACTTGGGGTCAGGGAGTACTTATAATGGGGATATGGTAACTCACTTGGGGTCAGGGAGTACTACTATGGGACTAGGGTAACTTACTTGCGGTCAGAGAGTACATATAAAGGGGCTAGAATAACTAACTTGGGGTCAGGGATTACATTTATGGGACTAGGGTAACTTACTTGCGGTCAGAGAGTACATATAAAGGGGCTTGGATAACTCACTTGGGGTCAGGGAGAACTTATAAAGGTGATATGGTAACTCACTTGGGGTCAGGGAGTACTTATAAAGGGGCTAGGGTAACTCACTTGGGGTCAGGGAGTACATATAAAGGGGCTATGGTAACTCACTTGGGGTCAGGGAGTACTACTATGGGACCAGGGTAACTCACTTGGGGTCAGGGAGTACATATAAATGGGCTAGGATAACTCACATGGGATCAGGGAGTGCTTATAAAGGGGCTAGGGTAACTCATTTGGGGTCAGGGAGTACATATAAATGGGCTAGGATAACTCACTTGGGGTCAGGGAGTATTTATAAAGAGGCTATGGTAACTCACTTGGGGTCAGGGAGTACTACTATGGGACTAGGGTAACTTACTTGCGAACAGAAAGTACATATGATTGGGCTAGGATAACTCACTTGGGGTCAGGGAGAACTTATAAAGGGGCTATGGTAACTCACTTGGGGTCAGGGAGTACATATAAAGGGGCTATGGTAACTCACTTGGGGTCAGGGAGTACTACTATGGGACCAGGGTAACTTACTTGCGGTCAGAGAGTACATATAAAGGGGCTAGGATAACTCACTTGGGGTCAGGGAGTACTTCTATGTGACTAGGGTAACTCACTTGGGGTCACGGAGTAATACTATGGTATAGAGTAACTCACTTGTGGTCAGAGAGTACATATAAAGGGACTAGGATAACTCACTTGGTGTCAGAGAGTATTTATAAAGGTGATATGGTAACTCATTTGGGGTCAGGGAGTACTTATAAAGGGGCTAGGGTAACTCACTTTGGTTCAAGGAGTACATTTATGGGACTAGGGTAACTCACTTGGGGTCAGGGAGTACATATAAAGGGGCTAGGGTAACTCACTTTGGTTCAAGGAGTACATTTATGGGACTAGGGTAACTCACTTGGGGTCAGGGAGTACTACTATGGGACTAGGGTAACTTACTTGCGAACAGAAAGTACATATGATTGGGCTAGGATAACTCACTTGGGGTCAGGGAGAACTTATAAAGGGGCTATGGTAACTCACTTGGGGTCAGGGAGTACATATAAAGGGGCTATGGTAACTCACTTGGGGTCAGGGAGTACATATAAAGGGGCTATGGTAACTCACTTGGGGTCAGGGAGTACTACTATGGGACCAGGGTAACTTACTTGCGAACAGAAAGTACATATGATTGGGCTAGGATAACTCACTTGGGGTCAGGGAGAACTTATAAAGGGGCTATGGTAACTCACTTGCGGTCAGAGAGTACATATAAAGGGCCTAGGATAACTCACTTGGGGTCAGGGAGTACTTCTATGTGACTAGGGTCACTCACTTGGGGTCACGGAGTAATACTATGGTATAGAGTAACTCACTTGTGGTCAGAGAGTACATATAAAGGGACTAGGATAACTCACTTGGTGTCAGAGAGTACTTATAAAGGTGATATGGTAACTCATTTGGGGTCAGGGAGAACTTATAAAGGGGCTATGGTAACTCACTTGCGGTCAGAGAGTACATATAAAGGGCCTAGGATAACTCACTTGGGGTCAGGGAGTACTTCTATGTGACTAGGGTCACTCACTTGGGGTCACGGAGTAATACTATGGTATAGAGTAACTCACTTGTGGTCAGAGAGTACATATAAAGGGACTAGGATAACTCACTTGGTGTCAGAGAGTACTTATAAAGGTGATATGGTAACTCATTTGGGGTCAGGGAGTACTTATAAAGGGGCTAGGGTAACTCACTTTGGTTCAAGGAGTACATTTATGGGACTAGGGTAACTCACTTGGGGTCAGGGAGTACATTTATGGGACTAGGGTAACTTACTTGCGGTCAGAGGGTACATATAAAGGGGCTAGGATAACTCACTTGGGTTCAGGGAGAACTTATAAAGGTGATATGGTAACTCACTTGGGGTCAGGGAGTACTTATATGAGACTAGGGTAACTCACATGGGGTCAGGGAGTACTTATATCGGACCAGGGTAACTCACTTGGGGCCAGGGTGTACTTATAAAGGGGCTAGGTTACCTCACTTGGGGTCAGGGAGTACATATAATGGGGCTATGGTAACTCACTTGGGGTCAGGGAGTACTAATATGGGACCAGGGTAACTCACTTGCGGTCAGAGAGTACATATAAAGTGGCTAGGGTAACTCACTTGGGGTCAGGGAGTACATATAAAGGGGCTATGGTAACTCACTTGGGGTCAGGGAGTACTTATAAAGAGGCTATGGTAACTCACTTGGGGTCAGGGAGTACTACTATGAGACTAGGGTAACTTACTTGCGGTCAGAAAGTACATATGAATGGGATAGGATAACTCACTTGGGGTCAGAGTGTACATATAAAGGGTCTAGGATAACTCACTTGCGGTCAGAGAGTACTTCTATGGGACTAGGGTAACTCACTTGGTGTCAGGGAGTAATTTTTGGGACTAGGGTAACTCACTTAGGGTCAGGGAGTACTTATATGGGACTAGGGTAACTCACTTGCGGTCAGACAGTTCATATAAAGGGGCTAGGACAACACATTTGTGGTCAGGGAGTACTTATATGGGTTTAGGGTAACACACTTGGGGTCAGGGAGTACTTCTATGGAACTAGGGTTACTCACTTGGGCGTGAGGTAGTACTTCTATGTGAGTAGGGTAACTCACTTGGGGTCAGGGAGTACTACTATGGTATAGGGTAACTCACTTGTGGTCAGAGAGTACATATAAAGGGGCTAGGATAACTCACTTGGTGTCAGGGAGTACTTATAAAGGGGCTATGGTAACTCACTTTGGGTCAGGGAGCACTTATAAAGGGGCAATGTTAACTCACTTGGGGTCAGGGAGTACATTTATAGGACTAGGGTAACTTACTTGCGGTCAGAGGGTACATATAAAGGGGCTAGGATAACTCACTTGGGTTCAGGGAGAACTTATAAAGGTGATATGGTAACTCACTTGGGGTCAGGGAGTACTTATATGAGACTAGGGTAACTCACATGGGGTCAGGGAGTACTTATATGGGACCAGGGTAACTCACTTGGGGCCAGGGTGTACTTATAAAGGGGCTAGGGTAACTCACTTGGGGTCAGGGAGTACTTATATCGGATCAGGGTAACTCACTTGGGGCCAGGGTATACTTATAAAGGGGCTAGGGTAACTCACTTGGGGTCAGGGAGTACATATAAAGGGGCTATGGTAACTCACTTGGGGTCAGGGAGTACATATAAAGGGGCTATGGTAACTCTCTTGGGGTCAGGGAGTACTACTATGGGACCAGGGTAACTCACTTGCGGTCAGAGAGTACATATAAAGTGGCTAGGGTAACTCACTTAGGGTCAGGGAGTACTTATAAAGGGGCTATGGTAACTCACTTGGGGTCATGGAGTACTTATAAAGAGGCTATGGTAACTCACTTGGGGTCAGGGAGTACTACTATGAGACTAGGGTAACTTACTTGCGGTCAGAAAGTACATATGAATGGGCTAGGATAACTCACTTGGGGTCAGGGATTACTACTATGGGACTAGGGTAACTTACTTGCGATAAGAAAGTACATATGATTGGGCTAGGATAACTCACTTGGGGTCAGGGAGAACTTATAAAGGGGCTATGGTAACTCACTTGGGTTCAGGGAGTACATATAAAGGGGCTATGGTAACTCACTTGGGGTCAGGGAGTACTTATAAAGAGGCTATGGTAACTCACTTGGGGTCAGGGAGTACTACTATGGGACTAGGGTAACTTACTTGCGAACAGAAAGTACATATGATTGGGCTAGGATAACTCACTTGTGGTCAGGGAGAACTTATAAAGGGGCTATGGTAACTCACTTGGGGTCAGGGAGTACATATAAAGGGGCTATGGTAACTCACTTGGGGTCAGGCAGTACTACTATGGGCCAGGGTAACTCACTTGCGGTCAGAGAGTACATATAAAGGGCCTAGGATAACTCACTTGGGGTCAGGGAGTACTTCTATGTGACTAGGGTAACTCACTTGGGGTCAGGGAGTAATACTATGGTATAGAGTAACTCACTTGTGGTCAGAGAGTACATATAAAGGGGCTAGGATAACTCACTTGGTGTCAGAGAGTACTTATAAAGGTGATATGGTAACTCATTTGGGGTCAGGGAGTACTTATAAAGGGGCTAGGGTAACTCACTTTGGTTCAAGGAGTACTGTTATGGGACTAGGGTAACTCACTTGGGGTCAGGGAGTTCATATAAAGGGGCTATGTTATCTCACTTGGGGTCAGAGAGTACTTATAAAGGGGCAATGGTAACTCACTTGGGGTCAGGGAGTACTTATATGAGACTAGGGTAACTCACATGGGGTCAGGGAGTACTTATATCGGACCAGGGTAACTTACTTGGGGCCAGGGTGTACTTATAAAGGGGCTAGGTTACCTCACTTGGGGTCAGGGAGTACATATAAAGGGGCTATGGTAACTCACTTGGGGTCAGGGAGTACATATAAAGGGGCTATGGTAACTCACTTGGGGTCAGGGAGTACTACTATGGGACGAGGGTAACTCACTTGCGGTCAGAGAGTACATATAAAGTGGCTAGGGTAACTCACTTGGGGTCAGGGAGTACATATAAAGGGGCTATGGTAACTCACTTGGGGTCAGGGAGTACTTATAAAGAGGCTATGGTAACTCACTTGGGGTCAGGGAGTACTACTATGAGACTAGGGTAACTTACTTGCGGTCAGAAAGTACACATGAATGGGCTAGGATAACTCACTTGGGGTCAGGGATTACTACTATGGGACTAGGGTGACTTACTTGCGGTTAGAGAGTACATATAAAGGGGCTAGGATAACACACTTGGGGTCAGGGGGTACTCCTATGGTATAGGGTAACTCACTTGTGGTCAGAGAGTACTTATAAAGGTGATATGGTAACTCATTTGGGGTCAGGGAGTACTTATAAAGGGGCTAGGGTAACTCACTTTGGTTCAAGGAGTACTTATATGGGACTAGGGTAACTCACTTGGTGTCTGTGAGTACTTATATGGGACCAGGGTAACTCACTTGGGGCCAGGGTGTACTAATTAAAGGGCTATGGTAACTCACTTGGGGTCAGGGAGTACTACTATGGGACCAGGGTAACTCACTTGCGGTCAGAGAGTACATATAAAGGGCCTAGGATAACTCACTTGGGGTCAGGGAGTACTTACAAAGGTGATATGGTAACTCACTTGGGGTCAGGGAGTACTTATATGGGACTAGGGTAACTCACTTAGGGTCAGGGTGTATTTATATGGGACTAGGGTAACTTACTTCCGGCCAGAGGGTACATATAAAGGGGCTAGGATAACTCTCTTGGGTTCAGGGAGAACTACTATGGGACCAGGGTAACTCACTTGCGGTCAGAGAGTACATATAAAGTGGCTAGGGTAACTCACTTGGGTTCAGGGAGTACATATAAAGGGGCTATGGTAACTCACTTGGGGTCAGGGAGTACTTATAAAGAGGGTATGGTAACTCACTTGGGGTCAGGGAGTACTACTATGAGACTAGGGTAACTTACTTGCGGTCAGAAAGCACATATGAATGGGCTAGGATAACTCACTTGGGGTCAGGGATTACTACTATGGGACTAGGGTAACTTACTTGCGATAAGAAAGTACATATGATTGGGCTAGGATAACTCACTTGGGGTCAGGGAGAACTTATAAAGGGGCTATGGTAACTCACTTGGGGTCAGGGAGTACATATAAAGGGGCTATGGTAACTCACTTGGGGTCAGGGAGTACTACTATGGGACCAGGGTAACTCACTTGCGGTCAGAGAGTACATATATAGGGCCTAGGATAACTCACTTGGGGTCAGGAAGTACTTATATGGGACTAGGGTAACTCACTTAGGGTCAGGGTGTATTTATATGGGACTAGGGTAACTCACTTGCGGTCAGAGAGTACATATAAAGGGGATAGGATAACTCACTTGCGGTCAGAGTGTACTTATAAAGAGATTAGGATAACTCACTTAGGGTCAGAGAGTACATATAAAGGGGTTAGGATAACTCACTTGGGGTCAGGGAGTACTTATAAAGGTGATATGGTAACTCACTTGGAGCCAGGGAGTACTAATATGAAACTAGGGTTTTACACTTGGGGTCAGAAAGTACATATAAAGGGGCTAGGATAACTCTCTTGAGGTCAGAGAGTACATATAAAGGGGCTAGGATAACTCACTTGGGGTCAGAGTGTACTTATAAAGAGACTAGGATAACTCACTTGGGGTCATGGTGTACTTATAAAGGGGCTATGGTAATTTACTTGGTGTCAGGGAGTACTTCTATGGTACTAGGGTACCTCACTTGGGGTCTGGGAGTACATATAAAGCCGCTAGGGTAACTCACTTGGAGTCTGGAAGTACTAATATGAAACTAGGGTTTTACACTTGGGGTCAGAAAGTACATATAAAGGGGCTAGGATAACTCTCTTGAGGTCAGAGAGTACATATAAAGGGGCTAGGATAACTCACTTGGGGTCAGAGAGTACATATAAAGGAGCTAGGATAACTCACTTGGGGTCAGTGAGTACTTAAATAGGGGCTATGGTAACTCACTTGGGGTCAGGAAGTCCTTCTATGGGACTAGGGTAACTCACTTGGGGTCTGGGAATACATATAAAGCGGCAAGGGTAACTCACTTAGGTTCAAGGAGTACTTATATGGGACTAGGGTAACTCACTTGGTGTCTGTGAGTACTTATATGGGAACTGGGTGCACTTATTAAAGGGCTAGGGTAACCCACTTGGGGTCAGGGAGTACTTATAAGGCACTAGGGTAACTCACTTGGGGTCTGGGAGTACATATAAAGGGGCTACGATAACTCACTTGCGGGCAGAGTGTACTTCTATGTGACTAGGGTAACACACTTGCGGTCAGAGAGTACATATAAAGGGGCTAGGATAACTCACTTGGGGTCAGAGTGTACTTATAAAGGGGCTATGGTAACTCACTTGGGGCCAGGGAGTACTAATATGAAACTAGGGTAACACACTTGGGGTCAGGGAGTACTTATAAAGGGGCTATAATAACTCACTTGCAGTTAGAGAGTACATATATAGGGGCTAGGATAACTCACTTGGGGTTAGAGAGTACATATAAAGCGGCTAGGATAACTCACTTGGGGTCAGGGAGTACTTATAAAGGTGATATGGTAACTCACTTGGGGTCGGGGAGTACTTATAAAGGGGCTAGGGTAACTCACTTGGGGCCAGGGAGTACCAATATGAAACTAGGGTAACAGACTTGTGGTCAGGGAGTACTTTAAAAGGGGCTACGATAACTCACTTGCGGTCAGAGAGTACATATAAAGGGTCTAGGATAACTCACTTGAGGTCAGAGAGTACATATAAAGGGGCTAGGATAACTCACTTGGGGTCAGAGAGTACATATAAAGGGGCTAGGATAACTCACTTGCGGTCAGAGAGTACTTCTATGGGACTAGGGTAACTCACTTGGTGTCAGGGAGTAATTTTTGGGACTAGGGTAACTCACTTAGGGTCAGGGAGTACTTATATGGGACTAGGGTAACTCACTTGCGGTCAGACAGTTCATATAAAGGGGCTAGGACAACACATTTGGGGTCAGGGAGTACTTATATGGGTTTAGGGTAACACACTTAGGGTCAGGGAGTACTTCTATGGAACTAGGGTTACTCACTTGGGCGTGAGGTAGTACTTCTATGTGAGTAGGGTAACTCACTTGGGGTCAGGGAGTACTACTATGGTATAGGGTAACTCACTTGTGGTCAGAGAGTACATATAAAGGGGCTAGGATAACTCACTTGGTGTCAGGGAGTACTTATAAAGGGGCTATGGTAACTCACATTGGGTCAGGGAGCACTTATAAAGGGGCAATGTTAACTCACTTGGGGTCAGGGAGTACATTTATGGGACTAGGGTAACTTACTTGCGGTCAGAGGGTACATATAAAGGGGCTAGGATAACTCACTTGGGTTCAGGGAGAACTTATAAAGGTGATATGGTAACTCACTTGGGGTCAGGGAGTACTTATATGGGACCAGGGTAACTCACTTGGGGCCAGGGAGAACTTATAAAGGTGATATGGTAACTCACTTGGGGTCAGGGAGTACTTATAAAGGGGTTAGGGTAACTCACTTGGGGTCAGGGAGTACATATAAAGGGTCTATGGTAACTCACTTGGGGTCAGGGAGTACATATAAAGGGGCTAGGATAACTCTCTTGGGTTCAGGGAGAACTTATAAAGGTGATATGGTAACTCACTTGGGGTCAGGGAGTACTTATATGAGACTAGGGTAACTCACATGGGGTCAGGGAGTACTTATATCGGACCAGGGTAACTCACTTGGGGCCAGGGTGTACTTATAAAGGGGCTAGGGTAACTCACTTGGGGTCAGGGAGTACATATAAAGGGGCTATGGTAACTCACTTGGGGTCAGGGAGTACATATAAAGGGGCTATGGTAACTCACTTGGGGTCAGGGAGTACTACTATGGGACCAGGGTAACTCACTTGCGGTCAGAGAGTACATATAAAGTGGCTAGGGTAACTCACTTGGGGTCAGGGAGTACATATAAAGGGGCTATGGTAACTCACTTGGGGTCAGGGAGTACTTATAAAGAGGCTATGGTAACTCACTTGGGGTCAGGGAGTACTACTATGAGACTAGGGTAACTTACTTGCGGTCAGAAAGCACATATGAATGGGCTAGGATAACTCACTTGGGGTCAGGGATTACTACTATGGGACTAGGGTAACTTACTTGCGATAAGAAAGTACATATGATTGGGCTAGGATAACTCACTTGGGGTCAGGGAGAACTTATAAAGGGGCTATGGTAACTCACTTGGGGTCAGGGAGTACATATAAAGGGGCTATGGTAACTCACTTGGGGTCAGGGAGTACTACTATGGGACCAGGGTAACTCACTTGCGGTCAGAGAGTACATATAAAGGGCCTAGGATAACTCACTTGGGGTCAGGGAGTACTTACAAAGGTGATATGGTAACTCACTTGGGGTCAGGGAGTACTTATATGGGACTAGGGTAACTCACTTAGGGTCAGGGTGTATTTATATGGGACTAGGGTAACTCACTTGCGGTCAGAGAGTACATATAAAGGGGATAGGATAACTCACTTGCGGTCAGAGTGTACTTATAAAGAGACTAGGATAACTCACTTGGGGTCATGGAGTACTTATAAAGGGGCTATGGTAATTTACTTGGTGTCAGGGAGTACTTCTATGGTACTAGGGTACCTCACTTGGGGTCTGGGAGTACATATAAAGCGGCTAGGGTAACTCACTTGGAGTCTGGGAGTACTAATATGAAACTAGGGTTTTACACTTGGGGTCAGAAAGTACATATAAAGGGGCTAGGATAACTCTCTTGAGGTCAGAGAGTACATATAAAGGGGCTAGGATAACTCACTTGGGGTCAGAGAGTACATATAAAGGAGCTAGGATAACTCACTTGGGGTCAGTGAGTACTTAAATAGGGGCTATGGTAACTCACTTGGGGTCAGGAAGTCCTTCTATGGGACTAGGGTAACTCACTTGGGGTCTGGGAATACATATAAAGCGGCAAGGGTAACTCACTTAGGTTCAAGGAGTACTTATATGGGACTAGGGTAACTCACTTGGTGTCTGTGAGTACTTATATGGGAACTGGGTGCACTTATTAAAGGGCTAGGGTAACCCACTTGGGGTCAGGGAGTACTTATAAGGCACTAGGGTAACTCACTTGGGGTCTGGGAGTACATATAAAGGGGCTACGATAACTCACTTGCGGGCAGAGTGTACTTCTATGTCACTAGGGTAACACACTTGCGGTCAGAGAGTACATATAAAGGGGCTAGGATAACTCACTTGGGGTCAGAGTGTACTTATAAAGGGGCTATGGTAACTCACTTGGGGCCAGGGAGTACTAATATGAAACTAGGGTAACACACTTGGGGTCAGGGAGTACTTATAAAGGGGCTAGAATAACTCACTTGCAGTTAGAGAGTACATATAATGTGGCTAGGATAACTCACTTGGGGTTAGAGAGTACATATAAAGCGGCTAGGATAACTCACTTGGGGTCAGGGAGTACTTATAAAGGTGATATGGTAACTCACTTGGGGTCGGGGAGTACTTATAAAGGGGCTAGGGTAACTCACTTGGGGCCAGGGAGTACTAATATGAAACTAGGGTAACAGACTTGTGGTCAGGGAGTACTTTAAAAGGGGCTACGATAACTCACTTGCGGTCAGAGAGTACCTATAAAGGGTCTAGGATAACTCACTTGAGGTCAGAGAGTACATATAAAGGGGCTATGGTAACTCACTTTGGGTCAGGGAGCACTTATAAAGGGGCAATGTTAACTCACTTGGGGTCAGGGAGTACATTTATGGGACTAGGGTAACTTACTTGCGGTCAGAGGGTACATATAAAGGGGCTAGGATAACTCACTTGGGTTCAGGGAGAACTTATAAAGGTGATATGGTAACTCACTTGGGGTCAGGGAGTACTTATATGGGACCAGGGTAACTCACTTGGGGCCAGGGAGAACTTATAAAGGTGATATGGTAACTCACTTGGGGTCAGGGAGTACTTATAAAGGGGTTAGGGTAACTCACTTGGGGTCAGGGAGTACATATAAAGGGTCTATGGTAACTCACTTGGGGTCAGGGAGTACATATAAAGGGGCTAGGATAACTCTCTTGGGTTCAGGGAGAACTTATAAAGGTGATATGGTAACTCACTTGGGGTCAGGGAGTACTTATATGAGACTAGGGTAACTCACATGGGGTCAGGGAGTACTTATATCGGACCAGGGTAACTCACTTGGGGCCAGGGTGTACTTATAAAGGGGCTAGGGTAACTCACTTGGGGTCAGGGAGTACATATAAAGGGGCTATGGTAACTCACTTGGGGTCAGGGAGTACATATAAAGGGGCTATGGTAACTCACTTGGGGTCAGGGAGTACTACTATGGGACCAGGGTAACTCACTTGCGGTCAGAGAGTACATATAAAGTGGCTAGGGTAACTCACTTGGGGTCAGGGAGTACATATAAAGGGGCTATGGTAACTCACTTGGGGTCAGGGAGTACTTATAAAGAGGCTATGGTAACTCACTTGGGGTCAGGGAGTACTACTATGAGACTAGGGTAACTTACTTGCGGTCAGAAAGCACATATGAATGGGCTAGGATAACTCACTTGGGGTCAGGGATTACTACTATGGGACTAGGGTAACTTACTTGCGATAAGAAAGTACATATGATTGGGCTAGGATAACTCACTTGGGGTCAGGGAGAACTTATAAAGGGGCTATGGTAACTCACTTGGGGTCAGGGAGTACATATAAAGGGGCTATGGTAACTCACTTGGGGTCAGGGAGTACTACTATGGGACCAGGGTAACTCACTTGCGGTCAGAGAGTACATATAAAGGGCCTAGGATAACTCACTTGGGGTCAGGGAGTACTTACAAAGGTGATATGGTAACTCACTTGGGGTCAGGGAGTACTTATATGGGACTAGGGTAACTCACTTAGGGTCAGGGTGTATTTATATGGGACTAGGGTAACTCACTTGCGGTCAGAGAGTACATATAAAGGGGATAGGATAACTCACTTGCGGTCAGAGTGTACTTATAAAGAGACTAGGATAACTCACTTGGGGTCATGGAGTACTTATAAAGGGGCTATGGTAATTTACTTGGTGTCAGGGAGTACTTCTATGGTACTAGGGTACCTCACTTCGGGTCTGGGAGTACATATAAAGCGGCTAGGGTAACTCACTTGGAGTCTGGGAGTACTAATATGAAACTAGGGTTTTACACTTGGGGTCAGAAAGTACATATAAAGGGGCTAGGATAACTCTCTTGAGGTCAGAGAGTACATATAAAGGGGCTAGGATAACTCACTTGGGGTCAGAGAGTACATATAAAGGAGCTAGGATAACTCACTTGGGGTCAGTGAGTACTTAAATAGGGGCTATGGTAACTCACTTGGGGTCAGGAAGTCCTTCTATGGGACTAGGGTAACTCACTTGGGGTCTGGGAATACATATAAAGCGGCAAGGGTAACTCACTTAGGTTCAAGGAGTACTTATATGGGACTAGGGTAACTCACTTGGTGTCTGTGAGTACTTATATGGGAACTGGGTGCACTTATTAAAGGGCTAGGGTAACCCACTTGGGGTCAGGGAGTACTTATAAGGCACTAGGGTAACTCACTTGGGGTCTGGGAGTACATATAAAGGGGCTACGATAACTCACTTGCGGGCAGAGTGTACTTCTATGTCACTAGGGTAACACACTTGCGGTCAGAGAGTACATATAAAGGGGCTAGGATAACTCACTTGGGGTCAGAGTGTACTTATAAAGGGGCTATGGTAACTCACTTGGGGCCAGGGAGTACTAATATGAAACTAGGGTAACACACTTGGGGTCAGGGAGTACTTATAAAGGGGCTAGAATAACTCACTTGCAGTTAGAGAGTACATATAATGGGGCTAGGATAACTCACTTGGGGTTAGAGAGTACATATAAAGCGGCTAGGATAACTCACTTGGGGTCAGGGAGTACTTATAAAGGTGATATGGTAACTCACTTGGGGTCGGGGAGTACTTATAAAGGGGCTAGGGTAACTCACTTGGGGCCAGGGAGTACTAATATGAAACTAGGGTAACAGACTTGTGGTCAGGGAGTACTTTAAAAGGGGCTACGATAACTCACTTGCGGTCAGAGAGTACCTATAAAGGGTCTAGGATAACTCACTTGAGGTCAGAGAGTACATATAAAGGGGCTAGGATAACTCACTTGGGGTCAGAGTGTACATATAAAGGGTCTAGGATAACTCACTTGCGGTCAGAGAGTACTTCTATGGGACTAGGGTAACTCACTTGGTGTCAGGGAGTAATTTTTGGGACTAGGGTAACTCACTTAGGGTCAGGGAGTACTTATATGGGACTAGGGTAACTCACTTGCGGTCAGACAGTTCATATAAAGGGGCTAGGACAACACATTTGGGGTCAGGGAGTACTTATATGGGTTTAGGGTAACACACTTGGGGTCAGGGAGTACTTCTATGGAACTAGGGTTACTCACTTGGGCGTGAGGTAGTACTTCTATGTGAGTAGGGTAACTCACTTGGGGTCAGGGAGTACTACTATGGTATAGGGTAACTCACTTGTGGTCAGAGAGTACATATAAAGGGGCTAGGATAACTCACTTGGTGTCAGGGAGTACTTATAAAGGGGCTATGGTAACTCACTTTGGGTCAGGGAGCACTTATAAAGGGGCAATGTTAACTCACTTGGGGTCAGGGAGTACATTTATAGGACTAGGGTAACTTACTTGCGGTCAGAGGGTACATATAAAGGGGCTAGGATAACTCACTTGGGTTCAGGGAGAACTTATAAAGGTGATATGGTAACTCACTTGGGGTCGGGGAGTACTTATATGAGACTAGGGTAACTCACATGGGGTCAGGGAGTACTTATATGGGACCAGGGTAACTCACTTGGGGCCAGGGAGAACTTATAAAGGTGATATGGTAACTCACTTGGGGTCAGGGAGTACTACTATGGGACTAGGGTAACTTATTTGCGGTCAGAGAGTACATATAAAGGGGCTAGAATAACTAACTTGGGGTCAGGGATTACATTTATGGGACTAGGGTAACTTACTTGCGGTCAGAGAGTACATATAAAGGGGCTTGGATAACTCACTTGGGGTCAGGGAGAACTTATAAAGGTGATATGGTAACTCACTTGGGGTCAGGGAGTACTTATAAAGGGGCTAGGGTAACTCACTTGGGGTCAGGGAGTACATATAAAGGGTCTATGGTAACTCACTTGGGGTCAGGGAGTACATATAAAGGGGCTATGGTAACTCACTTTGGGTCAGGGAGCACTTATAAAGGGGCAATGTTAACTCACTTGGGGTCAGGGAGTACATTTATGGGACTAGGGTAACTTACTTGCGGTCGGAGGGTACATATAAAGGGGCTAGGATAACTCACTTGGGTTCAGGGAGAACTTATAAAGGTGATATGGTAACTCACTTGGGGTCAGGGAGTACTTATATGAGACTAGGGTAAATCACATGGGGTCAGGGAGTACTTATATGGGACCAGGGTAACTCACTTGGGGCCAGGGTGTACTTATAAAGGGGCTAGGGTAACTCACTTGGGGTCAGGGAGTACTTATATCGGATCAGGGTAACTCACTTGGGGCCAGGGTATACTTATAAAGGGGCTAGGGTAACTCACTTGGGGTCAGGGAGTACATATAAAGGGGCTATGGTAACTCACTTGGGGTCAGGGAGTACATATAAAGGGGCTATGGTAACTCTCTTGGGGTCAGGGAGTACTACTATGGGACCAGGGTAACTCACTTGCGGTCGGAGAGTACATATAAAGTGGCTAGGGTAACTCACTTAGGGTCAGGGAGTACATATAAAGGGGCTATGGTAACTCACTTGGGGTCATGGAGTACTTATAAAGAGGCTATGGTAACTCACTTGGGGTCAGGGAGTACTACTATGAGACTAGGGTAACTTACTTGCGGTCAGAAAGTACATATGAATGGGCTAGGATAACTCACTTGGGGTCAGGGATTACTACTATGGGACTAGGGTAACTTACTTGCGATAAGAAAGTACATATGATTGGGCTAGGATAACTCACTTGGGGTCAGGGAGAACTTATAAAGGGGCTATGGTAACTCACTTGGGTTCAGGGAGTACATATAAAGGGGCTATGGTAACTCACTTGGGGTCAGGGAGTACTTATAAAGAGGCTATGGTAACTCACTTGGGGTCAGGGAGTACTACTATGGGACTAGGGTAACTTACTTGCGAACAGAAAGTACATATGATTGGGCTAGGATAACTCACTTGTGGTCAGGGAGAACTTATAAAGGGGCTATGGTAACTCACTTGGGGTCAGGGAGTACATATAAAGGGGCTATGGTAACTCACTTGGGGTCAGGGAGTACTACTATGGGACCAGGGTAACTCACTTGCGGTCAGAGAGAACATATAAAGGGCCTAGGATAACTCACTTGGGGTCAGAGAGTACTTACAAAGGTGATATGGTAACTCACTTGGGGTCAGGGAGTACTTCTATGTGACTAGGGTAACTCACTTGGGGTCAGGGAGTAATACTATGGTATAGAGTAACTCACTTGTGGTCAGAGAGTACATATAAAGGGGCTAGGATAACTCACTTGGTGTCAGAGAGTACTTATAAAGGTGATATGGTAACTCATTTGGGGTCAGGGAGTACTTATAAAGGGGCTAGGGTAACTCACTTTGGTTCAAGGAGTACTGTTATGGGACTAGGGTAACTCACTTGGGGTCAGGGAGTACATATAAAGGGGCTATGGTAACTCACTTGGGGTCAGGGAGTACATATAAAGGGGCTATGGTAACTCACTTGGGGTCAGGGAGTACTACTATGGGACCAGGGTAACTCACTTGCGGTCAGAGAGTACATATAAAGTGGCTAGGGTAATTCACTTGGGGTCAGGGAGTACATATAAAGGGGCTATGGTAACTCACTTGGGGTCAGGGAGTACTTATAAAGAGGCTATGGTAACTCACTTGGGGTCAGGGAGTACTACTATGAGACTAGGGTAACTTACTTGCGGTCAGAAAGTACACATGAATGGGCTAGGATAACTCACTTGGGGTCAGGGATTACTACTATGGGACTAGGGTGACTTACTTGCGGTTAGAGAGTACATATAAAGGGGCTAGGATAACACACTTGGGGTCAGGGAGTACTCCTATGGTATAGGGTAACTCACTTGTGGTCAGAGAGTACTTATAAAGGTGATATGGTAACACATTTGGGGTCAGGGAGTACTTATAAAGGGGCTAGGGTAACTCACTTTGGTTCAAGGAGTACTTATATGGGACTAGGGTAACTCACTTGGTGTCTGTGAGTACTTATATGGGACCAGGGTAACTCACTTGGGGCCAGGGTGTACTAATTAAAGGGCTATGGTAACTCACTTGGGGTCAGGGAGTACTACTATGGGACCAGGGTAACTCACTTGCGGTCAGAGAGTACATATAAAGGGCCTAGGATAACTCACTTGGGGTCAGGGAGTACTTACAAAGGTGATATGGTAACTCACTTGGGGTCAGGGAGTACTTATATGGGACTAGGGTAACTCACTTAGGGTCAGGGTGTATTTATATGGGACTAGGGTAACTTACTTCCGGCCAGAGGGTACATATAAAGGGGCTAGGATAACTCTCTTGGGTTCAGGGAGAACTACTATGGGACCAGGGTAACTCACTTGCGGTCAGAGAGTACATATAAAGTGGCTAGGGTAACTCACTTGGGGTCAGGGAGTACATATAAAGGGGCTATGGTAACTCACTTGGGGTCAGGGAGTACTTATAAAGAGGCTATGGTAACTCACTTGGGGTCAGGGAGTACTACTATGAGACTAGGGTAACTTACTTGCGGTCAGAAAGCACATATGAATGGGCTAGGATACTCACTTGGGGTCAGGGATTACTACTATGGGACTAGGGTAACTTACTTGCGATAAGAAAGTACATATGATTGGGCTAGGATAACTCACTTGGGGTCAGGGAGAACTTATAAAGGGGCTATGGTAACTCACTTGGGGTCAGGGAGTACATATAAAGGGGCTATGGTAACTCACTTGGGGTCAGGGAGTACTACTATGGGACCAGGGTAACTCACTTGCGGTCAGAGAGTACATATAAAGGGCCTAGGATAACTCACTTGGGGTCAGGAAGTACTTATATGGGACTAGGGTAACTCACTTAGGGTCAGGGTGTATTTATATGGGACTAGGGTAACTCACTTGCGGTCAGAGAGTACATATAAAGGGGATAGGATAACTCACTTGCGGTCAGAGTGTACTTATAAAGAGATTAGGATAACTCACTTGGGGTCAGAGAGTACATATAAAGGGGTTAGGATAACTCACTTGGGGTCAGGGAGTACTTATAAAGGTGATATGGTAACTCACTTGGAGCCAGGGAGTACTAATATGAAACTAGGGTTTTACACTTGGGGTCAGAAAGTACATATAAAGGGGCTAGGATAACTCTCTTGAGGTCAGAGAGTACATATAAAGGGGCTAGGATAACTCACTTGGGGTCAGAGAGTACATATAAAGGAGCTAGGATAACTCACTTGGGGTCAGTGAGTACTTAAATAGGGGCTATGGTAACTCACTTGGGGTCAGGAAGTCCTTCTATGGGACTAGGGTAACTCACTTGGGGTCTGGGAATACATATAAAGCGGCAAGGGTAACTCACTTAGGTTCAAGGAGTACTTATATGGGACTAGGGTAACTCACTTGGTGTCTGTGAGTACTTATATGGGACCAGGGTGCACTTATTAAAGGGCTAGGGTAACCCACTTGGGGTCAGGGAGTACTTATAAGGCACTAGGGTAACTCACTTGGGGTCTGGGAGTACATATAAAGGGGCTAGGATAACTCACTTGCGGGCAGAGTGTACTTCTATGGGACTAGGGTAACTCACTTGCGGTCAGAGAGTACATATAAAGGGGCTAGGATAACTCACTTGGGGTCAGAGTGTACTTATAAAGGGGCTATGGTAACTCACTTGGGGCCAGGGAGTACTAATATGAAACTAGGGTAACACACTTGGGGTCAGGGAGTACTTATAAAGGGGCTATAATAACTCACTTGCAGTTAGAGAGTACATATAAAGGGGCTAGGATAACTCACTTGGGGTTAGAGAGTACATATAAAGCGGCTAGGATAACTCACTTGGGGTCAGGGAGTACTTATAAAGGTGATATGGTAACTCACTTGGGGTCGGGGAGTACTTATAAAGGGGCTAGGGTAACTCACTTGGGGCCAGGGAGTACCAATATGAAACTAGGGTAACAGACTTGTGGTCAGGGAGTACTTTAAAAGGGGCTACGATAACTCACTTGCGGTCAGAGAGTACATATAAAGGGTCTAGGATAACTCACTTGAGGTCAGAGAGTACATATAAAGGGGCTAGGATAACTCACTTGGGGTCAGAGAGTACATATAAAGGGGCTAGGATAACTCACTTGCGGTCAGAGAGTACTTCTATGGGACTAGGGTAACTCACTTGGTGTCAGGGAGTAATTTTTGGGACTAGGGTAACTCACTTAGGGTCAGGGAGTACTTATATGGGACTAGGGTAACTCACTTGCGGTCAGACAGTTCATATAAAGGGGCTAGGACAACACATTTGGGGTCAGGGAGTACTTATATAGGTTTAGGGTAACACACTTAGGGTCAGGGAGTACTTCTATGGAACTAGGGTTACTCACTTGGGCGTGAGGTAGTACTTCTATGTGAGTAGGGTAACTCACTTGGGGTCAGGGAGTACTACTATGGTATAGGGTAACTCACTTGTGGTCAGAGAGTACATATAAAGGGGCTAGGATAACTCACTTGGTGTCAGGGAGTACTTATAAAGGGGCTATGGTAACTCACTTTGGGTCAGGGAGCACTTATAAAGGGGCAATGTTAACTCACTTGGGGTCAGGGAGTACATTTATGGGACTAGGGTAACTTACTTGCGGTCAGAGGGTACATATAAAGGGGCTAGGATAACTCACTTGGGTTCAGGGAGAACTTATAAAGGTGATATGGTAACTCACTTGGGGTCAGGGAGTACTTATATGGGACCAGGGTAACTCACTTGGGGCCAGGGAGAACTTATAAAGGTGATATGGTAACTCACTTGGGGTCAGGGAGTACTTATAAAGGGGTTAGGGTAACTCACTTGGGGTCAGGGAGTACATATAAAGGGTCTATGGTAACTCACTTGGGGTCAGGGAGTACATATAAAGGGGCTAGGATAACTAACTTGGGGTCAGGGATTACATTTATGGGACTAGGGTAACTTACTTGCGGTCAGAGAGTACATATAAAGGGGCTTGGATAACTCACTTGGGGTCAGGGAGAACTTATAAAGGTGATATGGTAACTCACTTGGGGTCAGGGAGTACTTATATGAGACTAGGGTAACACACATGGGGTCAGGGAGTACTAATAAAGGGGTTAGATTAACTCACTTGCGGTCAGAGAGTACATATAAAGGGGCTAGGATAACTCACTTGGGGTCAGGGAGTACTTATAATGGGGATATGGCAACTCACTTGGGGTCAGGGAGTACTACTATGGGACTAGGGTAACTTACTTGCGGTCAGAGAGTACATATAAAGGGGCTAGAATAACTAACTTGGGGTCAGGGATTACATTTATGGGACTAGGGTAACTTACTTGCGGTCAGAGAGTACATATAAAGTGGCTAGGGTAACTCACTTAGGGTCAGGGAGTACATATAAAGGGGCTTTGGTAACTCACTTGGGGTCATGGAGTACATATAAAGTGGCTAGGGTAACTCACTTAGGGTCAGGGAGTACATATAAATGGGCTTGGATAACTCACTTGGGGTCAGGGAGAACTTATAAAGGTGATATGGTAACTCACTTGGGGTCAGGGAGTACTTATAAAGGGGCTAGGGTAACTCACTTGGGGTCAGGGAGTACATATAAAGGGGCTATGGTAACTCTCTTGGGGTCAGGGAGTACTACTATGGGACCAGGGTAACTCACTTGCGGTCAGAGAGTACATATAAAGTGGCTAGGGTAACTCACTTAGGGTCAGGGAGTACATATAAAGGGGCTTTGGTAACTCACTTGGGGTCATGGAGTACTTATAAAGAGGCTATGGTAACTCACTTGGGGTCAGGGAGTACTACTATGAGACTAGGGTAACTTACTTGCGGTCAGAAAGTACATATGAATGGGCTAGGATAACTCACTTGGGGTCAGGGATTACTACTATGGGACTAGGGTAACTTACTTGCGATAAGAAAGTACATATGATTGGGCTAGGATAACTCACTTGGGGTCAGGGAGAAGTTATAAAGGGGTTATGGTAACTCACTTGGGTTCAGGGAGTACATATAAAGGGGCTATGGTAACTCACTTGGGGTCAAGGAGTACTTATAAAGAGGCTATGGTAACTCACTTGGGGTCAGGGAGTACTACTATGGGACTAGGGTAACTTACTTGCGAACAGAAAGTACATATGATTGGGCTAGGATAACTCACTTGGGGTCAGGGAGAACTTATAAAGGGGCTATGGTAACTCACTTGGGGTCAGGGAGTACATATAAAGGGGCTATGGTAACTCACTTGGGGTCAGGGAGTACTACTATGGGACCAGGGTAACTCACTTGCGGTCAGAGAGTACATATAAAGGGCCTAGGATAACTCACTTGGGGTCAGAGAGTACTTACAAAGGTGATATGGTAACTCACTTGGGGTCAGGGAGTACTTCTATGTGACTAGGGTAACTCACTTGGGGTCAGGGAGTAATACTATGGTATAGAGTAACTCACTTGTGGTCAAAGAGTACATATAAAGGGGCTAGGATAACTCACTTGGTGTCAGAGAGTACTTATAAAGGTGATATGGTAACTCATTTGGGGTCAGGGAGTACTTATAAAGGGGCTAGGGTAACTCACTTTGGTTCAAGGAGTACTTTTATGGGACTAGGGTAACTCACTTGGGGTCAGGGAGTACATATAAAGGGGCTATGTTATCTCACTTGGGGTCAGAGAGTACTTATAAAGGGGCAATGGTAACTCACTTGGGGTCAGGGAGTACTTATATGAGACTAGGGTAACTCACATGGGTCAGGGAGTACTTATATCGGACCAGGGTAACTCACTTGGGGCCAGGGTGTACTTATAAAGGGGCTAGGTTACCTCACTTGGGGTCAGGGAGTACATATAAAGGGGCTATGGTAACTCACTTGGGGTCAGGGAGTACATATAAAGGGGCTATGGTAACTCACTTGGGGTCAGGGAGTACTACTATGGGACCAGGGTAACTCACTTGCGGTCAGAGAGTACATATAAAGTGGCTAGGGTAACTCACTTGGGGTCAGGGAGTACATATAAAGGGGCTATGGTAACTCACTTGGGGTCAGGGAGTACTTATAAAGAGGCTATGGTAACTCACTTGGGGTCAGGGAGTACTACTATGAGACTAGGGTAACTTACTTGCGGTCAGAAAGTACACATGAATGGGCTAGGATAACTCACTTGGGGTCAGGGATTACTACTATAGGACTAGGGTGACTTACTTGCGGTTAGAGAGTACATATAAAGGGGCTAGGATAACACACTTGGGGTCAGGGAGTACTCCTATGGTATAGGGTAACTCACTTGTGGTCAGAGAGTACTTATAAAGGTGATATGGTAACTCATTTGGGGTCAGGGAGTATTTATAAAGGGGCTAGGGTAACTCACTTTGGTTCAAGGAGTACTTATATGGGACTAGGGTAACTCACTTAGGGTCAGGGTGTATTTATATGGGACTAGGGTAACTCACTTGCGGTCAGAGAGTACATATAAAGGGGATAGGATAACTCACTTGCGGTCAGAGTGTACTTATAAAGAGATTAGGATAACTCACTTGGGGTCAGAGAGTACATATAAAGGGGTTAGGATAACTCACTTGGGGTCAGGGAGTACTTATAAAGGTGATATGGTAACTCACTTGGAGCCAGGGAGTACTAATATGAAACTAGGGTTTTACACTTGGGGTCAGAAAGTACATATAAAGGGGCTAGGATAACTCTCTTGAGGTCAGAGAGTACATATAAAGGGGCTAGGATAACTCACTTGGGGTCAGAGAGTACATATAAAGGAGCTAGGATAACTCACTTGGGGTCAGTGAGTACTTAAATAGGGGCTATGGTAACTCACTTGGGGTCAGGAAGTCCTTCTATGGGACTAGGGTAACTCACTTGGGGTCTGGGAATACATATAAAGCGGCAAGGGTAACTCACTTAGGTTCAAGGAGTACTTATATGGGACTAGGGTAACTCACTTGGTGTCTGTGAGTACTTATATGGGACCAGGGTGCACTTATTAAAGGGCTAGGGTAACCCACTTGGGGTCAGGGAGTACTTATAAGGCACTAGGGTAACTCACTTGGGGTCTGGGAGTACATATAAAGGGGCTAGGATAACTCACTTGCGGGCAGAGTGTACTTCTATGGGACTAGGGTAACTCACTTGCGGTCAGAGAGTACATATAAAGGGGCTAGGATAACTCACTTGGGGTCAGAGTGTACTTATAAAGGGGCTATGGTAACTCACTTGGGGCCAGGGAGTACTAATATGAAACTAGGGTAACACACTTGGGGTCAGGGAGTACTTATAAAGGGGCTAGAATAACTCACTTGCAGTTAGAGAGTACATATAATGGGGCTAGGATAACTCACTTGGGGTTAGAGAGTACATATAAAGCGGCTAGGATAACTCACTTGGGGTCAGGGAGTACTTATAAAGGTGATATGGTAACTCACTTGGGGTCGGGGAGTACTTATAAAGGGGCTAGGGTAACTCACTTGGGGCCAGGGAGTACTAATATGAAACTAGGGTAACAGACTTGTGGTCAGGGAGTACTTTAAAAGGGGCTACGATAACTCACTTGCGGTCAGAGAGTACCTATAAAGGGTCTAGGATAACTCACTTGAGGTCAGAGAGTACATATAAAGGGGCTAGGATAACTCACTTTGGGTCAGAGTGTACATATAAAGGGTCTAGGATAACTCACTTGCGGTCAGAGAGTACTTCTATGGGACTAGGGTAACTCACTTGGTGTCAGGGAGTAATTTTTGGGACTAGGGTAACTCACTTAGGGTCAGGGAGTACTTATATGGGACTAGGGTAACTCACTTGCGGTCAGACAGTTCATATAAAGGGGCTAGGACAACACATTTGGGGTCAGGGAGTACTTATATGGGTTTAGGGTAACACACTTGGGGTCAGGGAGTACTTCTATGGAACTAGGGTTACTCACTTGGGCGTGAGGTAGTACTTCTATGTGAGTAGGGTAACTCACTTGGGGTCAGGGAGTACTACTATGGTATAGGGTAACTCACTTGTGGTCAGAGAGTACATATAAAGGGGCTAGGATAACTCACTTGGTGTCAGGGAGTACTTATAAAGGGGCTATGGTAACTCACTTTGGGTCAGGGAGCACTTATAAAGGGGCAATGTTAACTCACTTGGGGTCAGGGAGTACATTTATAGGACTAGGGTAACTTACTTGCGGTCAGAGGGTACATATAAAGGGGCTAGGATAACTCACTTGGGTTCAGGGAGAACTTATAAAGGTGATATGGTAACTCACTTGGGGTCAGGGAGTACTTATATGAGACTAGGGTAACTCACATGGGGTCAGGGAGTACTTATATGGGACCAGGGTAACTCACTTGGGGCCAGGGAGAACTTATAAAGGTGATATGGTAACTCACTTGGGGTCAGGGAGTACTACTATGGGACTAGGGTAACTTATTTGCGGTCAGAGAGTACATATAAAGGGGCTAGAATAACTAACTTGGGGTCAGGGATTACATTTATGGGACTAGGGTAACTTACTTGCGGTCAGAGAGTACATATAAAGGGGCTTGGATAACTCACTTGGGGTCAGGGAGAACTTATAAAGGTGATATGGTAACTCACTTGGGGTCAGGGAGTACTTATAAAGGGGCTAGGGTAACTCACTTGGGGTCAGGGAGTACATATAAAGGGTCTATGGTAACTCACTTGGGGTCAGGGAGTACATATAAAGGGGCTATGGTAACTCACTTTGGGTCAGGGAGCACTTATAAAGGGGCAATGTTAACTCACTTGGGGTCAGGGAGTACATTTATGGGACTAGGGTAACTTACTTGCGGTCGGAGGGTACATATAAAGGGGCTAGGATAACTCACTTGGGTTCAGGGAGAACTTATAAAGGTGATATGGTAACTCACTTGGGGTCAGGGAGTACTTATATGAGACTAGGGTAACTCACATGGGGTCAGGGAGTACTTATATGGGACCAGGGTAACTCACTTGGGGCCAGGGTGTACTTATAAAGGGGCTAGGGTAACTCACTTGGGGTCAGGGAGTACTTATATCGGATCAGGGTAACTCACTTGGGGCCAGGGTATACTTATAAAGGGGCTAGGGTAACTCACTTGGGGTCAGGGAGTACATATAAAGGGGCTATGGTAACTCACTTGGGGTCAGGGAGTACATATAAAGGGGCTATGGTAACTCTCTTGGGGTCAGGGAGTACTACTATGGGACCAGGGTAACTCACTTGCGGTCAGAGAGTACATATAAAGTGGCTAGGGTAACTCACTTAGGGTTAGGGAGTACATATAAAGGGGCTATGGTAACTCACTTGGGGTCATGGAGTACTTATAAAGAGGCTATGGTAACTCACTTGGGGTCAGGGAGTACTACTATGAGACTAGGGTAACTTACTTGCGGTCAGAAAGTACATATGAATGGGCTAGGATAACTCACTTGGGGTCAGGGATTACTACTATGGGACTAGGGTAACTTACTTGCGATAAGAAAGTACATATGATTGGGCTAGGATAACTCACTTGGGGTCAGGGAGAACTTATAAAGGGGCTATGGTAACTCACTTGGGTTCAGGGAGTACATATAAAGGGGCTATGGTAACTCACTTGGGGTCAGGGAGTACTTATAAAGAGGCTATGGTAACTCACTTGGGGTCAGGGAGTACTACTATGGGACTAGGGTAACTTACTTGCGAACAGAAAGTACATATGATTGGGCTAGGATAACTCACTTGTGGTCAGGGAGAACTTATAAAGGGGCTATGGTAACTCACTTGGGGTCAGGGAGTACATATAAAGGGGCTATGGTAACTCACTTGGGGTCAGGGAGTACTACTATGGGACCAGGGTAACTCACTTGCGGTCAGAGAGAACATATAAAGGCCTAGGATAACTCACTTGGGGTCAGAGAGTACTTACAAAGGTGATATGGTAACTCACTTGGGGTCAGGGAGTAATACTATGGTATAGAGTAACTCACTTGTGGTCAGAGAGTACATATAAAGGGGCTAGGATAACTCACTTGGTGTCAGAGAGTACTTATAAAGGTGATATGGTAACTCATTTGGGGTCAGGGAGTACTTATAAAGGGGCTAGGGTAACTCACTTTGGTTCAAGGAGTACTGTTATGGGACTAGGGTAACTCACTTGGGGTCAGGGAGTACATATAAAGGGGCTATGTTATCTCACTTGGGGTCAGAGAGTACTTATAAAGGGGCAATGGTAACTCACTTGGGGTCAGGGAGTACTTATATGAGACTAGGGTAACTCACATGGGGTCAGGGAGTACTTATATCGGACCAGGGTAACTCACTTGGGGCCAGGGTGTACTTATAAAGGGGCTAGGTTACCTCACTTGGGGTCAGGGAGTACATATAAAGGGGCTATGGTAACTCACTTGGGGTCAGGGAGTACATATAAAGGGGCTATGGTAACTCACTTGGGGTCAGGGAGTACTACTATGGGACCAGGGTAACTCACTTGCGGTCAGAGAGTACATATAAAGTGGCTAGGGTAACTCACTTGGGGTCAGGGAGTACATATAAAGGGGCTATGGTAACTCACTTGGGGTCAGGGAGTACTTATAAAGAGGCTATGGTAACTCACTTGGGGTCAGGGAGTACTACTATGAGACTAGGGTAACTTACTTGCGGTCAGAAAGTACACATGAATGGGCTAGGATAACTCACTTGGGGTCAGGGATTACTACTATGGGACTAGGGTGACTTACTTGCGGTTAGAGAGTACATATAAAGGGGCTAGGATAACACACTTGGGGTCAGGGAGTACTCCTATGGTATAGGGTAACTCACTTGTGGTCAGAGAGTACTTATAAAGGTGATATGGTAACTCATTTGGGGTCAGGGAGTACTTATAAAGGGGCTAGGGTAACTCACTTTGGTTCAAGGAGTACTTATATGGGACTAGGGTAACTCACTTGGTGTCTGTGAGTACTTATATGGGACCAGGGTAACTCACTTGGGGCCAGGGTGTACTAATTAAAGGGCTATGGTAACTCACTTGGGGTCAGGGAGTACTACTATGGGACCAGGGTAACTCACTTGCGGTCAGAGAGTACATATAAAGGGCCTAGGATAACTCACTTGGGGTCAGGGAGTACTTATATGGGACTAGGGTAACTCACTTAGGGTCAGGGTGTATTTATATGGGACTAGGGTAACTTACTTCCGGCCAGAGGGTACATATAAAGGGGCTAGGATAACTCTCTTGGGTTCAGGGAGAACTACTATGGGACCAGGGTAACTCACTTGCGGTCAGAGAGTACATATAAAGTGGCTAGGGTAACTCACTTGGGGTCAGGGAGTACATATAAAGGGGCTATGGTAACTCACTTGGGGTCAGGGAGTACTTATAAAGAGGCTATGGTAACTCACTTGGGGTCAGGGAGTACTACTATGAGACTAGGGTAACTTACTTGCGGTCAGAAAGCACATATGAATGGGCTAGGATAACTCACTTGGGGTCAGGGATTACTACTATGGGACTAGGGTAACTTACTTGCAATAAGAAAGTACATATGATTGGGCTAGGATAACTCACTTGGGGTCAGGGAGAACTTATAAAGGGGCTATGGTAACTCACTTGGGGTCAGGGAGTACATATAAAGGGGCTATGGTAACTCACTTGGGGTCAGGGAGTACTACTATGGGACCAGGGTAACTCACTTGCGGTCAGAGAGTACTTATAAAGGGCCTAGGATAACTCACTTGGGGTCAGGAAGTACTTATATGGGACTAGGGTAACTCACTTAGGGTCAGGGTGTATTTATATGGGACTAGGGTAACTCACTTGCGGTCAGAGAGTACATATAAAGGGGATAGGATAACTCACTTGCGGTCAGAGTGTACTTATAAAGAGATTAGGATAACTCACTTGGGGTCAGAGAGTACATATAAAGGGGTTAGGATAACTCACTTGGGGTCAGGGAGTACTTATAAAGGTGATATGGTAACTCACTTGGAGCCAGGGAGTACTTAAATAGGGGCTATGGTAACTCACTTGGGGTCAGGAAGTCCTTCTATGGGACTAGGGTAACTCACTTGGGGTCTGGGAATACATATAAAGCGGCAAGGGTAACTCACTTAGGTTCAAGGAGTACTTATATGGGACTAGGGTAACTCACTTGGTGTCTGTGAGTACTTATATGGGACCAGGGTGCACTTATTAAAGGGCTAGGGTAACCCACTTGGGGTCAGGGAGTACTTATAAGGCACTAGGGTAACTCACTTGGGGTCTGGGAGTACATATAAAGGGGCTAGGATAACTCACTTGCGGGCAGAGTGTACTTCTATGGGACTAGGGTAACTCACTTGCGGTCAGAGAGTACATATAAAGGGGCTAGGATAACTCACTTGGGGTCAGAGTGTACTTATAAAGGGGCTATGGTAACTCACTTGGGGCCAGGGAGTACTAATATGAAACTAGGGTAACACACTTGGGGTCAGGGAGTACTTATAAAGGGGCTATAATAACTCACTTGCAGTTAGAGAGTACATATAAAGGGGCTAGGATAACTCACTTGGGGTTAGAGAGTACATATAAAGCGGCTAGGATAACTCACTTGGGGTCAGGGAGTACTTATAAAGGTGATATGGTAACTCACTTGGGGTCGGGTAGTACTTATAAAGGGGCTAGGGTAACTCACTTGGGGCCAGGGAGTACCAATATGAAACTAGGGTAACAGACTTGTGGTCAGGGAGTACTTTAAAAGGGGCTACGATAACTCACTTGCGGTCAGAGAGTACATATAAAGGGTCTAGGATAACTCACTTGAGGTCAGAGAGTACATATAAAGGGGCTAGGATAACTCACTTGGGGTCAGAGAGTACATATAAAGGGGCTAGGATAACTCACTTGCGGTCAGAGAGTACTTCTATGGGACTAGGGTAACTCACTTGGTGTCAGGGAGTAATTTTTGGGACTAGGGTAACTCACTTAGGGTCAGGGAGTACTTATATGGGACTAGGGTAACTCACTTGCGGTCAGACAGTTCATATAAAGGGGCTAGGACAACACATTTGGGGTCAGGGAGTACTTATATAGGTTTAGGGTAACACACTTAGGGTCAGGGAGTACTTCTATGGAACTAGGGTTACTCACTTGGGCGTGAGGTAGTACTTCTATGTGAGTAGGGTAACTCACTTGGGGTCAGGGAGTACTACTATGGTATAGGGTAACTCACTTGTGGTCAGAGAGTACATATAAAGGGGCTAGGATAACTCACTTGGTGTCAGGGAGTACTTATAAAGGGGCTATGGTAACTCACTTTGGGTCAGGGAGCACTTATAAAGGGGCAATGTTAACTCACTTGGGGTCAGGGAGTACATTTATGGGACTAGGGTAACTTACTTGCGGTCAGAGGGTACATATAAAGGGGCTAGGATAACTCACTTGGGTTCAGGGAGTACATATAAAGGGGCTAGGATAACTAACTTGGGGTCAGGGATTACATTTATGGGACTAGGGTAACTTACTTGCGGTCAGAGAGTACATATAAAGGGGCTTGGATAACTCACTTGGGGTCAGGGAGAACTTATAAAGGTGATATGGTAACTCACTTGGGGTCAGGGAGTACTTATATGAGACTAGGGTAACACACATGGGGTCAGGGAGTACTAATAAAGGGGTTAGGGTAACTCACTTGGGGTCAGGGAGTACATATAAAGGGTCTATGGTAACTCACTTGGGGTCAGGGGGTACATATAAAGGGGCTAGGATAACTAACTTGGGGTCAGGGATTACATTTATGGGACTAGGGTAACTTACTTGCGGTCAGAGAGTACATATAAAGGGGCTTGGATAACTCACTTGGGGTCAGGGAGAACTTATAAAGGTGATATGGTAACTCACTTGGGGTCAGGGAGTACTTATATGAGACTAGGGTAACACACATGGGGTCAGGGAGTACTAATAAAGGGGTTAGATTAACTCACTTGCGGTCAGAGAGTACATATAAAGGGGCTAGGATAACTCACTTGGGGTCAGGGAGTACTTATAATGGGGATATGGCAACTCACTTGGGGTCAGGGAGTACTACTATGGGATTAGGGTAACTTACTTGCGGTCAGAGAGTACATATAAAGGGGCTAGAATAACTAACTTGGGGTCAGGGATTACATTTATGGGACTAGGGTAACTTACTTGCGGTCAGAGAGTACATATAAAGTGGCTAGGGTAACTCACTTAGGGTCAGGGAGTACATATAAAGGGGCTTTGGTAACTCACTTGGGGTCATGGAGTACATATAAAGTGGCTAGGGTAACTCACTTAGGGTCAGGGAGTACATATAAATGGGCTTGGATAACTCACTTGGGGTCAGGGAGAACTTATAAAGGTGATATGGTAACTCACTTGGGGTCAGGGAGTACTTATAAAGGGGCTAGGGTAACTCACTTGGGGTCAGGGAGTACATATAAAGGGGCTATGGTAACTCTCTTGGGGTCAGGGAGTACTACTATGGGACCAGGGTAACTCACTTGCGGTCAGAGAGTACATATAAAGTGGCTAGGGTAACTCACTTAGGGTCAGGGAGTACATATAAAGGGGCTTTGGTAACTCACTTGGGGTCATGGAGTACATATAAAGTGGCTAGGGTAACTCACTTGGGGTCAGGGAGTACATATGAATGGGCTAGGATAACTCACTTGGGGTCAGGGATTACTACTATGGGACTAGGGTAACTTACTTGCGATAAGAAAGTACATATGATTGGGCTAGGATAACTCACTTGGGGTCAGGGAGAAGTTATAAAGGGGTTATGGTAACTCACTTGGGTTCAGGGAGTACATATAAAGGGGCTATGGTAACTCACTTGGGGTCAAGGAGTACTTATAAAGAGGCTATGGTAACTCACTTGGGGTCAGGGAGTACTACTATGGGACTAGGGTAACTTACTTGCGAACAGAAAGTACATATGATTGGGCTAGGATAACTCACTTGGGGTCAGGGAGAACTTATAAAGGGGCTATGGTAACTCACTTGGGGTCAGGGAGTACATATAAAGGGGCTATGGTAACTCACTTGGGGTCAGGGAGAACTACTATGGGACCAGGGTAACTCACTTGCGGTCAGAGAGTACATATAAAGGGCCTAGGATAACTCACTTGGGGTCAGAGAGTACTTACAAAGGTGATATGGTAACTCACTTGGGGTCAGGGAGTACTTCTATGTGACTAGGGTAACTCACTTGGGGTCAGGGAGTAATACTATGGTATAGAGTAACTCACTTGTGGTCAAAGAGTACATATAAAGGGGCTAGGATAACTCACTTGGTGTCAGAGAGTACTTATAAAGGTGATATGGTAACTCATTTGGGGTCAGGGAGTACTTATAAAGGGGCTAGGGTAACTCACTTTGGTTCAAGGAGTACTTTTATGGGACTAGGGTAACTCACTTGGGGTCAGGGAGTACATATAAAGGGGCTATGTTATCTCACTTGGGGTCAGAGAGTACTTATAAAGGGGCAATGGTAACTCACTTGCGGTCAGAGAGTACATATAAAGTGGCTAGGGTAACTCACTTGGGGTCAGGGAGTACATATAAAGGGGCTATGGTAACTCACTTGGGGTCAGGGAGTACTTATAAAGAGGCTATGGTAACTCACTTGGGGTCAGGGAGTACTACTATGAGACTAGGGTAACTTACTTGCGGTCAGAAAGTACACATGAATGGGCTAGGATAACTCACTTGGGGTCAGGGATTACTACTATAGGACTAGGGTGACTTACTTGCGGTTAGAGAGTACATATAAAGGGGCTAGGATAACACACTTGGGGTCAGGGAGTACTCCTATGGTATAGGGTAACTCACTTGTGGTCAGAGAGTACTTATAAAGGTGATATGGTAACTCATTTGGGGTCAGGGAGTATTTATAAAGGGGCTAGGGTAACTCACTTTGGTTCAAGGAGTACTTATATGGGACTAGGGTAACTCACTTGGTGTCTGT
The DNA here is from genome assembly GCF_024137725.1 of Prorops nasuta. Lineage (NCBI taxonomy): Eukaryota > Metazoa > Arthropoda > Insecta > Hymenoptera > Bethylidae > Prorops > Prorops nasuta. The sequence goes on along the minus strand of NW_027116849.1, from coordinate 853,766 downwards.
GAGTACTTATATGGGACCAGGGTAACTCACTTGGGGCCAGGGTGTACTAATTAAAGGGCTATGGTAACTCACTTGGGGTTAGGGAGTACTACTATGGGACCAGGGTAACTCACTTGCGGTCAGAGAGTACATATAAAGGGCCTAGGATAACTCACTTGGGGTCAGGGAGTACTTACAAAGGTGATATGGTAACTCACTTGGGGTCAGGGAGTACTTATATGGGACTAGGGTAACTCACTTAGGGTCAGGGTGTATTTATATGGGACTAGGGTAACTTACTTCCGGCCAGAGGGTACATATAAAGGGGCTAGGATAACTCTCTTGGGTTCAGGGAGAACTACTATGGGACCAGGGTAACTCACTTGCGGTCAGAGAGTACATATAAAGTGGCTAGGGTAACTCACTTGGGGTCAGGGAGTACATATAAAGGGGCTATGGTAACTCACTTGGGGTCAGGGAGTACTTATAAAGAGGCTATGGTAACTCACTTGGGGTCAGGGAGTACTACTATGAGACTAGGGTAACTTACTTGCGGTCAGAAAGCACATATGAATGGGCTAGGATAACTCACTTGGGGTCAGGGATTACTACTATGGGACTAGGGTAACTTACTTGCGATAAGAAAGTACATATGATTGGGCTAGGATAACTCACTTGGGGTCAGGGAGAACTTATAAAGGGGCTATGGTAACTCACTTGGGGTCAGGGAGTACATATAAAGGGGCTATGGTAACTCACTTGGGGTCAGGGAGTACTACTATGGGACCAGGGTAACTCACTTGCGGTCAGAGAGTACATATAAAGGGCCTAGGATAACTCACTTGGCGTCAGGGAGTACTTACAAAGGTGATATGGTAACTCACTTGGGGTCAGGGAGTACTTATATGGGACTAGGGTAACTCACTTAGGGTCAGGGTGTATTTATATGGGACTAGGGTAACTCACTTGCGGTCAGAGAGTACATATAAAGGGGATAGGATAACTCACTTGCGGTCAGAGTGTACTTATAAAGAGAATAGGATAACTCACTTGGGGTCATGGAGTACTTATAAAGGGGCTATGGTAATTTACTTGGTGTCAGGGAGTACTTCTATGGTACTAGGGTACCTCACTTGGGGTCTGGGAGTACATATAAAGCGGCTAGGGTAACTCACTTGGAGTCTGGGAGTACTAATATGAAACTAGGGTTTTACACTTGGGGTCAGAAAGTACATATAAAGGGGCTAGGATAACTCTCTTGAGGTCAGAGAGTACATATAAAGGGGCTAGGATAACTCACTTGGGGTCAGAGAGTACATATAAAGGGGTTAGGATAACTCACTTGGGGTCAGGGAGTACTTATAAAGGTGATATGGTAACTCACTTGGAGCCAGGGAGTACTAATATGAAACTAGGGTTTTACACTTGGGGTCAGAAAGTACATATAAAGGGGCTAGGATAACTCTCTTGAGGTCAGAGAGTACATATAAAGGGGCTAGGATAACTCACTTGGGGTCAGTGAGTACTTAAATAGGGACTATGGTAACTCACTTGGGGTCAGGAAGTCCTTCTATGGGAATAGGGTAACTCACTTGGGGTCTGGGAATACATATAAAGCGGCAAGGGTAACTCACTTAGGTTCAAGGAGTACTTATATGGGACTACGGTAACTCACTTGGTGTCTGTGAGTACTTATATGGGACCAGGGTGCACTTATTAAAGGGCTAGGGTAACCCACTTGGGGTCAGGGAGTACTTATAAGGCACTAGGGTAACTCACTTGGGGTCTGGGAGTACATATAAAGGGGCTAGGATAACTCACTTGCGGGCAGAGTGTACTTCTATGGGACTAGGGTAACTCACTTGCGGTCAGAGAGTACATATAAAGGGGCTAGGATAACTCACTTGGGGTCAGAGTGTACTTATAAAGGGGCTATGGTAACTCACTTGGGGCCAGGGAGTACTAATATGAAACTAGGGTAACACACTTGGGGTCAGGGAGTACTTATAAAGGGGCTATAATAACTCACTTGCAGTTAGAGAGTACATATAAAGGGGCTAGGATAACTCACATGGGGTTAGAGAGTACATATAAAGCGGCTAGGATAACTCACTTGGGGTCAGGGAGTACTTATAAAGGTGATATGGTAACTCACTTGGGGTCGGGGAGTACTTATAAAGGGGCTAGGGTAACTCACTTGGGGCCAGGGAGTACCAATATGAAACTAGGGTAACAGACTTGTGGTCAGGGAGTACTTTAAAAGGGGCTACGATAACTCACTTGCGGTCTGAGAGTACATATAAAGGGTCTAGGATAACTCACTTGAGGTCAGAGAGTACATATAAAGAGGCTAGGATAACTCACTTGCGGTCAGAGAGTACTTCTATGGGACTAGGGTAACTCACTTGGTGTCAGGGAGTAATTTTTGGGACTAGGGTAACTCACTTAGGGTCAGGGAGTACTTATATGGGACTAGGGTAACTCACTTGCGGTCAGACAGTTCATATAAAGGGGCTAGGACAACACATTTAGGGGTCAGGGAGTACTTATATGGGTTTAGGGTAACACACTTAGGGTCAGGGAGTACTTCTATGGAACTAGGGTTACTCACTTGGGCGTGAGGTAGTACTTCTATGTGAGTAGGGTAACTCACTTGGGGTCAGGGAGTACTACTATGGTATAGGGTAACTCACTTGTGGTCAGAGAGTACATATAAAGGGGCTAGGATAACTCACTTGGTGTCAGGGAGTACTTATAAAGGGGCTATGGTAACTCACTTTGGGTCAGGGAGCACTTATAAAGGGGCAATGTTAACTCACTTGGGGTCAGGGAGTACATTTATGGGACTAGGGTAACTTACTTGCGGTCAGAGGGTACATATAAAGGGGCTAGGATAACTCACTTGGGTTCAGGGAGAACTTATAAAGGTGATATGGTAACTCACTTGGGGTCAGAGAGTACTTATATGGGACCAGGGTAACTCACTTGGGGCCAGGGAGAACTTATAAAGGTGATATGGTAACTCACTTGGGGTCAGGGAGTACTTATAAAGGGGTTAGGGTAACTCACTTGGGGTCAGGGAGTACATATAAAGGGTCTATGGTAACTCACTTGGGGTCAGGGAGTACATATAAAGGGGCTAGGATAACTAACTTGGGGTCAGGGATTACATTTATGGGACTAGGGTAACTTACTTGCGGTCAGAGAGTACATATAAAGGGGCTTGGATAACTCACTTGGGGTCAGGGAGAACTTATAAAGGTGATATGGTAACTCACTTGGGGTCAGGGAGTACTTATATGAGACTAGGGTAACACACATGGGGTCAGGGAGTACTAATAAAGGGGTTAGATTAACTCACTTGCGGTCAGAGAGTACATATAAAGGGGCTAGGATAACTCACTTGGGGTCAGGGAGTACTTATAATGGGGATATGGTAACTCACTTGGGGTCAGGGAGTACTACTATGGGACTAGGGTAACTTACTTGCGGTCAGAGAGTACATATAAAGGGGCTAGAATAACTAACTTGGGGTCAGGGATTACATTTATGGGACTAGGGTAACTTACTTGCGGTCAGAGAGTACATATAAAGGGGCTTGGATAACTCACTTGGGGTCAGGGAGAACTTATAAAGGTGATATGGTAACTCACTTGGGGTCAGGGAGTACTTATAAAGGGGCTAGGGTAACTCACTTGGGGTCAGGGAGTACATATAAAGGGGCTATGGTAACTCTCTTGGGGTCAGGGAGTACTACTATGGGACCAGGGTAACTCACTTGCGGTCAGAGAGTACATATAAAGTGGCTAGGGTAACTCACTTAGGGTCAGGGAGTACATATAAAGGGGCTATGGTAACTCACTTGGGGTCATGGAGTACTTATAAAGAGGCTATGGTAACTCACTTGGGGTCAGGGAGTACTACTATGAGACTAGGGTAACTTACTTGCGGTCAGAAAGTACATATGAATGGGCTAGGATAACTCACTTGGGGTCAGGGATTACTACTATGGGACTAGGGTAACTTACTTGCGATAAGAAAGTACATATGATTGGGCTAGGATAACTCACTTGGGGTCAGGGAGAACTTATAAAGGGGCTATGGTAACTCACTTGGGTTCAGGGAGTACATATAAAGGGGCTATGGTAACTCACTTGGGGTCAAGGAGTACTTATAAAGAGGCTATGGTAACTCACTTGGGGTCAGGGAGTACTACTATGGGACTAGGGTAACTTACTTGCGAACAGAAAGTACATATGATTGGGCTAGGATAACTCACTTGGGGTCAGGGAGAACTTATAAAGGGGCTATGGTAACTCACTTGGGGTCAGGGAGTACATATAAAGGGGCTATGGTAACTCACTTGGGGTCAGGGAGTACTACTATGGGACCAGGGTAACTCACTTGCGGTCAGAGAGTACATATAAAGGGCCTAGGATAACTCACTTGGGGTCAGAGAGTACTTACAAAGGTGATATGGTAACTCACTTGGGGTCAGGGAGTACTTCTATGTGACTAGGGTAACTCACTTGGGGTCAGGGAGTAATACTATGGTATAGAGTAACTCACTTGTGGTCAGAGAGTACATATAAAGGGGCTAGGATAACTCACTTGGTGTCAGAGAGTACTTATAAAGGTGATATGGTAACTCATTTGGGGTCAGGGAGTACTTATAAAGGGGCTAGGGTAACTCACTTTGGTTCAAGGAGTACTTTTATGGGACTAGGGTAACTCACTTGGGGTCAGGGAGTACATATAAAGGGGCTATGTTATCTCACTTGGGGTCAGAGAGTACTTATAAAGGGGCAATGGTAACTCACTTGGGGTCAGGGAGTACTTATATGAGACTAGGGTAACTCACATGGGGTCAGGGAGTACTTATATCGGACCAGGGTAACTCACTTGGGGCCAGGGTGTACTTATAAAGGGGCTAGGTTACCTCACTTGGGGTCAGGGAGTACATATAAAGGGGCTATGGTAACTCACTTGGGGTCAGGGAGTACATATAAAGGGGCTATGGTAACTCACTTGGGGTCAGGGAGTACTACTATGGGACCAGGGTAACTCACTTGCTGTCAGAGAGTACATATAAAGTGGGTAGGGTAACTCACTTGGGGTCAGGGAGTACATATAAAGGGGCTATGGTAACTCACTTGGGGTCAGGGAGTACTTATAAGGAGGCTATGGTAACTCACTTGGGGTCAGGGAGTACTACTATGAGACTAGGGTAACTTACTTGCGGTCAGAAAGTACACATGAATGGGCTAGGATAACTCACTTGGGGTCAGGGATTACTACTATGGGACTTGGGTGACTTACTTGCGGTTAGAGAGTACATATAAAGGGGCTAGGATAACACACTTGGGGTCAGGGAGTACTCCTATGGTATAGGGTAACTCACTTGTGGTCAGAGAGTACTTATAAAGGTGATATGGTAAATCATTTGGGGTCAGGGAGTACTTATAAAGGGGCTAGGGTAACTCACTTTGGTTCAAGGAGTACTTATATGGGACTAGGGTAACTCACTTGGTGTCTGTGAGTACTTATATGGGACCAGGGTAACTCACTTGGGGCCAGGGTGTACTAATTAAAGGGCTATGGTAACTCACTTGGGGTTAGGGAGTACTACTATGGGACCAGGGTAACTCACTTGCGGTCAGAGAGTACATATAAAGGGCCTAGGATAACTCACTTGGGGTCAGGGAGTACTTACAAAGGTGATATGGTAACTCACTTGGGGTCAGGGAGTACTTATATGGGACTAGGGTAACTCACTTAGGGTCAGGGTGTATTTATATGGGACTAGGGTAACTTACTTCCGGCCAGAGGGTACATATAAAGGGGCTAGGATAACTCTCTTGGGTTCAGGGAGAACTACTATGGGACCAGGGTAACTCACTTGCGGTCAGAGAGTACATATAAAGTGGCTAGGGTAACTCACTTGGGGTCAGGGAGTACATATAAAGGGGCTATGGTAACTCACTTGGGGTCAGGGAGTACTTATAAAGAGGCTATGGTAACTCACTTGGGGTCAGGGAGTACTACTATGAGACTAGGGTAACTTACTTGCGGTCAGAAAGCACGTATGAATGGGCTAGGATAACTCACTTGGGGTCAGGGATTACTACTATGGGACTAGGGTAACTTACTTGCGATAAGAAAGTACATATGATTGGGCTAGGATAACTCACTTGGGGTCAGGGAGAACTTATAAAGGGGCTATGGTAACTCACTTGGGGTCAGGGAGTACATATAAAGGGGCTATGGTAACTCACTTGGGGTCAGGGAGTACTACTATGGGACCAGGGTAACTCACTTGCGGTCAGAGAGTACATATAAAGGGCCTAGGATAACTCACTTGGGGTCAGGGAGTACTTACAAAGGTGATATGGTAACTCACTTGGGGTCAGGGAGTACTTATATGGGACTAGGGTAACTCACTTAGGGTCAGGGTGTATTTATATGGGACTAGGGTAACTCACTTGCGGTCAGAGAGTACATATAAAGGGGATAGGATAACTCACTTGCGGTCAGAGTGTACTTATAAAGAGACTAGGATAACTCACTTGGGGTCATGGAGTACTTATAAAGGGGCTATGGTAATTTACTTGGTGTCAGGGAGTACTTCTATGGTACTAGGGTACCTCACTTGGGGTCTGGGAGTACATATAAAGCGGCTAGGGTAACTCACTTGGAGTCTGGGAGTACTAATATGAAACTAGGGTTTTACACTTGGGGTCAGAAAGTACATATAAAGGGGCTAGGATAACTCTCTTGAGTTCAGAGAGTACATATAAAGGGGCTAGGATAACTCACTTGGGGTCAGAGAGTACATATAAAGGGGTTAGGATAACTCACTTGGGGTCAGGGAGTACTTATAAAGGTGATATGGTAACTCACTTGGAGCCAGGGAGTACTAATATGAAACTAGGGTTTTACACTTGGGGTCAGAAAGTACATATAAAGGGGCTAGGATAACTCTCTTGAGGTCAGAGAGTACATATAAAGGGGCTAGGATAACTCACTTGGGGTCAGAGAGTACATATAAAGGAGCTAGGATAACTCACTTGGGGTCAGTGAGTACTTAAATAGGGGCTATGGTAACTCACTTGGGGTCAGGAAGTCCTTCTATGGGACTAGGGTAACTCACTTGGTGTCTGTGAGTACTTATATGGGACCAGGGTGCACTTATTGAAGGGCTAGGGTAACCCACTTGGGGTCAGGGAGTACTTATAAAGGGGCTAGAATAACTCACTTGCAGTTAGAGAGTACATATAAAGGGGCTAGGATAACTCACTTGGGGTTAGAGAGTACATATAAAGCGGCTAGGATAACTCACTTGGGGTCAGGGAGTACTTATAAAGGTGATATGGTAACTCACTTGGGGTCGGGGAGTACTTATAAAGGGGCTAGGGTAACTCACTTGGGGCCAGGGAGTACTAATATGAAACTAGGGTAACAGACTTGTGGTCAGGGAGTACTTTAAAAGGGGCTACGATAACTCACTTGCGGTCAGAGAGTACATATAAAGGGTCTAGGATAACTCACTTGAGGTCAGAGAGTACATATAAAGGGGCTAGGATAACTCACTTGGGGTCAGAGAGTACATATAAAGGGGCTAGGATAACTCACTTGCGGTCAGAGAGTACTTCTATGGGACTAGGGTAACTCACTTGGTGTCAGGGAGTAATTTTTGGGACTAGGGTAACTCACTTAGGGTCAGGGAGTACTTATATGGGACTAGGGTAACTCACTTGCGGTCAGACAGTTCATATATAGGGGCTAGGACAACACATTTGGGGTCAGGGAGTACTTATATGGGTTTAGGGTAACACACTTAGGGTCAGGGAGTACTTCTATGGAACTAGGGTTACTCACTTGGGCGTGAGGTAGTACTTCTATGTGAGTAGGGTAACTCACTTGGGGTCAGGGAGTACTACTATGGTATAGGGTAACTCACTTGTGGTCAGAGAGTACATATAAAGGGGCTAGGATAACTCACTTGGTGTCAGGGAGTACTTATAAAGGGGCTATGGTAACTCACTTTGGGTCAGGGAGCACTTATAAAGGGGCAATGTTAACTCACTTGGGGTCAGGGAGTACATTTATGGGACAAGGGTAACTTACTTGCGGTCAGAGGGTACATATAAAGGGGCTAGGATAACTCACTTGGGTTCAGGGAGAACTTATAAAGGTGATATGGTAACTCACTTGGGGTCAGGGAGTACTTATATGGGACCAGGGTAACTCACTTGGGGCCAGGGAGAACTTATAAAGGTGATATGGTAACTCACTTGGGGTCAGGGAGTACTTATAAAGGGGTTAGGGTAACTCACTTGGGGTCAGGGAGTACATATAAAGGGTCTATGGTAACTCACTTGGGGTCAGGGAGTACATATAAAGGGGCTAGGATAACTAACTTGGGGTCAGGGATTACATTTATGGGACTAGGGTAACTTACTTGCGGTCAGAGAGTACATATAAAGGGGCTTGGATAACTCACTTGGGGTCAGGGAGAACTTATAAAGGTGATATGGTAACTCACTTGGGGTCAGGGAGTACTTATATGAGACTAGGGTAACACACATGGGGTCAGGGAGTACTAATAAAGGGGTTAGATTAACTCACTTGCGGTCAGAGAGTACATATAAAGGGGCTAGGATAACTCACTTGGGGTCAGGGAGTACTTATAATGGGGATATGGTAACTCACTTGGGGTCAGGGAGTACTACTATGGGACTAGGGTAACTTACTTGCGGTCAGAGAGTACATATAAAGGGGCTAGAATAACTAACTTGGGGTCAGGGATTACATTTATGGGACTAGGGTAACTTACTTGCGGTCAGAGAGTACATATAAAGGGGCTTGGATAACTCACTTGGGGTCAGGGAGAACTTATAAAGGTGATATGGTAACTCACTTGGGGTCAGGGAGTACTTATAAAGGGGCTAGGGTAACTCACTTGGGGTCAGGGAGTACATATAAAGGGTCTATGGTAACTCACTTGGGGTCAGGGAGTACATATATAGGGGCTATGGTAACTCACTTTGGGTCAGGGAGCACTTATAAAGGGGCAATGTTAACTTACTTGGGGTCAGGGAGTACATTTATGGGACTAGGGTAACTTACTTGCGGTCAGAGGGTACATATAAAGGGGCTAGGATAACTCACTTGGGTTCAGGGAGTACTTATATGGGACCAGGGTAACTCACTTGGTGTCAGGGAGTACTTATAAAGGTGATATGGTAACTCATTTGGGGTCAGGGAGTACTTATAAAGGGGCTAGGGTAACTCACTTTGGTTCAAGGAGTACTTTTATGGGACTAGGGTAACTCACTTGGGGTCAGGGAGTACATATAAAGGGGCTATGCTATCTCACTTGGGGTCAGAGAGTACTTATAAAGGGGCAATGGTAACTCACTTGGGGTCAGGGAGTACATTTATGGGAATAGGGTAACTTACTTGCGGTCAGAGGGTACATATAAAGGGGCTAGGATAACTCACTTGGGTTTAGGGATAACTTATAAAGGTGATATGGTAACTCACTTGGGGTCAGGGGGTACTTATATGAGACTAGGGTAACTCACATGGGGTCAGGGAGTACTTATATCGGACCAGGGTAACTCACTTGGGGCCAGGGTGTACTTATAAAGGGGCTAGGGTAACTCACTTGGGGTCAGGGAGTACATATAAAGGGGCTATGGTAACTCACTTGGGGTCAGGGAGTACATATAAAGGGGCTATGGTAACTCACTTGGGGTCAGGGAGTACTACTATGGGACCAGGGTAACTCACTTGCGGTTAGAGAGTACATATAAAGTGGCTAGGGTAACTCACTTGGGGTCAGGGAGTACATATAAAGGGGCTATGGTAACTCACTTGGGGTCAGGGAGTACTTATAAAGAGGCTATGGTCACTCACTTGGGGTCAGGGAGTACTACTATGAGACTAGGGTAACTTACTTGCGGTCAGAAAGTACATATGAATGGGCTAGGATAACTCACTTGGGGTCAGGGAGTACTTATATGGGACCAGGGTAACTCACTTGGGGCCAGGGAGAACTTATAAAGGTGATATGGTAACTCACTTGGGGTCAGGGAGTACTTATAAAGGGGTTAGGGTAACTCACTTGGGGTCAGGGAGTACATATAAAGGGTCTATGGTAACTCACTTGGGGTCAGGGAGTACATATAAAGGGGCTATGGTAACTCACTTGGGGTCAGGGAGTACTTATAAAGAGGCTATGGTAACTCACTTGGGGTCAGGGAGTACTACTATGAGACTAGGGTAACTTATTTGCGGTCAGAAAGCACGTATGAATGGGCTAGGATAACTCACTTGGGGTCAGGGATTACTACTATGGGACTAGGGTAACTTACTTGCGATAAGAAAGTACATATGATTGGGCTAGGATAACTCACTTGGGGTCAGGGAGAACTTATAAAGGGGCTATGGTAACTCACTTGGGGTCAGGGAGTACTTATAAAGGGGTTAGGGTAACTCACTTGGGGTCAGGGAGTACATATAAAGGGTCTATGGTAACTCACTTGGGGTCAGGGAGTACATATAAAGGGGCTATGGTAACTCACTTGGGGTCAGGGAGTACTTATAAAGAGGCTATGGTAACTCACTTGGGGTCAGGGAGTACTACTATGAGACTAGGGTAACTTATTTGCGGTCAGAAAGCACGTATGAATGGGCTAGGATAACTCACTTGGGGTCAGGGATTACTACTATGGGACTAGGGTAACTTACTTGCGATAAGAAAGTACATATGATTGGGCTAGGATAACTCACTTGGGGTCAGGGAGAACTTATAAAGGGGCTATGGTAACTCACTTGGGGTCAGGGAGTACATATAAAGGGGCTATGGTAACTCACTTGGGGTCAGGGAGTACTACTATGGGACCAGGGTAACTCACTTGCGGTCAGAGAGTACATATAAAGGGCCTAGGATAACTCACTTGGGGTCAGGGAGTACTTACAAAGGTGATATGGTAACTCACTTGGGGTCAGGGAGTACTTATATGGGACTAGGGTAACTCACTTAGGGTCAGGGTGTATTTATATGGGACTAGGGTAACTCACTTGCGGTCAGAGAGTACATATAAAGGGGATAGGATAACTCACTTGCGGTCAGAGTGTACTTATAAAGAGACTAGGATAACTCAATTGGGGTCATGGAGTACTTATAAAGGGGCTATGGTAATTTACTTGGTGTCAGGGAGTACTTCTATGGTACTAGGGTACCTCACTTGGGGTCTGGGAGTACATATAAAGCGGCTAGGGTAACTCACTTGGAGTCTGGGAGTACATATAAAGGGGCTAGGATAACTAACTTGGGGTCAGGGATTACATTTATGGGACTAGGGTAACTTACTTGCGGTCAGAGAGTACATATAAAGGGGCTTGGATAACTCACTTGGGGTCAGGGAGAACTTATAAAGGTGATATGGTAACTCACTTGGGGTCAGGGAGTACTTATATGAGACTAGGGTAACACACATGGGGTCAGGGAGTACTAATAAAGGGGTTAGATTAACTCACTTGCGGTCAGAGAGTACATATAAAGGGGCTAGGATAACTCACTTGGGGTCAGGGAGTACTTATAATGGGGATATGGTAACTCACTTGGGGTCAGGGAGTACTACTATGGGACTAGGGTAACTTACTTGCGGTCAGAGAGTACATATAAAGGGGCTAGAATAACTAACTTGGGGTCAGGGATTACATTTATGGGACTAGGGTAACTTACTTGCGGTCAGAGAGTACATATAAAGGGGCTTGGATAACTCACTTGGGGTCAGGGAGTACTTATATGGGACCAGGGTAACTAACTTGGGGTCAGGGATTACATTTATGGGACTAGGGTAACTTACTTGCGGTCAGAGAGTACATATAAAGGGGCTTGGATAACTCACTTGGGGTCAGGGAGAACTTATAAAGGTGATATGGTAACTCACTTGGGGTCAGGGAGTACTTATATGAGACTAGGGTAACACACATGGGGTCAGGGAGTACTAATAAAGGGGTTAGATTAACTCACTTGCGGTCAGAGAGTACATATAAAGGGGCTAGGATAACTCACTTGGGGTCAGGGAGTACTTATAATGGGGATATGGTAACTCACTTGGGGTCAGGGAGTACTACTATGGGACTAGGGTAACTTACTTGCGGTCAGAGAGTACATATAAAGGGGCTAGAATAACTAACTTGGGGTCAGGGATTACATTTATGGGACTAGGGTAACTTACTTGCGGTCAGAGAGTACATATAAAGGGGCTTGGATAACTCACTTGGGGTCAGGGAGAACTTATAAAGGTGATATGGTAACTCACTTGGGGTCAGGGAGTACTTATAAAGGGGCTAGGGTAACTCACTTGGGGTCAGGGAATACATATAAAGGGTCTATGGTAACTCACTTGGGGTCAGGGAGTACATATATAGGGGCTATGGTAACTCACTTTGGGTCAGGGAGCACTTATAAAGGGGCAATGTTAACTCACTTGGGGTCAGGGAGTACATTTATGGGACTAGGGTAACTTACTTGCGGTCAGAGGGTACATATAAAGGGGCTAGGATAACTCACTTGGGTTCAGGGAGTACTTATATGGGACCAGGGTAACTCACTTGGTGTCAGGGAGTACTTATAAAGGTGATATGGTAACTCATTTGGGGTCAGGGAGTACTTATAAAGGGGCTAGGGTAACTCACTTTGGTTCAAGGAGTACTTTTATGGGACTAGGGTAACTCACTTGGGGTCAGGGAGTACATATAAAGGGGCTATGCTATCTCACTTGGGGTCAGAGAGTACTTATAAAGGGGCAATGGTAACTCACTTGGGGTCAGGGAGTACATTTATGGGAATAGGGTAACTTACTTGCGGTCAGAGGGTACATATAAAGGGGCTAGGATAACTCACTTGGGTTTAGGGATAACTTATAAAGGTGATATGGTAACTCACTTGGGGTCAGGGGGTACTTATATGAGACTAGGGTAACTCACATGGGGTCAGGGAGTACTTATATCGGACCAGGGTAACTCACTTGGGGCCAGGGTGTACTTATAAAGGGGCTAGGGTAACTCACTTGGGGTCAGGGAGTACATATAAAGGGGCTATGGTAACTCACTTGGGGTCAGGGAGTACATATAAAGGGGCTATGGTAACTCACTTGGGGTCAGGGAGTACTACTATGGGACCAGGGTAACTCACTTGCGGTTAGAGAGTACATATAAAGTGGCTAGGGTAACTCACTTGGGGTCAGGGAGTACATATAAAGGGGCTATGGTAACTCACTTGGGGTCAGGGAGTACTTATAAAGAGGCTATGGTCACTCACTTGGGGTCAGGGAGTACTACTATGAGACTAGGGTAACTTACTTGCGGTCAGAAAGTACATATGAATGGGCTAGGATAACTCACTTGGGGTCAGGGATTACTACTATGGGACTAGGGTGACTTACTTGCGGTCAGAGAGTACATATAAAGGGGCTAGGATAACACACTTGGGGTCAGGGAGTACTACTATGGTATAGGGTAACTCACTTGTGGTCAGAGAGTACTTATAAAGGTGATATGGTAACTCATTTGGGGTCAGGGAGTACTTATAAAGGGGCTAGGGTAACTTACTTTGGTTCAAGGAGTACTTATATGGGATTAGGGTAACTCATTTGGGGTCAGGGAGTACATATAAATGGGCTAGGATAACTCACTTGGGGCCAGGGTGTACTTATAAAGGGGCTAGGGTAACTCACTTGGGGTCAGGGAGTACATATAAAGGGGCTATGGTAACTCACTTGGGGTCAGGGAGTACATATAAAGGGGCTATGGTAACTCACTTGGGGTCAGGGAGTACTACTATGGGACCAGGGTAACTCACTTGCGGTCAGACAGTTCACATAAAGGGGCTAGGACAACACATTTGGGGTCAGGGAGTACTTATATGGGACTAGGGTAACACACTTGGGGTCAGGGAGTACTTCTATGGAACTAGGGTTACTCACTTGGGCGTCAGGTAGTACTTCTATGTGACTAGGGTAACTCACTTGGGGTCAGGGAGTACTTATAAAGGGGCTATGGTAACTCACTTGGGGTCAGGGAGTAATACTATGGTATAGAGTAACTCACTTGTGGTCAGAGAGTACATATAAAGGGGCTAGGATAACTCACTTGGTGTCAGAGAGTACTTATAAAGGTGATATGGTAACTCATTTGGGGTCAGGGAGTACTTATAAAGGGGCTAGGGTAACTCACTTGGGGTCAGGGAGTACATTTATGGGAATAGGGTAACTTACTTGCGGTCAGAGGGTACATATAAAGGGGCTAGGATAACTCACTTGGGTTTAGGGAGAACTTATAAAGGTGATATGGTAACTCACTTGGGGTCAGGGGGTACTTATATGAGACTAGGGTAACTCACATGGGGTTAGGGAGTACTTATATCGGACCAGGGTAACTCACTTGGGGCCAGGGTGTACTTATAAAGGGGCTAGGGTAACTCACTTGGGGTCAGGGAGTACATATAAAGGGGCTATGGTAACTCACTTGGGGTCAGGGAGTACATATAAAGGGGCTATGGTAACTCACTTGGGGTCAGGGAGTACTACTATGGGACCAGGGTAACTCACTTGCGGTCAGAGGGTACATATAAAGGGGCTAGGATAACTCACTTGGGTTCAGGGAGAACTTATAAAGGTGATATGGTAACTCACTTGGGGTCAGGGAGTACTTATATGAGACTAGGGTAACTCTCATGGGGTCAGGGAGTACTTATATCGGACCAGGGTAACTCACTTGGGGCCAGGGTGTACTTATAAAGGGGCTATGGTAACTCACTTGGGGTCAGGGAGTACATATAAAGGGGCTATGGTAACTCACTTGGGGTCAGGGAGTACATATAAAGGGGCTATGGTAACTCACTTGGGGTCAGGGAGTACATATAAAGGGGCTATGGTAACTCACTTGGGGTCAGGGAGTACTACTATGGGACCAGGGTAACTCACTGGCGGTCAGAGAGTACATATAAAGTGGCTAGGGTAACTCACCTGTGGTCAGGGAGTACATATAAAGGGGCTATGGTAACTCACTTGGGGTCAGGGAGTACTTATAAAGAGGCTATGGTAACTCACTTGGGGTCAGGGGGTACTACTATGAGACTAGGGTAACTTACTTGCGGTCAGAAAGTACATATGAATGGGCTAGGATAACTCACTTGGGGTCAGGGATTACTACTATGGGACTAGGGTGACTTACTTGCGGTTAGAGAGTACATATAAAGGGGCTAGGATAACACACTTGGGGTCAGGGAGTACTCCTATGGTATAGGGTAACTCACTTGTGGTCAGAGAGTACTTATAAAGGTGATATGGTAACTCATTTGGGGTCAGGGAGTACTTAAAAAGGGGCTAGGGTAACTCACTTTGGTTCAAGGAGTACTTATATGGGACTAGGGTAACTCACTTGGTGTCTGTGAGTACTTATATGGGACCAGGGTAACTCACTTGGGGCCAGGGTGTACTAATTAAAGGGCTATGGTAACTCACTTGGGGTCAGGGAGTACATATAAAGGGGCTATGGTAACTCACTTGGGGTCAGGGAGTACTACTATGGGACCAGGGTAACTCACTTGCGGTCAGAGAGTACATATAAAGGGCCTAGGATAACTCACTTGGGGTCAGGGAGTACTTACAAAGGTGATATGGTAACTCACTTGGGGTCAGGGAGTACATATAAATGGGCTAGGATAACACACTTGGGGTCAGGGAGTACTTCTATGGAACTAGGGTTACTCACTTGGGCGTCAGGTAGTACTTCTATGTGACTAGGGTAACTCACTTGGTGTCAGAGAGTACTTATAAAGGTGATATGGTAACTCATTTGGGGTCAGGGAGTACATTTATGGGACTAGGGTAACTTACTTGCGGTCAGAGGGTACATATAAAGGGGCTAGGATAACTCACTTGGGTTCAGGGAGAACTTATAAAGGTGATATGGTAACTCACTTGGGGTCAGGGAGTACTTATATGAGACTAGGGTAACTCACATGGGGTCAGGGAGTACTTACAAAGGTGATATGTTAACTCACTTGGGGTCAGGGAGTACATATAAAGGGGCTATGGTAACTCACTTGGGGTCAGGGAGTACATATAAAGGGGCTATGGTAATTCACTTGGGGTCAGGGAGTACTACTATGGGACCAGGGTAACTCACTGGCGGTCAGAGAGTACATATAAAGTGGCTAGGGTAACTCACCTGTGGTCAGGGAGTACATATAAAGGGGCTATGGTAACTCACTTGGGGTCAGGGAGTACTTATAAAGAGGCTATGGTAACTCACTTGGGGTCAGGGGGTACTACTATGAGACTAGGGTAACTTACTTGCGGTCAGAAAGTACATATGAATGGGCTAGGATAACTCACTTGGGGTCAGGGATTACTACTATGGGACTAGGGTGACTTACTTGCGGTTAGAGAGTACATATAAAGGGGCTAGGATAACACACTTGGGGTCAGGGAGTACTCCTATGGTATAGGGTAACTCACTTGTGGTCAGAGAGTACTTATAAAGGTGATATGGTAACTCATTTGGGGTCAGGGAGTACTTATAAAGGGGCTAGGGTAACTCACTTTGGTTCAAGGAGTACTTATATGGGACTAGGGTAACTCACTTGGTGTCTGTGAGTACTTATATGGGACCAGGGTAACTCACTTGGGGCCAGGGTGTACTAATTAAAGGGCTATGGTAACTCACTTGGGGTCAGGGAGTACATATAAAGGGGCTATGGTAACTCACTTGGGGTCAGGGAGTACTACTATGGGAACAGGGTAACTCACTTGCGGTCAGAGAGTACATATAAAGGGCCTAGGATAACTCACTTGGGGTCAGGGAGTACTTACAAAGGTGATATGGTAACTCACTTGGGGTCAGGGAGTACTTCTATGGTACTAGGGTAACTCACTTGGGGTCAGGGAGTACATATAAATGGGCTAGGATAACACACTTGGGGTCAGGGAGTACTTCTATGGAACTAGGGTTACTCACTTGGGCGTCAGGTAGTACTTCTATGTGACTAGGGTAACTCACTTGGTGTCAGAGAGTACTTATAAAGGTGATATGGTAACTCATTTGGGGTCAGGGAGTACATTTATGGGACTAGGGTAACTTACTTGCGGTCAGAGGGTACATATAAAGGGGCTAGGATAACTCACTTGGGTTCAGGGAGAACTTATAAAGGTGATATGGTAACTCACTTGGGGTCAGGGAGTACTTATATGAGACTAGGGTAACTCACATGGGGTCAGGGAGTACTTACAAAGGTGATATGGTAACTCACTTGGGGTCAGGGAGTACTTATATGGGACTAGGGTAACTCACTTAGGGTCAGGGTGTATTTATATGGGACTAGGGTAACTTACTTGCGGCCAGAGGGTACATATAAAGGGGCTAGGATAACTCTCTTGGGTTCAGGGAGAACTTATAAAGGTGATATGGTAACTCACTTGGGGTCAGGGAGTACTTATATGAGACTAGGGTAACTCACATGGGGTCAGGGAGTACTTACAAAGGTGATATGGTAACTCACTTGGGGTCAGGGAGTACTTATATGGGACTAGGGTAACTCACTTAGGGTCAGGGTGTATTTATATGGGACCAGGGTAACTCACTTGCGGTCAGAGAGTACATATAAAGTGGCTAGGGTAACTCACTTGGGGTCAGGGAGTACTTATAAGGCACTAGGGTAACTCACTTGGGGTCTGGGAGTACATATAAAGGGGCTAGGATAACTCACTTGCGGGCAGAGTGTACTTCTATGGGACTAGGGTAACTCACTTGCGGTCAGAGAGTACATATAAAGGGGCTAGGATAACTCACTTGGGGTCAGAGAGAACTTATAAAGGGGCTATGGTAACTCACTTGGGGCCAGGGAGTACTAATATGAAACTAGGGTAACACACTTGGGGTCAGGGAGTACTTATAAAGGGGCTAGAATAACTCACTTGCAGTTAGAGAGTACATATAAAGGGGCTAGGATAACTCACTTGGGGTTAGAGAGTACATATAAAGCGGCTAGGATAACTCACTTGGGGTCAGGTAGTACTTATAAAGGTGATATGGTAACTCACTTGGGGTCGGGGAGTATTTATAAAGGGGCTAGGTTAACTCACTTGGGGCCAGGGAGTACTAATATGAAACTAGGGTAACACACTTGGGGTCAGGGAGTACTTATAAAGGGGCTAGAATAACTCACTTGCGGTCAGAGAGTACATATAAAGGGTCTAGGATAACTCACTTGAGGTCAGAGAGTACATATAAAGGGGCTAGTATAACTCACTTGGGGTCAGAGAGTACATATAAAGGGGCTAGGATAACTCACTTGCGGTCAGAGAGTACTTCTATGGGACTAGGGTAACTCACTTGGTGTCAGGGAGTAATTTTATGGGACTAAGGTAACTCACTTAGGGTCAGGGAGTACTTATATGGGACTAGGGTAATTCACTTGCGGTCAGACAGTTCATATAAAGGGGCTAGGACAACACATTTGGGGTCAGGGAGTACTTATATGGGTTTAGGGTAACACACTTGGGGCCAGGGAGTACATTTATGGGACTAGGGTAACTTACTTGCGGTCAGAGGGTACATATAAAGGGGCTAGGATAACTCACTTGGGTTCAGGGAGAACTTATAAAGGTGATATGTTAACTCACTTGGGGTCAGGGAGTACTTATATGAGACTAGGGTAACTCACATGGGGTGAGGGAGTACTTATATGGGAACAGGGTAACTCACTTGGGGCCAGGGAGAACTTATAAAGGTGATATGGTAACTCACTTGGGGTCAGGGAGTACTTATAAAGGGGTTAGGGTAACTCACTTGGGGTCAGGGAGTACATATAAAGGGTCTATGGTAACTCACTTGGGGTCAGGGAGTACATATAAAGGGGCTAGGATAACTAACTTGGGGTCAGGGATTACATTTATGGGACTAGGGTAACTTACTTGCGGTCAGAGAGTACATATAAAGGGGCTTGGATAACTCACTTGGGGTCAGGGAGAACTTATAAAGGTGATATGGTAACTCACTTGGGGTCAGGGAGTACTTATAAAGGGGCTAGGGTAACTCACTTGGGGTCAGGGAGTACATATAAAGGGGCTATGGTAACTCTCTTGGGGTCAGGGAGTACTACTATGGGACCAGGGTAACTCACTTGCGGTCAGAGAGTACATATAAAGTGGCTAGGGTAACTCACTTAGGGTCAGGGAGTACATATAAAGGGGCTATGGTAACTCACTTGGGGTCATGGAGTACTTATAAAGAGGCTATGGTAACTCACTTGGGGTCAGGGAGTACTACTATGAGACTAGGGTAACTTACTTGCGGTCAGAAAGTACATATGAATGGGCTAGGATAACTCACTTGGGGTCAGGGATTACTACTATGGGACTAGGGTAACTTACTTGCGATAAGAAAGTACATATGATTGGGCTAGGATAACTCACTTGGGGTCAGGGAGAACTTATAAAGGGGCTATGATAACTCACTTGGGTTCAGGGAGTACATATAAAGGGGCTATGGTAACTCACTTGGGGTCAAGGAGTACTTATAAAGAGGCTATGGTAACTCACTTGGGGTCAGGGAGTACTACTATGGGACTAGGGTAACTTACTTGCGAACAGAAAGTACATATGATTGGGCTAGGATAACTCACTTGGGGTCAGGGAGAACTTATAAAGGGGCTATGGTAACTCACTTGGGGTCAGGGAGTACATATAAAGGGGCTATGGTAACTCACTTGGGGTCAGGGAGTACTACTATGGGACCAGGGTAACTCACTTGCGGTCAGAGAGTACATATAAAGGGCCTAGGATAACTCACTTGGGGTCAGAGAGTACTTACAAAGGTGATATGGTAACTCACTTGGGGTCAGGGAGTACTTCTATGTGACTAGGGTAACTCACTTGGGGTCAGGGAGTAATACTATGGTATAGAGTAACTCACTTGTGGTCAGAGAGTACATATAAAGGGGCTAGGATAACTCACTTGGTGTCAGAGAGTACTTATAAAGGTGATATGGTAACTCATTTGGGGTCAGGGAGTACTTATAAAGGGGCTAGGGTAACTCACTTTGGTTCAAGGAGTACTTTTATGGGACTAGGGTAACTCACTTGGGGTCAGGGAGTACATATAAAGGGGCTATGTTATCTCACTTGGGGTCAGAGAGTACTTATAAAGGGGCAATGGTAACTCACTTGGGGTCAGGGAGTACTTATATGAGACTAGGGTAACTCACATGGGGTCAGGGAGTACTTATATCGGACCAGGGTAACTCACTTGGGGCCAGGGTGTACTTATAAAGGGGCTAGGTTACCTCACTTGGGGTCAGGGAGTACATATAAAGGGGCTATGGTAACTCACTTGGGGTCAGGGAGTACATATAAAGGGGCTATGGTAACTCACTTGGGGTCAGGGAGTACTACTATGGGACCAGGGTAACTCACTTGCGGTCAGAGAGTACATATAAAGTGGCTAGGGTAACTCACTTGGGGTCAGGGAGTACATATAAAGGGGCTATGGTAACTCACTTGGGGTCAGGGAGTACTTATAAAGAGGCTATGGTAACTCACTTGGGGTCAGGGAGTACTACTATGAGACTAGGGTAACTTACTTGCGGTCAGAAAGTACACATGAATGGGCTAGGATAACTCACTTGGGGTCAGGGATTACTACTATGGGACTAGGGTGACTTACTTGCGGTTAGAGAGTACATATAAAGGGGCTAGGATAACACACTTGGGGTCAGGGATTACTACTATGGGACTAGGGTAACTTACTTGCGATAAGAAAGTACATATGATTGGGCTAGGATAACTCACTTGGGGTCAGGGAGAACTTATAAAGGGGCTATGATAACTCACTTGGGTTCAGGGAGTACATATAAAGGGGCTATGGTAACTCACTTGGGGTCAAGGAGTACTTATAAAGAGGCTATGGTAACTCACTTGGGGTCAGGGAGTACTACTATGGGACTAGGGTAACTTACTTGCGAACAGAAAGTACATATGATTGGGCTAGGATAACTCACTTGGGGTCAGGGAGAACTTATAAAGGGGCTATGGTAACTCACTTGGGGTCAGGGAGTACATATAAAGGGGCTATGGTAACTCACTTGGGGTCAGGGAGTACTACTATGGGACCAGGGTAACTCACTTGCGGTCAGAGAGTACATATAAAGGGCCTAGGATAACTCACTTGGGGTCAGAGAGTACTTACAAAGGTGATATGGTAACTCACTTGGGGTCAGGGAGTACTTCTATGTGACTAGGGTAACTCACTTGGGGTCAGGGAGTAATACTATGGTATAGAGTAACTCACTTGTGGTCAGAGAGTACATATAAAGGGGCTAGGATAACTCACTTGGTGTCAGAGAGTACTTATAAAGGTGATATGGTAACTCATTTGGGGTCAGGGAGTACTTATAAAGGGGCTAGGGTAACTCACTTTGGTTCAAGGAGTACTTTTATGGGACTAGGGTAACTCACTTGGGGTCAGGGAGTACATATAAAGGGGCTATGTTATCTCACTTGGGGTCAGAGAGTACTTATAAAGGGGCAATGGTAACTCACTTGGGGTCAGGGAGTACTTATATGAGACTAGGGTAACTCACATGGGGTCAGGGAGTACTTATATCGGACCAGGGTAACTCACTTGGGGCCAGGGTGTACTTATAAAGGGGCTAGGTTACCTCACTTGGGGTCAGGGAGTACTTATAAAGGGGCTATGGTAACTCACTTGGGGTCAGGGAGTACATATAAAGGGGCTATGGTAACTCACTTGGGGTCAGGGAGTACTACTATGGGACCAGGGTAACTCACTTGCGGTCAGAGAGTACATATAAAGTGGCTAGGGTAACTCACTTGGGGTCAGGGAGTACATATAAAGGGGCTATGGTAACTCACTTGGGGTCAGGGAGTACTTATAAAGAGGCTATGGTAACTCACTTGGGGTCAGGGAGTACTACTATGAGACTAGGGTAACTTACTTGCGGTCAGAAAGTACACATGAATGGGCTAGGATAACTCACTTGGGGTCAGGGATTACTACTATGGGACTAGGGTGACTTACTTGCGGTTAGAGAGTACATATAAAGGGGCTAGGATAACACACTTGGGATCAGGGAGTACTCCTATGGTATAGGGTAACTCACTTGTGGTCAGAGAGTACTTATAAAGGTGATATGGTAACTCATTTGGGGTCAGGGAGTACTTATAAAGGGGCGAGGGTAACTCACTTTGGTTCAAGGAGTACTTATATGGGACTAGGGTAACTCACTTGGTGTCTGTGAGTACTTATATGGGACCAGGGTAACTCACTTGGGGCCAGGGTGTACTAATTAAAGGGCTATGGTAACTCACTTGGGGTTAGGGAGTACTACTATGGGACCAGGGTAACTCACTTGCGGTCAGAGAGTACATATAAAGGGCCTAGGATAACTCACTTGGGGTCAGGGAGTACTTACAAAGGTGATATGGTAACTCACTTGGGGTCAGGGAGTACTTATATGGGACTAGGGTAACTCACTTTGGGTCAGGGTGTATTTATATGGGACTAGGGTAACTTACTTCCGGCCAGAGGGTACATATAAAGGGGCTAGGATAACTCTCTTGGGTTCAGGGAGAACTACTATGGGACCAGGGTAACTCACTTGCGGTCAGAGAGTACATATAAAGTGGCTAGGGTAACTCACTTGGGGTCAGGGAGTACATATAAAGGGGCTATGGTAACTCACTTGGGGTCAGGGAGTACTTATAAAGAGGCTATGGTAACTCACTTGGGGTCAGGGAGTACTACTATGAGACTAGGGTAACTTACTTGCGGTCAGAAAGCACATATGAATGGGCTAGGATAACTCACTTGGGGTCAGGGATTACTACTATGGGACTAGGGTAACTTACTTGCGATAAGAAAGTACATATGATTGGGCTAGGATAACTCACTTGGGGTCAGGGAGAACTTATAAAGGGGCTATGGTAACTCACTTGGGGTCAGGGAGTACATATAAAGGGGCTATGGTAACTCACTTGGGGTCAGGGAGTACTACTATGGGACCAGGGTAACCCACTTGCGGTCAGAGAGTACATATAAAGGGCCTAGGATAACTCACTTGGGGTCAGGGAGTACTTACAAAGGTGATATGGTAACTCACTTGGGGTCAGGGAGTACTTATATGGGACTAGGGTAACTCACTTAGGGTCAGGGTGTATTTATATGGGACTAGGGTAACTCACTTGCGGTCAGAGAGTACATATAAAGGGGATAGGATAACTCACTTGCGGTCAGAGTGTACTTATAAAGAGACTAGGATAACTCACTTGGGGTCATGGAGTACTTATAAAGGGGCTATGGTAATTTACTTGGTGTCAGGGAGTACTTCTATGGTACTAGGGTACCTCACTTGGGGTCTGGGAGTACATATAAAGCGGCTAGGGTAACTCACTTGGAGTCTGGGAGTACTAATATGAAACTAGGGTTTTACACTTGGGGTCAGAAAGTACATATAAAAGGGCTAGGATAACTCTCTTGAGGTCAGAGAGTACATATAAAGGGGCTAGGATAACTCACTTGGGGTCAGAGAGTACATATAAAGGGGTTAGGATAACTCACTTGGGGTCAGGGAGTACTTATAAAGGTGATATGGTAACTCACTTGGAGCCAGGGAGTACTAATATGAAACTAGGGTTTTACACTTGGGGTCAGAAAGTACATATAAAGGGGCTAGGATAACTCTCTTGAGGTCAGAGAGTACATATAAAGGGGCTAGGATAACTCACTTGGGGTCAGAGAGTACATATAATGGAGCTAGGATAACTCACTTGGGGTCAGTGAGTACTTAAATAGGGGCTATGGTAACTCACTTGGGGTCAGGAAGTCCTTCTATGGGACTAGGGTAACTCACTTGGTGTCTGTGAGTACTTATATGGGACCAGGGTGCACTTATTAAAGGGCTAGGGTAACCCACTTGGGGTCAGGGAGTACTTATAAGGCACTAGGGTAACTCACTTGGGGTCTGGGAGTACATATAAAGGGGCTAGGATAACTCACTTGCGGGCAGAGTGTACTTCTATGGGACTAGGGTAACTCACTTGCGGTCAGAGAGTACATATAAAGGGGCTAGGATAACTCACTTGGGGTCAGAGTGTACTTATAAAGGGGCTATGGTAACTCACTTGGGGCCAGGGAGTACTAATATGAAACTAGGGTAACACACTTGGGGTCAGGGAGTACTTATAAAGGGGCTAGAATAACTCACTTGCAGTTAGAGAGTACATATAAAGGGGCTAGGATAACAACTTGGGGTTAGAGAGTACATATAAAGCGGCTAGGATAACTCACTTGGGGTCAGGGAGTACTTATAAAGGTGATATGGTAACTCACTTGGGGTCGGGGAGTACTTATAAAGGGGCTAGGGTAACTCACTTGGGACAGGGAGTACTAATATGAAACTAGGGTAACAGACTTGTGGTCAGGGAGTACTTTAAAAGGGGCTACGATAACTCACTTGCGGTCAGAGAGTACATATAAAGGGTCTAGGATAACTCACTTGAGGTCAGAGAGTACATATAAAGGGGCTAGGATAACTCACTTGGGGTCAGAGAGTACATATAAAGGGGCTAGGATAACTCACTTGCGGTCAGAGAGTACTTCTATGGGACTAGGGTAACTCACTTGGTGTCAGGGAGTAATTTTTGGGACTAGGGTAACTCACTTAGGGTCAGGGAGTACTTATATGGGACTAGGGTAACTCACTTGCGGTCAGACAGTTCATATATAGGGGCTAGGACAACACATTTGGGGTCAGGGAGTACTTATATGGGTTTAGGGTAACACACTTAGGGTCAGGGAGTACTTCTATGGAACTAGGGTTACTCACTTGGGCGTGAGGTAGTACTTCTATGTGAGTAGGGTAACTCACTTGGGGTCAGGGAGTACTACTATGGTATAGGGTAACTCACTTGTGGTCAGAGAGTACATATAAAGGGGCTAGGATAACTCACTTGGTGTCAGGGAGTACTTATAAAGGGGCTATGGTAACTCACTTTGGGTCAGGGAGCACTTATAAAGGGGCAATGTTAACTCACTTGGGGTCAGGGAGTACATTTATGGGACTAGGGTAACTTACTTGCGGTCAGAGGGTACATATAAAGGGGCTAGGATAACTCACTTGGGTTCAGGGAGAACTTATAAAGGTGATATGGTAACTCACTTGGGGTCAGGGAGTACTTATATGGGACCAGGGTAACTCACTTGGGGCCAGGGAGAACTTATAAAGGTGATATGGTAACTCACTTGGGGTCAGGGAGTACTTATAAAGGGGTTAGGGTAACTCACTTGGGGTCAGGGAGTACATATAAAGGGTCTATGGTAACTCACTTGGGGTCAGGGAGTACATATAAAGGGGCTTGGATAACTCACTTGGGGTCAGGGAGAACTTATAAAGGTGATATGGTAACTCACTTGGGGTCAGGGAGTACTTATATGAGACTAGGGTAACACACATGGGGTCAGGGAGTACTAATAAAGGGGTTAGATTAACTCACTTGCGGTCAGAGAGTACATATAAAGGGGCTAGGATAACTCACTTGGGGTCAGGGAGTACTTATAATGGGGATATGGTAACTCACTTGGGGTCAGGGAGTACTACTATGGGACTAGGGTAACTTACTTGCGGTCAGAGAGTACATATAAAGGGGCTAGAATAACTAACTTGGGGTCAGGGATTACATTTATGGGACTAGGGTAACTTACTTGCGGTCAGAGAGTACATATAAAGGGGCTTGGATAACTCACTTGGGTTCAGGGAGAACTTATAAAGGTGATATGGTAACTCACTTGGGGTCAGGGGGTACTTATAAAGGGGCTAGGGTAACTCACTTGGGGTCAGGGAGTACATATAAAGGGTCTATGGTAACTCACTTGGGGTCAGGGAGTACATATATAGGGGCTATGGTAACTCACTTTGGGTCAGGGAGCACTTATAAAGGGGCAATGTTAACTCACTTGGGGTCAGGGAGTACATTTATGGGACTAGGGTAACTTACTTGCGGTCAGAGGGTACATATAAAGGGGCTAGGATAACTCACTTGGGTTCAGGGAGAACTTATAAAGGTGATATGGTAACTCACTTGGGGTCAGGGGGTACTTATATGAGACTAGGGTAACTCACATGGGGTCAGGGAGTACTTATATGGGACCAGGGTAACTCACTTGGTGTCAGGGAGTACTTATAAAGGTGATATGGTAACTCATTTGGGGTCAGGGAGTACTTATAAAGGGGCTAGGGTAACTCACTTTGGTTCAAGGATTACTTTTATGGGACTAGGGTAACTCACTTGGGGTCAGGGAGTACATATAAAGGGGCTATGATATCTCACTTGGGGTCAGAGAGTACTTATAAAGGGGCAATGGTAACTCACTTGGGGTCAGGGAGTACATTTATGGGAATAGGGTAACTTACTTGCGGTCAGAGGGTACATATAAAGGGGCTAGGATAACTCACTTGGGTTTAGGGAGAACTTATAAAGGTGATATGGTAACTCACTTGGGGTCAGGGGGTACTTATATGAGACTAGGGTAACTCACATGGGGTCAGGGAGTACTTATATCGGACCAGGGTAACTCACTTGGGGCCAGGGTGTACTTATAAAGGGGCTAGGGTAACTCACTTGGGGTCAGGGAGTACATATAAAGGGGCTATGGTAACTCACTTGGGGTCAGGGAGTACATATAAAGGGGCTATGGTAACTCACTTGGGGTCAGGGAGTACTACTATGGGACCAGGGTAACTCACTTGCGGTTAGAGAGTACATATAAAGTGGCTAGGGTAACTCACTTGGGGTCAGGGAGTACATATAAAGGGGCTAGGACAACACATTTGGGGTCAGGGAGTACTTATATGGGTTTAGGGTAACACACTTAGGGTCAGGGAGTACTTCTATGGAAGTACTTATATGGGTTTAGGGTAACACACTTAGGGTCAGGGAGTACTTCTATGGAACTAGGGTTACTCACTTGGGCGTGAGGTAGTACTTCTATGTGAGTAGGGTAACTCACTTGGGGTCAGGGAGTACTACTATGGTATAGTGTAACTCACTTGTGGTCAGAGAGTACATATAAAGGGGCTAGGATAACTCACTTGGTGTCAGGGAGTACTTATAAAGGGGCTATGGTAACTCACTTTGGGTCAGGGAGCACTTATAAAGGGGCAATGTTAACTCACTTGCGGTCAGAGAGTACATATAAAGGGTCTAGGATAACTCACTTGAGGTCAGAGAGTACATATAAAGGGGCTAGGATAACTCACTTGGGGTCAGAGAGTACATATAAAGGGGCTAGGATAACTCACTTGCGGTCAGAGAGTACTTCTATGGGACTAGGGTAACTCACTTGGTGTCAGGGAGTACTAATATGAAACTAGGGTTTTACACTTGGGGTCAGAAAGTACATATAAAAGGGCTAGGATAACTCTCTTGAGGTCAGAGAGTACATATAAAGGGGCTAGGATAACTCACTTGGGGTCAGAGAGTACATATAAAGGGGTTAGGATAACTCACTTGGGGTCAGGGAGTACTTATAAAGGTGATATGGTAACTCACTTGGAGCCAGGGAGTACTAATATGAAACTAGGGTTTTACACTTGGGGTCAGAAAGTACATATAAAGGGGCTAGGATAACTCTCTTGAGTTCAGAGAGTACATATAAAGGGGCTAGGATAACTCACTTGGGGTCAGAGAGTACATATAATGGAGCTAGGATAACTCACTTGGGGTCAGTGAGTACTTAAATAGGGGCTATGGTAACTCACTTGGGGTCAGGAAGTCCTTCTATGGGACTAGGGTAACTCACTTGGTGTCTGTGAGTACTTATATGGGACCAGGGTGCACTTATTAAAGGGCTAGGGTAACCCACTTGGGGTCAGGGAGTACTTATAAGGCACTAGGGTAACTCACTTGGGGTCTGGGAGTACATATAAAGGGGCTAGGATAACTCACTTGCGGGCAGAGTGTACTTCTATGGGACTAGGGTAACTCACTTGCGGTCAGAGAGTACATATAAAGGGGCTAGGATAACTCACTTGGGGTCAGAGTGTACTTATAAAGGGGCTATGGTAACTCACTTGGGGCCAGGGAGTACTAATATGAAACTAGGGTAACACACTTGGGGTCAGGGAGTACTTATAAAGGGGCTAGAATAACTCACTTGCAGTTAGAGAGTACATATAAAGGGGCAAGGATAACAACTTGGGGTTAGAGAGTACATATAAAGCGGCTAGGATAACTCACTTGGGGTCAGGGAGTACTTATAAAGGTGATATGGTAACTCACTTGGGGTCGGGGAGTACTTATAAAGGGGCTAGGGTAACTCACTTGGGACAGGGAGTACTAATATGAAACTAGGGTAACAGACTTGTGGTCAGGGAGTACTTTAAAAGGGGCTACGATAACTCACTTGCGGTCAGAGAGTACATATAAAGGGTCTAGGATAACTCACTTGAGGTCAGAGAGTACATATAAAGGGGCTAGGATAACTCACTTGGGGTCAGAGAGTACATATAAAGGGGCTAGGATAACTCACTTGCGGTCAGAGAGTACTTCTATGGGACTAGGGTAACTCACTTGGTGTCAGGGAGTAATTTTTGGGACTAGGGTAACTCACTTAGGGTCAGGGAGTACTTATATGGGACTAGGGTAACTCACTTGCGGTCAGACAGTTCATATATAGGGGCTAGGACAACACATTTGGGGTCAGGGAGTACTTATATGGGTTTAGGTTAACACACTTAGGGTCAGGGAGTACTTCTATGGAACTAGGGTTACTCACTTGGGCGTGAGGTAGTACTTCTATGTGAGTAGGGTAACTCACTTGGGGTCAGGGAGTACTACTATGGTATAGGGTAACTCACTTGTGGTCAGAGAGTACATATAAAGGGGCTAGGATAACTCACTTGGTGTCAGGGAGTACTTATAAAGGGGCTATGGTAACTCACTTTGGGTCAGGGAGCACTTATAAAGGGGCAATGCTAACTCACTTGGGGTCAGGGAGTACATTTATGGGACTAGGGTAACTTACTTGCGGTCAGAGGGTACATATAAAGGGGCTAGGATAACTCACTTGGGTTCAGGGAAAACTTATAAAGGTGATATGGTAACTCACTTGGGGTCAGGGAGTACTTATATGGGACCAGGGTAACTCACTTGGGGCCAGGGAGAACTTATAAAGGTGATATGGTAACTCACTTGGGGTCAGGGAGTACTTATAAAGGGGTTAGGGTAACTCACTTGGGGTCAGGGAGTACATATAAAGGGTCTATGGTAACTCACTTGGGGTCAGGGAGTACATATAAAGGGGCTTGGATAACTCACTTGGGGTCAGGGAGAACTTATAAAGGTGATATGGTAACTCACTTGGGGTCAGGGAGTACTTATATGAGACTAGGGTAACACACATGGGGTCAGGGAGTACTAATAAAGGGGTTAGATTAACTCACTTGCGGTCAGAGAGTACATATAAAGGGGCTAGGATAACTCACTTGGGGTCAGGGAGTACTTATAATGGGGATATGGTAACTCACTTGGGGTCAGGGAGTACTACTATGGGACTAGGGTAACTTACTTGCGGTCAGAGAGTACATATAAAGGGGCTAGAATAACTAACTTGGGGTCAGGGATTACATTTATGGGACTAGGGTAACTTACTTGCGGTCAGAGAGTACATATAAAGGGGCTTGGATAACTCACTTGGGGTCAGGGAGAACTAATAAAGGTGATATGGTAACTCACTTGGTGTCAGGGAGTACTTATAAAGGGGCTAGGATAACTCACTTGGGTTCAGGGAGAACTTATAAAGGTGATATGGTAACTCACTTGGGGTCAGGGGGTACTTATATGAGACTAGGGTAACTCACATGGGGTCAGGGAGTACTTATATGGGACCAGGGTAACTCACTTGGTGTCAGGGAGTACTTATAAAGGTGATATGGTAACTCATTTGGGGTCAGGGAGTACTTATAAAGGGGCTAGGGTAACTCACTTTGGTTCAAGGATTACTTTTATGGGACTAGGGTAACTCACTTGGGGTCAGGGAGTACATATAAAGGGGCTATGCTATCTCACTTGGGGTCAGAGAGTACTTATAAAGGGGCAATGGTAACTCACTTGGGGTCAGGGAGTACATTTATGGGAATAGGGTAACTTACTTGCGGTCAGAGGGTACATATAAAGGGGCTAGGATAACTCACTTGGGTTTAGGGAGAACTTATAAAGGTGATATGGTAACTCACTTGGGGTCAGGGGGTACTTATATGAGACTAGGGTAACTCACATGGGGTCAGGGAGTACTTATATCGGACCAGGGTAACTCACTTGGGGCCAGGGTGTACTTATAAAGGGGCTAGGGTAACTCACTTGGGGTCAGGGAGTACATATAAAGGGGCTATGGTAACTCACTTGGGGTCAGGGAGTACATATAAAGGGGCTATGGTAACTCACTTGGGGTCAGGGAGTACTACTATGGGACCAGGGTAACTCACTTGCGGTTAGAGAGTACATATAAAGTGGCTAGGGTAACTCACTTGGGGTCAGGGAGTACATATAAAGGGGCTAGGACAACACATTTGGGGTCAGGGAGTACTTATATGGGTTTAGGGTAACACACTTAGGGTCAGGGAGTACTTCTATGGAACTAGGGTTACTCACTTGGGCGTGAGGTAGTACTTCTATGTGAGTAGGGTAACTCACTTGGGGTCAGGGAGTACTTATATGGGTTTAGGGTAACACACTTAGGGTCAGGGAGTACTTCTATGGAACTAGGGTTACTCACTTGGGCGTGAGGTAGTACTTCTATGTGAGTAGGGTAACTCACTTGGGGTCAGGGAGTACTACTATGGTATAGGGTAACTCACTTGTGGTCAGAGAGTACATATAAAGGGGCTAGGATAACTCACTTGGTGTCAGGGAGTACTTATAAAGGGGCTATGGTAACTCACTTTGGGTCAGGGAGCACTTATAAAGGGGCAATGTTAACTCACTTGCGGTCAGAGAGTACATATAAAGGGTCTAGGATAACTCACTTGAGGTCAGAGAGTACATATAAAGGGGCTAGGATAACTCACTTGGGGTCAGAGAGTACATATAAAGGGGCTAGGATAACTCACTTGCGGTCAGAGAGTACTTCTATGGGACTAGGGTAACTCACTTGGTGTCAGGGAGTAATTTTTGGGACTAGGGTAACTCACTTAGGGTCAGGGAGTACTTATATGGGACTAGGGTAACTCACTTGCGGTCAGACAGTTCATATATAGGGGCTACGACAACACATTTGGGGTCAGGGAGTACTTATATGGGTTTAGGGTAACACACTTAGGGTCAGGGAGTACTTCTATGGAACTAGGGTTACTCACTTGGGCGTGAGGTAGTACTTCTATGTGAGTAGGGTAACTCACTTGGGGTCAGGGAGTACTACTATGGTATAGGGTAACTCACTTGTGGTCAGAGAGTACATATAAAGGGGCTAGGATAACTCACTTGGTGTCAGGGAGTACTTATAAAGGGGCTATGGTAACTCACTTTGGGTCAGGGAGCACTTATAAAGGGGCAATGTTAACTCACTTGGGGTCAGGGAGTACATTTATGGGACTAGGGTAACTTACTTGCGGTCAGAGGGTACATATAAAGGGGCTAGGATAACTCACTTGGGTTCAGGGAGAACTTATAAAGGTGATATGGTAACTCACTTGGGGTCAGGGAGTACTTATATGGGACCAGGGTAACTCACTTGGGGCCAGGGAGAACTTATAAAGGTGATATGGTAACTCACTTGGGGTCAGGGAGTACTTATAAAGGGGTTAGGGTAACTCACTTGGGGTCAGGGAGTACATATAAAGGGTCTATGGTAACTCACTTGGGGTCAGGGAGTACATATAAAGGGGCTTGGATAACTCACTTGGGGTCAGGGAGAACTTATAAAGGTGATATGGTAACTCACTTGGGGTCAGGGAGTACTTATATGAGACTAGGGTAACACACATGGGGTCAGGGAGTACTAATAAAGGGGTTAGATTAACTCACTTGCGGCCAGAGAGTACATATAAAGGGGCTAGGATAACTCACTTGGGGTCAGGGAGTACTTATAATGGGGATATGGTAACTCACTTGGGGTCAGGGAGTACTACTATGGGACTAGGGTAACTTACTTGCGGTCAGAGAGTACATATAAAGGGGCTAGAATAACTAACTTGGGGTCAGGGATTACATTTATGGGACTAGGGTAACTTACTTGCGGTCAGAGAGTACATATAAAGGGGCTTGGATAACTCACTTGGGGTCAGGGAGAACTTATAAAGGTGATATGGTAACTCACTTGGGGTCAGGGAGTACTTATAAAGGGGCTAGGGTAACTCACTTGGGGTCAGGGAGTACATATAAAGGGTCTATGGTAACTCACTTGGGGTCAGGGAGTACATATATAGGGGCTATGGTAACTCACTTTGGGTCAGGGAGCACTTATAAAGGGGCAATGTTAACTCACTTGGGGTCAGGGAGTACATTTATGGGACTAGGGTAACTTACTTGCGGTCAGAGGGTACATATAAAGGGGCTAGGATAACTCACTTGGGTTCAGGGAGAACTTATAAAGGTGATATGGTAACTCACTTGGGGTCAGGGGGTACTTATATGAGACTAGGGTAACTCACATGGGGTCAGGGAGTACTTATATGGGACCAGGGTAACTCACTTGGTGTCAGGGAGTACTTATAAAGGTGATATGGTAACTCATTTGGGGTCAGGGAGTACTTATAAAGGGGCTAGGGTAACTCACTTTGGTTCAAGGAGTACTTTTATGGGACTAGGGTAACTCACTTGGGGTCAGGGAGTACATATAAAGGGGCTATGCTATCTCACTTGGGGTCAGAGAGTACTTATAAAGGGGCAATGGTAACTCACTTGGGGTCAGGGAGTACATTTATGGGAATAGGGTAACTTACTTGCGGTCAGAGGGTACATATAAAGGGGCTAGGATAACTCACTTGGGTTTAGGGAGAACTTATAAAGGTGATATGGT
Organism: Prorops nasuta; assembly: GCF_024137725.1. Classification (NCBI taxonomy): domain Eukaryota; kingdom Metazoa; phylum Arthropoda; class Insecta; order Hymenoptera; family Bethylidae; genus Prorops; species Prorops nasuta. Next base: position 820,676 of record NW_027116849.1, on the reverse strand, counting down.
AACTCACTTGGGGTCAGGGGGTACTTATATGAGACTAGGGTAACTCACATGGGGTCAGGGAGTACTTATATCGGACCAGGGTAACTCACTTGGGGCCAGGGTGTACTTATAAAGGGGCTAGGGTAACTCACTTGGGGTCAGGGAGTACATATAAAGGGGCTATGGTAACTCACTTGGGGTCAGGGAGTACATATAAAGGGGCTATGGTAACTCACTTGGGGTCAGGGAGTACTACTATGGGACCAGGGTAACTCACTTGCGGTTAGAGAGTACATATAAAGTGGCTAGGGTAACTCACTTGGGGTCAGGGAGTACATATAAAGGGGCTATGGTAACTCACTTGGGGTCAGGGAGTACTTATAAAGAGGCTATGGTCACTCACTTGGGGTCAGGGAGTACTACTATGAGACTAGGGTAACTTACTTGCGGTCAGAAAGTACATATGAATGGGCTAGGATAACTCACTTGGGGTCAGGGATTACTACTATGGGACTAGGGTGACTTACTTGCGGTCAGAGAGTACATATAAAGGGGCTAGGATAACACACTTGGGGTCAGGGAGTACTACTATGGTATAGGGTAACTCACTTGTGGTCAGAGAGTACTTATAAAGGTGATATGGTAACTCATTTGGGGTCAGGGAGTACTTATAAAGGGGCTAGGGTAACTCACTTTGGTTCAAGGAGTACTTATATGGGACTAGGGTAACTCACTTGGTGTCTGTGAGTACTTATATGGGACCAGGGTAACTCACTTGGGGCCAGGGTGTACTAATTAAAGGGGTATGGTAACTCACTTGGGGTCAGGGAGTGCATATAAAGGGGATATGGTAACTCACTTGGGGTCAGGGAGTACTACTATGGGACCAGGGTAACTCACTTGCGGTCAGAGAGTACATATAAAGGGCCTAGGATAACTCACTTGCGGTCAGAGAGTACATATAAAGGGGCTAGGATATCTCACTTGGGGTCAGGGAGTACTTATAAAGGGGCTATGGTAACTCACTTGGGGTCAAGGAGTACTTATATGGGACTAGGGTAACACACTTGGGGTCAGGGAGTACTTATAAAGAGGCTATGGTAATTTACTTGGTGTCAGGGAGTACTTCTATGGTACTAGGGTACCTCACTTGGGGTCTGGGAGTACATATAAAGGGGCTATGGTAACTCACTTGGTGTCAGGGAGTACTACTATGGGACCAGGGTAACTCACTTGGGGTCAGGGAGTACATATAAATGGGCTAGGATAACTCACATGGGATCAGGGAGTGCTTATAAAGGGGCTAGGGTAACTCATTTGGGGTCAGGGAGTACATATAAATGGGCTAGGATAACTCACTTGGGATCAGGGAGTGCTTATAAAGGGGCTAGGGTAACTCACTTGGGGTCAGGGAGTACTACTATGGGACCAGGGTAACTCACTTGCGGTCAGACAGTTCACATAAAGGGGCTAGGACAACACATTTGGGGTCAGGGAGTACTTATATGGGACTAGGGTAACACACTTGGGGTCAGGGAGTACTTCTATGGAACTAGGGTTACTCACTTGGGCGTCAGGTAGTACTTCAATGTGACTAGGGTAACTCACTTGGGGTCAGGGAGTACTTATAAAGGGGCTATGGTAACTCACTTGGGGTCAGGGAGTAATACTATGGTATAGAGTAACTCACTTGTGGTCAGAGAGTACATATAAAGGGGCTAGGATAACTCACTTGGTGTCAGAGAGTACTTATAAAGGTGATATTGTAACTCATTTGGGGTCAGGGAGTACTTATAAAGGGGCTAGGGTAACTCACTTGGGGTCAGGGAGTACATTTATGGGAATAGGGTAACTTACTTGCGGTCAGAGGGTACATATAAAGGGGCTAGGATAACTCACTTGGGTTTAGGGAGAACTTATAAAGGTGATATGGTAACTCACTTGGGGTCAGGGGGTACTTATATGAGACTAGGGTAACTCACATGGGGTTAGGGAGTACTTATATCGGACCAGGGTAACTCACTTGGGGCCGGGGTGTACTTATAAAGGGGCTAGGGTAACTCACTTGGGGTCAGGGAGTACATATAAAGGGGCTATGGTAACTCACTTGGGGTCAGGGAGTACATATAAAGGGGCTATGGTAACTCACTTGGGGTCAGGGAGTACTACTATGGGACCAGGGTAACTCACTTGCGGTCAGAGGGTACATATAAAGGGGCTAGGATAACTCACTTGGGTTCAGGGAGAACTTATAAAGGTGATATGGTAACTCACTTGGGGTCAGGGAGTACTTATATGAGACTAGGGTAACTCACATGGGGTCAGGGAGTACTTATATCGGACCAGGGTAACTCACTTGGGGCCAGGGTGTACTTATAAAGGGGCTATGGTAACTCACTTGGGGTCAGGGAGTACATATAAAGGGGCTATGGTAACTCACTTGGGGTCAGGGAGTACATATAAAGGGGCTATGGTAACGCACTTGGGGTCAGGGAGTACATATAAAGGGGCTATGGTAACTCACTTGGGGTCAGGGAGTACTACTATGGGACCAGGGTAACTCACTGGCGGTCAGAGAGTACATATAAAGTGGCTAGGGTAACTCACCTGTGGTCAGGGAGTACATATAAAGGGGCTATGGTAACTCACTTGGGGTCAGGGAGTACTTATAAAGAGGCTATGGTAACTCACTTGGGGTCAGGGGGTACTACTATGAGACTAGGGTAACTTACTTGCGGTCAGAAAGTACATATGAATGGGCTAGGATAACTCACTTGGGGTCAGGGATTACTACTATGGGACTAGGGTGACTTACTTGCGGTTAGAGAGTACATATAAAGGGGCTAGGATAACACACTTGGGGTCAGGGAGTACTCCTATGGTATAGGGTAAATCACTTGTGGTCAGAGAGTACTTATAAAGGTGATATGGTAACTCATTTGGGGTCAGGGAGTACTTATAAAGGGGCTAGGGTAACTCACTTTGGTTCAAGGAGTACTTATATGGGACTAGGGTAACTCACTTGGTGTCTGTGAGTACTTATATGGGACCAGGGTAACTCACTTGGGGCCAGGGTGTACTAATTAAAGGGCTATGGTAACTCACTTGGGGTCAGGGAGTACATATAAAGGGGCTATGGTAACTCACTTGGGGTCAGGGAGTACTACTATGGGACCAGGGTAACTCACTTGCGGTCAGAGAGTACATATAAAGGGCCTAGGATAACTCACTTGGGGTCAGGGAGTACTTACAAAGGTGATATGGTAACTCACTTGGGGTCAGGGAGTACTTCTATTGTACTAGGGTAACTCACTTGGGGTCAGGGAGTACATATAAATGGGCTAGGATAACACACTTGGGGTCAGGGAGTACTTCTATGGAACTAGGGTTACTCACTTGGGCGTCAGGTAGTACTTCTATGTGACTAGGGTAACTCACTTGGTGTCAGAGAGTACTTATAAAGGTGATATGGTAACTCATTTGGGGTCAGGGAGTACATTTATGGGACTAGGGTAACTTACTTGCGGTCAGAGGGTACATATAAAGGGGCTAGGATAACTCACTTGGGTTCAGGGAGAACTTATAAAGGTGATATGGTAACTCACTTGGGGTCAGGGAGTACTTATATGAGACTAGGGTAACTCACATGGGGTCAGGGAGTACTTACAAAGGTGATATGGTAACTCACTTGGGGTCAGGGAGTACTTATATGGGACTAGGGTAACTCACTTAGGGTCAGGGTGTATTTATATGGGACTAGGGTAACTTACTTGCGGCCAGAGGGTACATATAAAGGGGCTAGGATAACTCTCTTGGGTTCAGGGAGAACTTATAAAGGTGATATGGTAACTCACTTGGGGTCAGGGAGTACTTATATGAGACTAGGGTAACTCACATGGGGTCAGGGAGTACTTACAAAGGTGATATGGTAACTCACTTGGGGTCAGGGAGTACTTATATGGGACTAGGGTAACTCACTTAGGGTCAGGGTGTATTTATATGGGACTAGGGTAACTCACTTGGGGCCAGGGTGTACTTATAAAGGGGCTAGGGTAACTCACTTGGGGTCAGGGAGTACATATAAAGGGGCTATGGTAACTCACTTGGGGTCAGGGAGTACATATAAAGGGGCTATGGTAACTCACTTGGGGTCAGGGAGTACTACTATGGGACCAGGGTAACTCACTTGCGGTCAGAGAGTACATATAAAGTGGCTAGGGTAACTCACTTGGGGTCAGGGAGTACTTATAAGGCACTAGGGTAACTCACTTGGGGTCTGGGAGTACATATAAAGGGGCTAGGATAACTCACTTGCGGGCAGAGTGTACTTCTATGGGACTAGGGTAACTCACTTGCGGTCAGAGAGTACATATAAAGGGGCTAGGATAACTCACTTGGGGTCAGAGAGAACTTATAAAGGGGCTATGGTAACTCACTTGGGGCCAGGGAGTACTAATATGAAACTAGGGTAACACACTTGGGGTCAGGGAGTACTTATAAAGGGGCTAGAATAACTCACTTGCAGTTAGAGAGTACATATAAAGGGGCTAGGATAACTCACTTGGGGTTAGAGAGTACATATAAAGCGGCTAGTATAACTCACTTGGGGTCAGGTAGTACTTATAAAGGTGATATGGTAACTCACTTGGGGCCAGGGAGTACTAATATGAAACTAGGGTAACAGACTTGTGGTCAGGGAGTACTTTAAAAGGGGCTACGATAACTCACTTGCGGTCAGAGAGTACATATAAAGGGTCTAGGATAACTCACTTAAGGTCAGAGAGTACATATAAAGGGGCTAGTATAACTCATTTGGGGTCAGAGAGTACATATAAAGGGGCTAGGATAACTCACTTGCGGTCAGAGAGTACTTCTATGAGACTAGGGTAACTCACTTGGTGTCAGGGAGTAATTTTATGGGACTAGGGTAACTCACTTAGGGTCAGGGAGTACTTATATAGGACTAGGGTAATTCACTTGCGGTCAGACAGTTCATATAAAGGGGCTAGGACAACACATTTGGGGTCAGGGAGTACTTATATGGGTTTAGGGTAACACACTTGGGGTCAGGGAGTACTTCTATGGAACTAGGGTTACTCACTTGGGCGTGTGGTAGTACTTCTATGTGAGTAGGGTAACTCACTTGGGTTCAGGGAGTACTACTATGGTAACGGGTAACTCACTTGTGGTCAGAGAGTACATATAAAGGGACTATGGTAACTCACTTTGGGTCAGGGAGCACTTATAAAGGGGCAATGTTAACTCACTTGGGGTCAGGGAGTACATTTATGGGACTAGGGTAACTTACTTGCGGTCAGAGAGTACATATAAAGGGCCTAGGATAACTCACTTGGGGTCAGGGAGTACTTACAAAGGTGATATGGTAACTCACTTGGGGTCAGGGAGTACTTCTATGGTACTAGGGTAACTCACTTGGGGTCAGGGAGTACATATAAATGGGCTAGGATAACACACTTGGGGTCAGGGAGTACTTCTATGGAACTAGGGTTACTCACTTGGGCGTCAGGTAGTACTTCTATGTGACTAGGGTAACTCACTTGGTGTCAGAGAGTACTTATAAAGGTGATATGGTAACTCATTTGGGGTCAGGGAGTACATTTATGGGACTAGGGTAACTTACTTGCGGTCAGAGGGTACATATATAGGGGCTAGGATAACTCACTTGGGTTCAGGGAGAACTTATAAAGGTGATATGGTAACTCACTTGGGGTCAGGGAGTACTTATATGAGACTAGGGTAACTCACATGGGGTCAGGGAGTACTTACAAAGGTGATATGGTAACTCACTTGGGGTCAGGGAGTACTTATATGGGACTAGGGTAACTCACTTAGGGTCAGGGTGTATTTATATGGGACTAGGGTAACTCACTTGGGGCCAGGGTGTACTTATAAAGGGGCTAGGGTAACTCACTTGGGGTCAGGGAGTACATATAAAGGGGCTATGGTAACTCACTTGGGGTCTGGGAGTACATATAAAGGGGCTAGGATAACTCACTTGCGGGCAGAGTGTACTTCTATGGGACTAGGGTAACTCACTTGCGGTCAGAGAGTACATATAAAGGGGCTAGGATAACTCACTTGGGGTCAGAGAGAACTTATAAAGGGGCTATGGTAACTCACTTGGGGCCAGGGAGTACTAATATGAAACTAGGGTAACACACTTGGGGTCAGGGAGTACTTATAAAGGGGCTAGAATAACTCACTTGCAGTTAGAGAGTACATATAAAGGGGCTAGGATAACTCACTTGGGGTTAGAGAGTACATATAAAGCGGCTAGGATAACTCACTTGGGGTCAGGTAGTACTTATAAAGGTGATATGGTAACTCACTTGGGGCCAGGGAGTACTAATATGAAACTAGGGTAACAGACTTGTGGTCAGGGAGTACTTTAAAAGGGGCTACGATAACTCACTTGCGGTCAGAGAGTACATATAAATGGTCTAGGATAACTCACTTAAGGTCAGAGAGTACATATAAAGGGGCTAGTATAACTCACTTGGGGTCAGAGAGTACATATAAAGGGGCTAGGATAACTCACTTGGGGTCAGGGAGTACTTATATGAGACTAGGGTAACTCACATGGGGTGAGGGAGTACTTATATGGGAACAGGGTAACTCACTTGGGGCCAGGGAGAACTTATAAAGGTGATATGGTAACTCACTTGGGGTCAGGGAGTACTTATAAAGGGGTTAGGGTAACTCACTTGGGGTCAGGGAGTACATATAAAGGGTCTATGGTAACTCACTTGGGGTCAGGGAGTACATATAAAGGGGCTAGGATAACTAACTTGGGGTCAGGGATTACATTTATGGGACTAGGGTAACTTACTTGCGGTCAGAGAGTACATATAAAGGGGCTTGGATAACTCACTTGGGGTCAGGGAGAACTTATAAAGGTGATATGGTAACTCACTTGGGGTCAGGGAGTACTTATATGAGACTAGGGTAACACACATGGGGTCAGGGAGTACTAATAAAGGGGTTAGATTAACTCACTTGCGGTCAGAGAGTACATATAAAGGGGCTAGGATAACTCACTTGGGGTCAGGGAGTACTTATAATGGGGATATGGTAACTCACTTGGGGTCAGGGAGTACTACTATGGGACTAGGGTAACTTACTTGCGGTCAGAGAGTACATATAAAGGGGCTCGGATAACTAACTTGGGGTCAGGGATTACATTTATGGGACTAGGGTAACTTACTTGCGGTCAGAGAGTACATATAAAGGGGCTTGGATAACTCACTTGGGGTCAGGGAAAACTTATAAAGGTGATATGGTAACTCACTTGGGGTCAGGGAGTACTTATAAAGGGGCTAGGGTAAGTCACTTGGGGTCAGGGAGTACATATAAAGGGTCTATGGTAACTCACTTGGGGTCAGGGAGTACATATAAAGGGGCTATGGTAACTCACTTTGGGTCAGGGAGCACTTATAAAGGGGCAATGTTAACTCACTTGGGGTCAGGGAGTACATTTATGGGACTAGGGTAACTTACTTGCGGTCAGAGGGTACATATAAGGGGGCTATGATAACTCACTTGGGTTCAGGGAGAACTTATAATGGTGATATGGTAACTCACTTGGGGTCAGGGAGTACTTATATGAGACTAGGGTAACTCACATGGGGTCAGGGAGTACTTATATGGGACCAGGGTAACTCACTTGGGGCCAGGGTGTACTTATAAAGGGGCTAGGGTAACTCACTTGGGGTCAGGGAGTACATATAAAGGGGCTATGGTAACTCACTTGGGGTCAGGGAGTACTACTATGGGACCAGGGTAACTCACTTGGGGTCAGGGAGTACATATAAAGGGGCTATGGTAACTCACTTGGGGTCAGGGAGTACTACTATGGGACCAGGGTAACTCACTTGGGGTCAGGGAGTACATATAAATGGGCTAGGATAACTCACATGGGATCAGGGAGTGCTTATAAAGGGGCTAGGGTAACTCATTTGGGGTCAGGGAGTACATATAAATGGGCTAGGATAACTCACTTGGGATCAGGGAGTGCTTATAAAGGGGCTAGGACAACACATTTGGGGTCAGGGAGTACTTATATGGGACTAGGGTAACACACTTGGGTCAGGGAGTACTTCTATGGAACTAGGGTTACTCACTTGGGCGTCAGGTAGTACTTCTATGTGACTAGGGTAACTCACTTGGGGTCAAGGAGTACTTATAAAGGGGCTATGGTAACTCACTTGGGGTCAGGGAGTAATACTATGGTATAGAGTAACTCACTTGTGGTCAGAGAGTACATATAAAGGGGCTAGGATAACTCACTTGGTGTCAGGAAGTACTTATAAAGGTGATATGGTAACTCATTTGGGGTCAGGGAGTACTTATAAAGGGGCTAGGGTAACTCACTTTTGTTCAAGGAGTACTTTTATGGGACTAGGGTAACTCACTTGGGGTCAGGGAGTACATATAAAGGGGCTATGTTATCTCACTTGGGGTCAGAGAGTACTTATAAAGGGGCAATGGTAACTCACTTGGGGTAAGGGAGTACATTTATGGGACTAGGGTAACTTACTTGCGGTCAGAGGGTACATATAAAGGGGCTAGGATAACTCACTTGGTTTCAGGGAGAACTTATAAAGGTGATATGGTAACTCACTTGGGGACAGGGGGTACTTATATGAGACTAGGGTAACTCACATGGGGTCAGGGAGTACTTATATCGGACCAGGGTAACTCACTTGGGGCCAGGGTGTACTTATAAAGGGGCTAGGGTAACTCACTTGGGGTCAGGGAGTACATATAAAGGGGCTATGGTAACTCACTTGGGGTCAGGGAGTACATATAAAGGGGTTATGGTAACTCACTTGGGGTCAGGGAGTACTACTATGGGACCAGGGTAACTCACTTGCAGTCAGAGAGTACATATAAAGTGGCTAGGGTAACTCACTTGGGGCCAGGGTGTACTTATAAAGGGGCTAGGGTAACTCACTTGGGGTCAGGGAGTACATATAAAGGGGCTATGGTAACTCACTTGGGGTCAGGGAGTACATATAAAGGGGCTATGGTAACTCACTTGGGGTCAGGGAGTACTACTATGGGACCAGGGTAACTCACTTGCGGTCAGAGAGTACATATAAAGTGGCTAGGGTAACTCACTTGGGGTCAGGGAGTACTTATAAGGCACTAGGGTAACTCACTTGGGGTCTGGGAGTACATATAAAGGGGCTAGGATAACTCACTTGCGGGCAGAGTGTACTTCTATGGGACTAGGGTAACTCACTTGCGGTCAGAGAGTACATATAAAGGGGCTAGGATAACTCACTTGGGGTCAGAGAGAACTTATAAAGGGGCTATGGTAACTCACTTGGGGCCAGGGAGTACTAATATGAAACTAGGGTAACACACTTGGGGTCAGGGAGTACTTATAAAGGGGCTAGAATAACTCACTTGCAGTTAGAGAGTACATATAAAGGGGCTAGGATAACTCAATTGGGGTTAGAGAGTACATATAAAGCGGCTAGGATAACTCACTTGGGGTCAGGTAGTACTTATAAAGGTGATATGGTAACTCACTTGGGGTCAGGGAGTACTACTATGGGACTAGGGTAACTTACTTGCGGTCAGAGAGTACATATAAAGGGGCTCGGATAACTAACTTGGGGTCAGGGATTACATTTATGGGACTAGGGTAACTTACTTGCGGTCAGAGAGTACATATAAAGGGGCTTGGATAACTCACTTGGGGTCAGGGAAAACTTATAAAGGTGATATGGTAACTCACTTGGGGTCAGGGAGTACTTATAAAGGGGCTAGGGTAACTCACTTGGGGTCAGGGAGTACATATAAAGGGTCTATGGTAACTCACTTGGGGTCAGGGAGTACATATAAAGGGGCTATGGTAACTCACTTTGGGTCAGGGAGCACTTATAAAGGGGCAATGTTAACTCACTTGGGGTCAGGGAGTACATTTATGGGACTAGGGTAACTTACTTGCGGTCAGAGGGTACATATAAGGGGGCTATGATAACTCACTTGGGTTCAGGGAGAACTTATAATGGTGATATGGTAACTCACTTGGGGTCAGGGAGTACTTATATGAGACTAGGGTAACTCACATGGGGTCAGGGAGTACTTATATGGGACCAGGGTAACTCACTTGGGGCCAGGGTGTACTTATAAAGGGGCTAGGGTAACTCACTTGGGGTCAGGGAGTACATATAAAGGGGCTATGGTAACTCACTTGGGGTCAGGGAGTACTACTATGGGACCAGGGTAACTCACTTGGGGTCAGGGAGTACATATAAATGGGCTAGGATAACTCACATGGGATCAGGGAGTGCTTATAAAGGGGCTAGGGTAACTCATTTGGGGTCAGGGAGTACATATAAATGGGCTAGGATAACTCACTTGGGATCAGGGAGTGCTTATAAAGGGGCTAGGGTAACTCACTTGGGGTCAGGGAGTACTACTATGGGACCAGGGTAACTCACTTGCGGTCAGACAGTTCATATAAAGGGGCTAGGACAACACATTTGGGGTCAGGGAGTACTTATATGGGACTAGGGTAACACACTTGGGTCAGGGAGTACTTCTATGGAACTAGGGTTACTCACTTGGGCGTCAGGTAGTACTTCTATGTGACTAGGGTAACTCACTTGGGGTCAAGGAGTACTTATAAAGGGGCTATGGTAACTCACTTGGGGTCAGGGAGTAATACTATGGTATAGAGTAACTCACTTGTGGTCAGAGAGTACATATAAAGGGGCTAGGATAACTCACTTGGTGTCAGGAAGTACTTATAAAGGTGATATGGTAACTCATTTGGGGTCAGGGAGTACTTATAAAGGGGCTAGGGTAACTCACTTTTGTTCAAGGAGTACTTTTATGGGACTAGGGTAACTCACTTGGGGTCAGGGAGTACATATAAAGGGGCTATGTTATCTCACTTGGGGTCAGAGAGTACTTATAAAGGGGCAATGGTAACTCACTTGGGGTAAGGGAGTACATTTATGGGACTAGGGTAACTTACTTGCGGTCAGAGGGTACATATAAAGGGGCTAGGATAACTCACTTGGTTTCAGGGAGAACTTATAAAGGTGATATGGTAACTCACTTGGGGACAGGGGGTACTTATATGAGACTAGGGTAACTCACATGGGGTCAGGGAGTACTTATATCGGACCAGGGTAACTCACTTGGGGCCAGGGTGTACTTATAAAGGGGCTAGGGTAACTCACTTGGGGTCAGGGAGTACATATAAAGGGGCTATGGTAACTCACTTGGGGTCAGGGAGTACATATAAAGGGGTTATGGTAACTCACTTGGGGTCAGGGAGTACTACTATGGGACCAGGGTAACTCACTTGCAGTCAGAGAGTACATATAAAGTGGCTAGGGTAACTCACTTGGGGCCAGGGTGTACTTATAAAGGGGCTAGGGTAACTCACTTGGGGTCAGGGAGTACATATAAAGGGGCTATGGTAACTCACTTGGGGTCAGGGAGTACATATAAAGGGGCTATGGTAACTCACTTGGGGTCAGGGAGTACTACTATGGGACCAGGGTAACTCACTTGCGGTCAGAGAGTACATATAAAGTGGCTAGGGTAACTCACTTGGGGTCAGGGAGTACTTATAAGGCACTAGGGTAACTCACTTGGGGTCTGGGAGTACATATAAAGGGGCTAGGATAACTCACTTGCGGGCAGAGTGTACTTCTATGGGACTAGGGTAACTCACTTGCGGTCAGAGAGTACATATAAAGGGGCTAGGATAACTCACTTGGGGTCAGAGAGAACTTATAAAGGGGCTATGGTAACTCACTTGGGGCCAGGGAGTACTAATATGAAACTAGGGTAACACACTTGGGGTCAGGGAGTACTTATAAAGGGGCTAGAATAACTCACTTGCAGTTAGAGAGTACATATAAAGGGGCTAGGATAACTCACTTGGGGTTAGAGAGTACATATAAAGCGGCTAGGATAACTCACTTGGGGTCAGGTAGTACTTATAAAGGTGATATGGTAACTCACTTGGGGCCAGGGAGTACTAATATGAAACTAGGGTAACAGACTTGTGGTCAGGGAGTACTTTAAAAGGGGCTACGATAACTCACTTGCGGTCAGAGAGTACATATAAAGGGTCTAGGATAACTCACTTAAGGTCAGAGAGTACATATAAAGGGGCTAGTATAACTCACTTGGGGTCAGAGAGTACATATAAAGGGGCTAGGATAACTCACTTGCGGTCAGAGAGTACTTCTATGAGACTAGGGTAACTCACTTGGTGTCAGGGAGTAATTTTATGGGACTAGGGTAACTCACTTAGGGTCAGGGAGTACTTATATGGGACTAGGGTAATTCACTTGCGGTCAGACAGTTCATATAAAGGGGCTAGGACAACACATTTGGGGTCAGGGAGTACTTTTATGGGTTTAGGGTAACACACTTGGGGTCAGGGAGTACTTCTATGGAACTAGGGTTACTCACTTGGGCGTGTGGTAGTACTTCTATGTGAGTAGGGTAACTCACTTGGGGTCAGGGAGTACTACTATGGTAACGGGTAACTCACTTGTGGTCAGAGAGTACATATAAAGGGACTATGGTAACTCTCTTTGGGTCAGGGAGCACTTATAAAGGGGCAATGTTAACTCACTTGGGGTCAGGGAGTACATTTATGGGACTAGGGTAACTTACTTGCGGTCAGAGGGTACATATAAAGGGGCTAGGATAACTCACTTGGTTTCAGGGAGAACTTATAAAGGTGATATGGTAACTCACTTGGGGACAGGGGGTACTTATATGAGACTAGGGTAACTCACATGGGGTCAGGGAGTACTTATATCGGACCAGGGTAACTCACTTGGGGCCAGGGTGTACTTATAAAGGGGCTAGGGTAACTCACTTGGGGTCAGGGAGTACATATAAAGGGGCTATGGTAACTCACTTGGGGTCAGGGAGTACATATAAAGGGGTTATGGTAACTCACTTGGGGTCAGGGAGTACTACTATGGGACCAGGGTAACTCACTTGCAGTCAGAGAGTACATATAAAGTGGCTAGGGTAACTCACTTGGGGTCAGGGAGTACATATAAAGGGGCTATGGTAACTCACTTGGGGTCAGGGAGTACTTATAAAGAGGCTATGGTAACTCACTTGGGGTCAGGGAGTACTACTATGAGACTAGGGTAACTTACTTGCGGTCAGAAAGTACATATGAATGGGCTAGGATAACTCACTTGGGGTCAGGGATTACTACTATGGGACTAGAGTAACTTACTTGCGATAAGAAAGTACATATGATTGGGCTAGGATAACACACTTGGGGTCAGGGAGAACTTATAAAGGGCTATGGTAACTCACTTGGGTTCAGGGAGTACATATAAAGGGGCTATGGTAACTCACTTGGGGTCAGGGAGTACTTATAAAGAGGCTATGGTAACTCACTTGGGGTCAGGGAGTACTACTATGGGACTAGGGTAACTTACTTGCGAACAGAAAGTACATATGATTGGGCTAGGATAACTCACTTGGGGTCAGGGAGTACATATAAAGGGGCTATGGTAACTCACTTGGGGTCAGGGAGTACTTATAAAGAGGCTATGGTAACTCACTTGGGGTCAGGGAGTACTACTATGAGACTAGAGTAACTTACTTGCGGTCAGAAAGTACATATGAATGGGCTAGGATAACTCACTTGGGGTCAGGGAGTACTACTATGGGACCAGGGTAACTCACTTGCAGTCAGAGAGTACATATAAAGTGGCTAGGGTAACTCACTTGGGGCCAGGGTGTACTTATAAAGGGGCTAGGGTAACTCACTTGGGGTCAGGGAGTACATATAAAGGGGCTATGGTAACTCACTTGGGGTCAGGGAGTACATATAAAGGGGCTATGGTAACTCACTTGGGGTCAGGGAGTACTACTATGGGACCAGGGTAACTCACTTGCGGTCAGAGAGTACATATAAAGTGGCTAGGGTAACTCACTTGGGGTCAGGGAGTACTTATAAGGCACTAGGGTAACTCACTTGGGGTCTGGGAGTACATATAAAGGGGCTAGGATAACTCACTTGCGGGCAGAGTGTACTTCTATGGGACTAGGGTAACTCACTTGCGGTCAGAGAGTACATATAAAGGGGCTAGGATAACTCACTTGGGGTCAGAGAGAACTTATAAAGGGGCTATGGTAACTCACTTGGGGCCAGGGAGTACTAATATGAAACTAGGGTAACACACTTGGGGTCAGGGAGTACTTATAAAGGGGCTAGAATAACTCACTTGCAGTTAGAGAGTACATATAAAGGGGCTAGGATAACTCACTTGGGGTTAGAGAGTACATATAAAGCGGCTAGGATAACTCACTTGGGGTCAGGTAGTACTTATAAAGGTGATATGGTAACTCACTTGGGGCCAGGGAGTACTAATATGAAACTAGGGTAACAGACTTGTGGTCAGGGAGTACTTTAAAAGGGGCTACGATAACTCACTTGCGGTCAGAGAGTACATATAAAGGGTCTAGGATAACTCACTTAAGGTCAGAGAGTACATATAAAGGGGCTAGTATAACTCACTTGGGGTCAGAGAGTACATATAAAGGGGCTAGGATAACTCACTTGCGGTCAGAGAGTACTTCTATGAGACTAGGGTAACTCACTTGGTGTCAGGGAGTAATTTTATGGGACTAGGGTAACTCACTTAGGGTCAGGGAGTACTTATATGGGACTAGGGTAATTCACTTGCGGTCAGACAGTTCATATAAAGGGGCTAGGACAACACATTTGGGGTCAGGGAGTACTTATATGGGTTTAGGGTAACACACTTGGGGTCAGGGAGTACTTCTATGGAACTAGGGTTACTCACTTGGGCGTGTGGTAGTACTTCTATGTGAGTAGGGTAACTCACTTGGGGTCAGGGAGTACTACTATGGTAACGGGTAACTCACTTGTGGTCAGAGAGTACATATAAAGGGACTATGGTAACTCACTTTGGGTCAGGGAGCACTTATAAAGGGGCAATGTTAACTCACTTGGGGTCAGGGAGTACATTTATGGGACTAGGGTAACTTACTTGCGGTCAGAGGGTACATATAAAGGGGCTAGGATAACTCACTTGGGTTCAGGGAGAACTTATAAAGGTGATATGTTAACTCACTTGGGGTCAGGGAGTACTTATATGAGACTAGGGTAACTCACATGGGGTGAGGGAGTACTTATATGGGAACAGGGTAACTCACTTGGGGCCAGGGAGAACTTATAAAGGTGATATGGTAACTCACTTGGGGTCAGGGAGTACTTATAAAGGGGTTAGGGTAACTCACTTGGGGTCAGGGAGTACATATAAAGGGTCTATGGTAATTCACTTGGGGTCAGGGAGTACATATAAAGGGGCTAGGATAACTAACTTGGGGTCAGGGATTACATTTATGGGACTAGGGTAACTTACTTGCGGTCAGAGAGTACATATAAAGGGGCTTGGATAACTCACTTGGGGTCAGGGAGAACTTATAAAGGTGATGTGGTAACTCACTTGGGGTCAGGGAGTACTTATATGAGACCAGGGTAACACACATGGGGTCAGGGAGTACTAATAAAGGGGTTAGATTAACTCACTTGCGGTCAGAGAGTACATATAAAGGGGCTAGGATAACTCACTTGGGGTCAGGGAGTACTTATAATGGGGATATGGTAACTCACTTGGGGTCAGGGAGTACTACTATGGGACTAGGGTAACTTACTTGCGGTCAGAGAGTACATATAAAGGGGCTCGGATAACTAACTTGGGGTCAGGGATTACATTTATGGAACTAGGGTAACTTACTTGCGGTCAGAGAGTACATATAAAGGGGCTTGGATAACTCACTTGGGGTCAGGGAAAACTTATAAAGGTGATATGGTAACTCACTTGGGGTCAGGGAGTACTTATAAAGGGGCTAGGTTAACTCACTTGGGGTCAGGGAGTACATATAAAGGGTCTATGGTAACTCACTTGGGGTCAGGGAGTACATATAAAGGGGCTATGGTAACTCACTTTGGGTCAGGGAGCACTTATAAAGGGGCAATGTTAACTCACTTGGGGTCAGGGAGTACATTTATGGGACTAGGGTAACTTACTTGCGGTCAGAGGGTACATATAAGGGGGCTATGATAACTCACTTGGGTTCAGGGAGAACTTATAATGGTGATATGGTAACTCACTTGGGGTCAGGGAGTACTTATATGAGACTAGGGTAACTCACATGGGGTCAGGGAGTACTTATATGGGACCAGGGTAACTCACTTGGGGCCAGGGTGTACTTATAAAGGGGCTAGGGTAACTCACTTGGGGTCAGGGAGTACATATAAAGGGGCTATGGTAACTCACTTGGGGTCAGGGAGTACTACTATGGGACCAGGGTAACTCACTTGGGGTCAGGGAGTACATATAAATGGGCTAGGATAACTCACTTGGGGTCAGGAAGTACTTACAAAAGTGATATGGTAACTCACTTGGGGTCAGGGTGTACTTATATGGGACTAGGGTAACTCACTTGCGGTCAGAGAGTACATATAAAGGGGATAGGATAACTCACTTGCGGTCAGAGAGTACATATAAAGGGGCTAGGATATCTCACTTGGGGTCAGGGAGTACTTATAAAGGGGCTATGGTAACTCACTTGGGTCAGGGAGTACTTCTATGGAACTAGGGTTACTCACTTGGGCGTCAGGTAGTACTTCTATGTGACTAGGGTAACTCACTTGGGGTCAGGGAGTACTTATAAAGGGGCTATGGTAACTCACTTGGGGTCAGGGAGTAATACTATGGTATAGAGTAACTCACTTGTGGTCAGAGAGTACATATAAAGGGGCTAGGATAACTCACTTGGTGTCAGGGAGTACTTATAAAGGTGATATGGTAACTCATTTGGGGTCAGGGAGTACTTATAAAGGGGCTAGGGTAACTCACTTTTGTTCAAGGAGTACTTTTATGGGACTAGGGTAACTCACTTGGGGTCAGGGAGTACATATAAAGGGGCTATGTTATCTCACTTGGGGTCAGAGAGTACTTATAAAGGGGCAATGGTAACTCACTTGGGGTCAGGGAGTACATTTATGGGACTAGGGTAACTTACTTGCGGTCAGAGGGTACATATAAAGGGGCTAGGATAACTCACTTGGTTTCAGGGAGAACTTATAAAGGTGATATGGTAACTCACTTGGGGACAGGGGGTACTTATATGAGACTAGGGTAACTCACATGGGGTCAGGGAGTACTTATATCGGACCAGGGTAACTCACTTGGGGCCAGGGTGTACTTATAAAGGGGCTAGGGTAACTCACTTGGGGTCAGGGAGTACATATAAAGGGGCTATGGTAACTCACTTGGGGTCAGGGAGTACATATAAAGGGGTTATGGTAACTCACTTGGGGTCAGGGAGTACTACTATGGGACCAGGGTAACTCACTTGCAGTCAGAGAGTACATATAAAGTGGCTAGGGTAACTCACTTGGGGTCAGGGAGTACATATAAAGGGGCTATGGTAACTCACTTGGGGTCAGGGAGTACTTATAAAGAGGCTATGGTAACTCACTTGGGGTCAGGGAGTACTACTATGAGACTAGGGTAACTTACTTGCGGTCAGAAAGTACATATGAATGGGCTAGGATAACTCACTTGGGATCAGGGATTACTACTATGGGACTAGAGTAACTTACTTGCGATAAGAAAGTACTTATGATTGGGCTAGGATAACACACTTGGGGTCAGGGAGAACTTATAAAGGGCTATGGTAACTCACTTGGGTTCAGGGAGTACATATAAAGGGGCTATGGTAACTCACTTGGGGTCAGGGAGTACTTATAAAGAGGCTATGGTAACTCACTTGGGGTCAGGGAGTACTACTATGGGACTAGGGTAACTTACTTGCGAACAGAAAGTACATATGATTGGGCTAGGATAACTCACTTGGGGTCAGGGAGTACATATAAAGGGGCTATGGTAACTCACTTGGGGTCAGGGAGTACTTATAAAGAGGCTATGGTAACTCACTTGGGGTCAGGGAGTACTACTATGAGACTAGGGTAACTTACTTGCGGTCAGAAAGTACATATGAATGGGCTAGGATAACTCACTTGGGGTCAGGGATTACTACTATGGGACT
This sequence comes from Prorops nasuta, assembly GCF_024137725.1. Lineage (NCBI taxonomy): Eukaryota > Metazoa > Arthropoda > Insecta > Hymenoptera > Bethylidae > Prorops > Prorops nasuta. The sequence continues at coordinate 802,577 of NW_027116849.1, read as the reverse complement.
AGGGTGACTTACTTGCGGTCAGAGAGTACATATAAAGGGGCTAGGATAACACACTTGGGGTCAGGGAGTACTACTATGGTATAGGGTAACTCACTTGTGGTCAGAGAGTACTTATAAAGGTGATATGGTAACTCATTTGGGGTCAGGGAGTACTTATAAAGGGGCTAGGGTAACTCACTTTGGTTCAAGGAGTACTTATATGGGACTAGGGTAACTCACTTGGTGTCTGTGAGTACTTATATGGGACCAGGGTAACTCACTTGGGGCCAGGGTGTACTAATTAAAGGGGTATGGTAACTCACTTGGGGTCAGGGAGTACATATAAAGGGGCTATGGTAACTCACTTGGGGTCAGGGAGTACTACTATGGGACCAGGGTAACTCACTTGCGGTCAGAGAGTACATATAAAGGGCCTAGGATAACTCACTTGGGGTCAGGAAGTACTTACAAAAGTGATATGGTAACTCACTTGGGGTCAGGGTGTACTTATATGGGACTAGGGTAACTCACTTAGGGTCAGGGTGTATTTATATGGGACTAGGGTAACTCACTTGCGGTCAGAGAGTACATATAAAGGGGATAGGATAACTCACTTGCGGTCAGAGAGTACATATAAAGGGGCTAGGATATCTCACTTGGGGTCAGGGAGTACTTATAAAGGGGCTATGGTAACTCACTTGGGGTCAGGGAGTACTACTATGGGACCAGGGTAACTCACTTGGGGTCAGGGAGTACATATAAATGGGCTAGGATAACTCACCTGGGGTCAGGGATTACTACTATGGGACTAGGGTGACTTACTTGCGGTCAGAGAGTACATATAAAGGGGCTAGGATAACACACTTGGGGTCAGGGAGTACTACTATGGTATAGGGTAACTCACTTGTGGTCAGAGAGTACTTATAAAGGTGATATGGTAACTCACTTGGGGTCAGGGTGTACTTATATGGGACTAGGGTAACACACTTGGGGTAAGGGAGTACTTATTAAGGGGTTAGAATAACTCACTTGCGGTCAGAGTGTACTTATAAAGAGACTAGGATAACTCACTTGGGGTCAGGGAGTACTTATAAAGGGGCTATGGTAATTTACTTGGTGTCAGGGAGTACTTCTATGGTACTAGGGTACCTCACTTGGGGTCTGGGAGTACATATAAAGGGGCTATGGTAACTCACTTGGGGTCAGGGAGTACTACTATGGGACCAGGGTAACTCACTTGGGGTCAGGGAGTACATATAAATGGGCTAGGATAACTCACATGGGATCAGGGAGTGCTTATAAAGGGGCTAGGGTAACTCATTTGGGGTCAGGGAGTACATATAAATGGGCTAGGATAACTCACTTGGGATCAGGGAGTGCTTATAAAGGGGCTAGGGTAACTCACTTGGGGTCAGGGAGTACTACTATGGGACCAGGGTAACTCACTTGCGGTCAGACAGTTCACATAAAGGGGCTAGGACAACACATTTGGGGTCAGGGAGTACTTATATGGGACTAGGGTAACACACTTGGGGTCAGGGAGTACTTCTATGGAACTAGGGTTACTCACTTGGGCGTCAGGTAGTACTTCTATGTGACTAGGGTAACTCACTTGCGGTCAGAGAGTACATATAAAGGGGATAGGATAACTCACTTGCGGTCAGAGAGTACATATAAAGGGGCTAGGATATCTCACTTGGGGTCAGGGAGTACTTATAAAGGGGCTATGGTAACTCACTTGGGGTCAGGGAGTACTACTATGGGACCAGGGTAACTCACTTGGGGTCAGGGAGTACATATAAATGGGCTAGGATAACTCACTTGGGGTCAGGGATTACTACTATGGGACTAGGGTGACTTACTTGCGGTCAGAGAGTACATATAAAGGGGCTAGGATAACACACTTGGGGTCAGGGAGTACTACTATGGTATAGGGTAACTCACTTGTGGTCAGAGAGTACTTATAAAGGTGATATGGTAACTCACTTGGGGTCAGGGTGTACTTATATGGGACTAGGGTAACACACTTGGGGTAAGGGAGTACTTATTAAGGGGTTAGAATAACTCACTTGCGGTCAGAGTGTACTTATAAAGAGACTAGGATAACTCACTTGGGGTCAGGGAGTACTTATAAAGGGGCTATGGTAATTTACTTGGTGTCAGGGAGTACTTCTATGGTACTAGGGTACCTCACTTGGGGTCTGGGAGTACATATAAAGGGGCTATGTTAACTCACTTGGGGTCAGGGAGTACTACTATGGGACCAGGGTAACTCACTTGGGGTCAGGGAGTACATATAAATGGGCTAGGATAACTCACATGGGATCAGGGAGTGCTTATAAAGGGGCTAGGGTAACTCATTTGGGGTCAGGGAGTACATATAAATGGGCTAGGATAACTCACTTGGGATCAGGGAGTGCTTATAAAGGGGCTAGGGTAACTCACTTGGGGTCAGGGAGTACTACTATGGGACCAGGGTAACTCACTTGCGGTCAGACAGTTCACATAAAGGGGCTAGGACAACACATTTGGGGTCAGGGAGTACTTATATGGGACTAGGGTAACACACTTGGGGTCAGGGAGTACTTCTATGGAACTAGGGTTACTCACTTGGGCGTCAGGTAGTACTTCTATGTGACTAGGGTAACTCACTTGGGGTCAGGGAGTACTTATAAAGGGGCTATGGTAACTCACTTGGGGTCAGGGAGTAATACTATGGTATAGAGTAACTCACTTGTGGTCAGAGAGTACATATAAAGGGGCTAGGATAACTCACTTGGTGTCAGAGAGTACTTATAAAGGTGATATGGTAACTCATTTGGGGTCAGGGAGTACTTATAAAGGGGCTAGGGTAACTCACTTTGGGGTCAGGGAGTACTTATAAAGGGGCTAGGGTAACTCACTTTGGTTCAAGGAGTACTTATATGGGACTAGGGTAACTCACTTGGTGTCTGTGAGTACTTATATGGGACCAGGGTAACTCACTTGGGGCCAGGGTGTACTAATTAAGGGCTATGGTAACTCACTTGGGGTCAGGGAGTACATATAAAGGGGCTATGGTAACTCACTTGGGGTCAGGGAGTACTACTATGGGACCAGGGTAACTCACTTGCGGTCAGAGAGTACATATAAAGGGCCTAGGATAACTCACTTGGGGTCAGGGAGTACTTACAAAGGTGATATGGTAACTCACTTGGGGTCAGGGAGTACTTCTATGGTACTAGGGTAACTCACTTGGGGTCAGGGAGTACATATAAATGGGCTAGGATAACACACTTGGGGTCAGGGAGTACTTCTATGGAACTAGGGTTACTCACTTGGGCGTCAGGTAGTACTTCTATGTGACTAGGGTAACTCACTTGGTGTCAGAGAGTACTTATAAAGGTGATATGGTAACTCATTTGGGGTCAGGGAGTACATTTATGGGACTAGGGTAACTTACTTGCGGTCAGAGGGTACATATAAAGGGGCTAGGATAACTCACTTGGGTTCAGGGAGAACTTATAAAGGTGATATGGTAACTCACTTGGGGTCAGGGAGTACTTATATGAGACTAGGGTAACTCACATGGGGTCAGGGAGTACATATAAAGGGCCTAGGATAACTCACTTGGGGTCAGGGAGTACTTACAAAGGTGATATGGTAACTCACTTGGGGTCAGGGAGTACTTATATGGGACTAGGGTAACTCACTTAGGGTCAGGGTGTATTTATATGGGACTAGGGAAACTTACTTGCGGCCAGAGGGTACATATAAAGGGGCTAGGATAACTCTCTTGGGTTCAGGGAGAACTTATAAAGGTGATATGGTAACTCACTTGGGGTCAGGGAGTACTTATATGAGACTAGGGTAACTCACATGGGGTCAGGGAGTACTTACAAAGGTGATATGGTAACTCACTTGGGGTCAGGGAGTACTTATATGGGACTAGGGTAACTCACTTCCCTGCAAAGGGGGCCCCTGGTGTCGATGGCATTCTCCCGGAAGTGGTTAAGGTTGCAGCAATGAGCTGCCCCGCTGATTTTGCCCGGTTGTTCAACCGCTGCCTGGAACTCGGCGACTTTCCCGCTATCTGGAGGAGGGCGAGGGTTGTCCTAATCCCGAAAGGGATCGGGGGCTTTAGACCCATATCTCTCCTACCGGTGGTGGGGAAGTTGTTCGAGAGGGTAGTTGTCGCTCGTCTTACGGAGGTTTATGAGGGGGTCGCACCTCTCGCGGACGGTCAATACGGGTTCCGTCCTGGTAGAAGTACCATGGATGCCGTATCGGCTGTCCAGAATTTTATTCGGATCGCCCTTCGGGGGTCTGTGTACCGGAGCAAACGCGTGGCCGTAATCCTTCTCGACATTAAGAACGCGTTCAATTCTGTGTCGCATGCGGCCATCTTGGAGGCCCTGGCCGCCAATGGCGCGGTCCCGGGGGTGATTGTGGATATAGTCCGCAGTTACCTGGGGGACCGGGTCATTGAGTGCGCTGGACGGCAGTGGCGCGTTGGGGCGGGTGTTCCGCAGGGATCGGTCTTAGGACCTCTCCTGTGGAACATTTGTTTCGACGGTCTGCTGCGGTTGAGTCTCCCGGAGGGCTGCACGTTGACTTGTTACGCGGACGATACGGCATTGTGTGTGTCTGCGGGAAGCGTCGGGTCCTTGCAGTTGAAGGCTAACAGGGCTTTGTCGCGTATCGTTCTGTGGCTTGAGGGGAGGAACCTGGAGGTGAACGTCTCCAAATCGGAGGCTGTTTTCTTCTCTAGGAGGCGGTCTGATCGGGCTCCGCGGTTTTCGGTCGGGGGCGAGACGGTTTCCGTCTCCCCGCGGGCGAAATACCTCGGTGTGTGGTTGGATCGTCGTCTTTCCTTCAAGTTTCACATTGATTGCATGGTGGGAAAAGCCAAAAAGGCTGGGTGGGCGTTGAGTAATTTATTGCCGAACGTGGGTGGGTCGGGGGTCTCGGGAAGGATGTTGTACACGAATTTAGTGCACAGCATTCTTCTTTACGGGGCGCCTTGCTGGGCTGAGGCTGCCTCTCGCCCAACCATTGCGAGGTCCCTAATCTCCGCGCAGAGGGTCATGGCGCTGAGGGTTTCCCGCGCGTGTCGTACGGCTTCGTCCTGTGCGCTATTAGTAATCTCGGGCATACCACCGGCCCATCTTTTAGCTTTGGAGCGCAGGGAGGTGTACGATGCGTCGCGTGCGGGTGGCTCCTCGGCTGGCGTGGCCGAAGCGCGGAGATTGGCGAGGGCTAATTTAGTAGAGAGATGGCAGGCAGCATGGGACTCGGATGGTCGGGGTAGGTGGACCCACCGCCTCATCCCGGACATCCGGTCCTGGCTGGCTGCTAATTGTAGAAGCTTGAACTACCATGTTTCCCAGATGCTCCTGGGGCATGGTAGTTTCATGAGTCATCGCGCGAGGGTGGGCCGCAGGGCGACTCCCGACTGCTGGTGCTCCCCGAACCCGGTCGCGGATACGGCGGAGCACACGCTGTTGTGGTGTCCCCTGTGGGAATGCGAAAGAGCAGAACTCTGTGATGCTTTAGGTGTGCCCTCGTTGGAGGTGGAGACCCTTGTGTCCCATGTTACGAGTACGCCGAGAGCTTGGAATGCATTTTCCAGCTTCTCGGTTAGGGTCCTCACCTCCAAGGACAGTAGAGTCCGAGCTGAGGAGTCTGCTGCTCTCTCCTCTGGGGTGGGGTAGAGTCTGGGGTTTTTGTTTGTCTTGGGATGACCGCATACGGTCGTAGAGTAGAGCGTATACCGTCCTACCTGATGTTATAAGCTATGCTTGGTACCGGGTAGGGGGGCAGGTAGGGGGTTTTGGTGGGTTAGAATCCCACATAACCTCTGGCCAAAACATCGGCCGCCGGAGGTACTTAACAAGCCGTAAGGCTTTAAGAAGTTTCCCCCTACCTCGCAAAGCGTCGGAAAAAAAAAAAAAAAAAAAAAAAAAAAAAAAAAAAAAGGGTAACTCACTTAGGGTCAGGGTGTATTTATATGGGACTAGGGTAACTCACTTGGGGCCAGGGTGTACTTATAAAGGGGCTAGGGTAACTCACTTGGGGTCAGGGAGTACATATAAAGGGGCTATGGTAACTCACTTGGGGTCAGGGAGTACATATAAAGGGGCTATGGTAACTCACTTGGGGTCAGGGAGTACTACTATGGGACCAGGGTAACTCACTTCCGGTCAGAGAGTACATATAAAGTGGCTAGGGTAGCTCACTTGGGGTCAGGGAGTACTTATAAGGCACTAGGGTAACTCACTTGGGGTCTGGGAGTACATATAAAGGGGCTAGGATAACTCACTTGCGGGCAGAGTGTACTTCTATGGGACTAGGGTAACTCACTTGCGGTCAGAGAGTACATATAAAGGGGCTAGGATAACTCACTTGGGGTCAGAGAGTACTTATAAAGGGGCTATGGTAACTCACTTGGGGCCAGGGAGTACTAATATGAAACTAGGGTAACACACTTGGGGTCAGGGAGTACTTATAAAGGGGCTAGAATAACTCACTTGCAGTTAGAGAGTACATATAAAGGGGCTAGGATAACTCACTTGGGGTTAGAGAGTACATATAAAGCGGCTAGGATAACTCACTTGGGGTCAGGTAGTACTTATAAAGGTGATATGGTAACTCACTTGGGGTCGGGGAGTATTTATAAAGGGGCTAGGTTAACTCACTTGGGGCCAGGGAGTACTAATATGAAACTAGGGTAACAGACTTGTGGTCAGGGAGTACTTTAAAAGGGGCTACGATAACTCACTTGCGGTCAGAGAGTACATATAAAGGGTCTAGGATAACTCACTTGCGGTCAGAGAGTACATATAAAGGGGCTAGGATAACTCACTTGCGGTCAGAGAGTACTTCTATGGGACTAGGGTAACTCACTTGGTGTCAGGGAGTAATTTTATGGGACTAGGGTAACTCACTTAGGGTCAGGGAGTACTTATATGGGACTAGGGTAATTCACTTGCGGTCAGACAGTTCATATAAAGGGGCTAGGACAACACATTTGGGGTCAGGGAGTACTTATATGGGTTTAGGGTAACACACTTGGGGTCAGGGAGTACTTCTATGGAACTAGGGTTACTCACTTGGGCGTGTGGTAGTACTTCTATGTGAGTAGGGTAACTCACTTGGGGTCAGGGAGCACTACTATGGTATAGGGTAACTCACTTGTGGTCAGAGAGTACATATAAAGGGACTATGGTAACTCACTTTGGGTCAGGGAGCACTTATAAAGGGGCAATGTTAACTCACTTGGGGTCAGGGAGTACATTTATGGGACTAGGGTAACTTACTTGCGGTCAGAGGGTACATATAAAGGGGTTAGGATAACTCACTTGGGTTCAGGGAGAACTTATAAAGGTGATATGTTAACTCACTTGGGGTCAGGGAGTACTTATATGAGACTAGGGTAACTCACATGGGGTGAGGGAGTACTTATATGGGAACAGGGTAACTCACTTGGGGCCAGGGAGAACTTATAAAGGTGATATGGTAACTCACTTGGGGTCAGGGAGTACTTATACAGGGGTTAGGGTAACTCACTTGGGGTCAGGGAGTACATATAAAGGGTCTATGGTAACTCACTTGGGGTCAGGGAGTACATATAAAGGGGCTAGGATAACTAACTTGGGGTCAGGGATTACATTTATGGGACTAGGGTAACTTACTTGCGGTCAGAGAGTACATATAAAGGGGCTTGGATAACTCACTTGGGGTCAGGGAGAACTTATAAAGGTGATATGGTAACTCACTTGGGGTCAGGGAGTACTTTTATGAGACTAGGGTAACACACATGGGGTCAGGGAGTACTAATAAAGGGGTTAGATTAACTCACTTGCGGTCAGAGAGTACATATAAAGGGGCTAGGATAACTCACTTGGGGTCAGGGAGTACTTATAATGGGGATATGGTAACTCACTTGGGGTCAGGGAGTACTACTATGGGACTAGGGTAACTTACTTGCGGTCAGAGAGTACATATAAAGGGGCTCGGATAACTAACTTGGGGTCAGGGATTACATTTATGGGACTAGGGTAACTTACTTGCGGTCAGAGAGTACATATAAAGGGGCTTGGATAACTCACTTGGGGTCAGGGAAAACTTATAAAGGTGATATGGTAACTCACTTGGGGTCAGGGAGTACTTATAAAGGGGCTAGGGTAACTCACTTGGGGTCAGGGAGTATATATAAAGGGTCTATGGTAACTCACTTGGGGTCAGGGAGTACATATAAAGGGGCTATGGTAACTCGCTTTGGGTCAGGGAGCACTTATAAAGGGGCAATGTTAACTCACTTGGGGTCAGGGACTACATTTTTGGGACTAGGGTAACTTACTTGCGGTCAGAGGGTACATATAAGGGGGCTATGATAACTCACTTGGGTTCAGGGAGAACTTATAATGGTGATATGGTAACTCACTTGGGGTCAGGGAGTACTTATATGAGACTAGGGTAACTCACATGGGGTCAGGGAGTACTTATATGGGACCAGGGTAACTCACTTGGGGCCAGGGTGTACTTATAAAGGGGCTAGGGTAACTCACTTGGGGTCAGGGAGTACATATAAAGGGGCTATGGTAACTCACTTGGGGTCAGGGAGTACTACTATGGGACCAGGGTAACTCACTTGGGGTCAGGGAGTACATATAAATGGGCTAGGATAACTCACATGGGATCAGGGAGTGCTTATAAAGGGGCTAGGGTAACTCATTTGGGGTCAGGGTGTACATATAAATGGGCTAGGATAACTCACTTGGGATCAGGGAGTGCTTATAAAGGGGCTAGGGTAACTCACTTGGGGTCAGGGAGTACTACTATGGGACCAGGGTAACTCACTTGCGGTCAGACAGTTCATATAAAGGGGCTAGGACAACACATTTGGGGTCAGGGAGTACTTATATGGGACTAGGGTAACACACTTGGGTCAGGGAGTAATACTATGGTATAGAGTAACTCACTTGTGGTCAGAGAGTACATATAAAGGGGCTAGGATAACTCACTTGGTGTCAGGGAGTACTTATAAAGGTGATATGGTAACTCATTTGGGGTCAGGGAGTACTTATAAAGGGGCTAGGGTAACTCACTTTTGTTCAAGGAGTACTTTTATGGGACTAGGGTAACTCACTTGGGGTCAGGGAGTACATATAAAGGGGCTATGTTATCTCACTTGGGGTCAGAGAGTACTTATAAAGGGGCAATGGTAACTCACTTGGGGTCAGGGAGTACATTTATGGGACTAGGGTAACTTACTTGCGGTCAGAGGGTACATATAATGGGCTAGGATAACTCACTTGGGTTCAGGGAGAACTTATAAAGGTGATATGGTAACTCACTTGGGGTCAGGGGGTACTTATATGAGACTAGGGTAACTCACATGGGGTCAGGGAGTACTTATATCGGACCAGGGTAACTCACTTGGGGCCAGGGTGTACTTATAAAGGGGCTAGGGTAACTCACTTGGGGTCAGGGAGTACATATAAAGGGGCTATGGTAACTCACTTGGGGTCAGGGAGTACATATAAAGGGGTTATGGTAACTCACTTGGGGTCAGGGAGTACTACTATGGGACCAGGGTAACTCACTTGCAGTCAGAGAGTACATATAAAGTGGCTAGGGTAACTCACTTGGGGTCAGGGAGTACATATAAAGGGGCTATGGTAACTCACTTGGGGTCAGGGAGTACTTATAAAGAGGCTATGGTAACTCACTTGGGGTCAGGGAGTACTACTATGAGACTAGGGTAACTTACTTGCGGTCAGAAAGTACATATGAATGGGCTAGGATAACTCACTTGGGGTCAGGGATTACTACTATGGGACTAGAGTAACTTACTTGCGATAAGAAAGTACATATGATTGGGCTAGGATAACACTCTTGGGGTCAGGGAGAACTTATAAAGGGCTATGGTAACTCACTTGGGTTCAGGGAGTACATATAAAGGGGCTATGGTAACTCACTTGGGGTCAGGGAGTACTTATAAAGAGGCTATGGTAACTCACTTGGGGTCAGGGAGTACTACTATGGGACTAGGGTAACTTACTTGCGAACAGAAAGTACATATGATTGGGCTAGGATAACTCACTTGGGGTCAGGGAGTACATATAAAGGGGCTATGGTAACTCACTTGGGTTCAGGGAGTACTACTATGGGACCAGGGTAACTCACTTGCGGTCAGAGAGTACATATAAAGGGCCTAGGATAACTCACTTGGGGTCAGGGAGTACTTACAAAGGTGATATGGTAACTCACTTGGGGTCAGGGAGTACTTATATGGGACTAGGGTAACTCACTTAGGGTCAGGGTGTATTTATATGGGACTAGGGTAACTCACTTGCGTTCAGAGAGTACATATAAAGGGGATAGGATAACTCACTTGCGGTCAGAGAGTACATATAAAGGGGCTAGGATATCTCACTTGGGGTCAGGGAGTACTTATAAAGGGGCTATGGTAATTTACTTGGTGTCAGGGAGTACTTCTATGGTACTAGGGTACTTCACTTGGGGTCTGGGAGTACATATAAAGCGGCTAGGGTAACTCACTTGGAGTCTGGGAGTACTAATATGAAACTAGGGTTTTACACTTGGGGTCAGAAAGTACATATAAAGGGGCTAGGATAACTCTCTTGAGGTCAGAGAGTACATATAAAGGGGCTAGGATAACTCACTTGGGGTCAGAGAGTACATATAAAGGGGTTAGGATAACTCACTTTGGGTCAGGGAGTACTTATAAAGGTGATATGGTAACTCACTTGGAGCCAGGGAGTACTAATATGAAACTAGGGTTTTACACTTGGGGTCAGAAAGTACATATAATGGGGCTAGGATAACTCTCTTGAGGTCAGAGAGTACATATAAAGGGGCTAGGATAACTCACTTGGGGTCAGAGAGTACATATAAAGGGGCTAGGATAACTCACTTGCGGGCAGAGAGTACTTCTATGGGACTAGGGTAACTCACTTGCGGTCAGAGAGTACTTATAAAGGTGATATGGTAACTCACTTGGAGCCAGGGAGTACTAATATGAAACTAGGGTTTTACACTTGGGGTCAGAAAGTACATTTAATGGGGCTAGGATAACTCTCTTGAGGTCAGAGAGTACATATAAAGGGGCTAGGATAACTCACTTGGGGTCAGAGAGTACTTATAAAGGGGCTATGGTAACACACTTGGGGCCAGGGAGTACTAATATGAAACTAGGGTAACACACTTGGGGTCAGGGAGTACTTATAAAGGGGCTAGAATAACTCACTTGCAGTTAGAGAGTACATATAAAGGGGCTAGGATAACTCACTTGGGGTTAGAGAGTACATATAAAGCGGCTAGGATAACTCACTTGGGGTCAGGGAGTACTTATAAAGGTGATATGGTAACTCACTTGGGGTCGGGGAGTACTTATAAAGGGGCCATGGTAACACACTTGGGGCCAGGGAGTACTAATATGAAACTAGGGTAACACACTTGGGGTCAGGGAGTACTTATAAAGGGGCTAGAATAACTCACTTGCAGTTAGAGAGTACATATAAAGGGGCTAGGATAACTCACTTGGGGTTAGAGAGTACATATAAAGCGGCTAGGATAACTCACTTGGGGTCAGGGCGTACTTATAAAGGTGATATGGTAACTCACTTGGGGTCAGGGCGTACTTATAAAGGTGATATGGTAACTCACTTGGGGTCGGGGAGTACTTATAAAGGGGCTAGGGTAACTCACTTGGGGCCAGGGAGTACTAATATGAAACTAGGGTAACAGACTTGTGGTCAGGGAGTACTTTAAAAGGGGCTACGATAACTCACTTGCGGTCAGAGAGTACATATAAAGGGTCTAGGATAACTCACTTGAGGTCAGAGAGTACATATAAAGGGGCTAGGATAACTCACTTGGGGTCAGAGAGTACATATAAAGGGGCTAGGATAACTCACTTGCGGTCAGAGAGTACTTCTATGGGACTAGGGTAACTCACTTGGTGTCAGGGAGTAATTTTATGGGACTAGGGTAACTCACTTAGGGTCAGGGAGTACTTATATGGGACTAGGGTAACTCACTTGCGGTCAGACAGTTCATATAAAGGGGCTAGGACAACACATTTGGGGTCAGGGAGTACTTATATGGGTCTAGGGTAACACACTTGGGGTCAGGGAGTACTTCTATGGAACTAGGGTTACTCACTTGGGCGTGAGGTAGTACTTCTATGTGAGTAGGGTAACTCACTTGGGGTCAGGGAGTACTACTATGGTATAGGGTAACTCACTTGTGGTCAGAGAGTACATATAAAGGGGCTAGGATAACTCACTTGGTGTCAGGGAGTACTTATAAAGGTGATATGGTAACTCACTTGGGGTCAGGGAGTACTTATAAAGGGGCTAGGGTAACTCACTTTGATTCAAGGAGTACTTATCAAGAGACACGGTAGTGTCTCGACGGCAAGTACATTTAAAAGTAGATAATGACATGTTTATACCGCCGAGCACTACCGTAACTTATACAGCAAGTTTGGCCGTCCCAATTTTCAAACCGATTTATCTCCGTGAATAATCCATTGTCATGATTTTACTAAAGCTTTTCCTAAACTGGTTTTGAACAAGCTTTCATTTGAGACCATAAACATGAAAATCGGTTCATGCAATCCAGAGATCTCATACTATGTTAGCTATATATATATCGAAAATCAGATTATTCTCCATAATCTTCTTCTTCTTCTTCTTCTTCTTTTCCAGCCAGAATGTATGTCTCGGGCTGAAGTTGGTTGCTTAACGTAGATGCTAGTGACGTCAGTAGACGTAAACGTAAACATAGTTGCACACAATCGTAAATAGTGTGTGTGTGTGTGTGTATCTCAGCGATATATGATTTATTTCGTTTAATATGGTAAATCAGGTTAAGCTGCAAGTTTGATTGACAGTATTAACCTTAAAATGAACCCAATTTTATAATAAATAAATGAAAGAAAATGATTAGGCTATTCTTATTTGAATCCGATGAGGTTATACTCGTACTCATCATACTCATTAAAAGGATTTTTAAAATTACTTAAAGGAATCAACACATTAGATAAGTATAACAATGAATTTTAAAATATAAAATGTAATATATTTTGTGGTACTTTGTGGGATTTTATTTCAGATTAAATTATAGTGATGTGTTTATTGTCTGACTGCTAAGGATCGAGCTGTGTAGAGAGAAAAATTAAAATATAATGTGACTATTGTATCGTTGCTGAGGATAGAGCTTACTGGATGAAGTAAGATTAATATTTACATATTTTCAATTCTATGCCAAAGAGATGTATACTTTCAACATTTATATGCATCGGTGATTATCAGGAGCATATTAATTGCAAGAAATTATTAAGGTATTTGAAAATCGTATGTTAAACTTCCTAGTATTGAAATCATTAACAAAATGCATATTTAACTGTTTCTTTTCTTTACACTGATATGGGTTTCAATTGTCCGATAGGTTATATGATATATATACAAACAAATATATCAAATTAAATTATAGTAATGCTTGTTTGAAAGATGTGAAACATTCCAAATAACCCTCTTTACGTAGAAACCAAGTTGACCAGTGCTTGGATTTTACAATAGTAGATGTTTACAAACGAAACAAATACATACCCAAGTATTAAAGATCTTTAGTCTCAAGGATGTTAAGCCACTAAGAAATAAAGGAAATGAAGGTGGTACAAAGTCAAATGCAGGTAAGTAAATAAGATGATTTATGTTCCATCAAATATTTATTATTATTGAAGAATTTTGATTATTAAATGATTAATTGGTTTTAGGCTTACTATTAGTGCCATTGTTTAGTACTTTACAGTCACTACGCAAGTTTATTACAGAAAATGATGTATACCAGAAAGAGAAACGGTTTCTACGTATTCATTGAATGACCATGGTTTAATATCCTTTTTGGTTATGAAGCATTCCAAATATTTCATCAGATATTTACCATGGGCACAGAAAGCTCAATTCTAGAGGAAGATAAGAATGATTTGGTTTGACACAGGATATGTCAAAACACAATGGTGATGTTGAGAGCTATAGTCTCTGAAAATATCAAAAAGTAGTATATTTAATGCCAAATTCTGACAAATGAAAGGCTTGTAACTCAGTTTGGTCTGAAATTCTTTAGAACATAAAGCTAATAGTTAACAAATATTATGACCAAAACATCTACAAGCTTATAATTATGAAAATACAACTAATTTATCATTTTTCACATTAGAGGCATATGGTAGATGAAAGTAGGAAATTGACAGCAGAATTTCTAAGAAACTGAGGCTTCAATGAAATTCTCTGTGGTATTTCCTGATACAGAAGGTCCAGGGGGAGATAAAAATGATCTTGGTTTGGCAGAGGATATGTCAGAACTCAATGGTGATGTTGAGACCTGGAGTTAATAAAAATATGAAAAAAGGAGTAAATTTAATGCCAAATCCTGACAAATGAAGGGCTTCTAATTCAGTTTGGACTGAAATTCTTTAGAATATGAGGCTAATAGTTTACAAATATTATGACCAGAACATCTAGAAGCTTATAATTATGAAAATACTACCAATTTATCATTTATCACATTACAGGCATACGGTAGATGAAAGTAGGAAATTGACAGTAGAATTTCTAAGAAACTGAGGCTTCAATGATATTCTCTGTGGTATTTCCTGATACAGAATGCTGAGAGGAAGATAAAAATGATCTTGATCTGGCAGAGAATATGCCAGAAATCAATGATGATATTGAAACCTGCAATTCATAAAAATATGAAAAAAGGAGTAAATTTCAAGTCAAATCTTGAGAAAAGAAGGGCTTGCAACTCAGTATGGATTGAAATTCTTTGGAATATGAGGCTAATAGTTCACAAATATTATGACCAAAACATCTACAAGCTTATAATTATGAAAATATTACCAATTTAACATTTTTCATATTACAGGCATACGGTAGAGGAAAGTAGGAAATTGACAGCAGAATTTCTAAGAAACTGAGGCTTCAATGAAATTCTCTGTCGTATTTCCTGATACAGAAGGTCCAGGGGAAGATAAAAATGATCTTGGTTTGGCAGAGGATATGTCAGAACTCAATGGTGATGTTGAGACCTGGAGTTAATAAAAATATGAAAAAAGGAGTAAATTTAATGCCAAATCCTGACAAATGAAGGGCTTCTAATTCAGTTTGGACTGAAATTCTTTAGAATATGAGGCTAATAGTTTACAAATATTATGACCAAAACATCTACAAGCTTATAATTATGAAAATACTACCAATTTAACATTATTCATATTACAGGCATACGGTAGATGAAAATAGGAAATTGACAGCAGAATTTCTAAGAAACTGAGACTTCAATGAAATTCTCTGTGGTATTTCCTGATATAGAATCTCCAGAGGAAGATAAAAAAGATCTTGGTTTGGCAGAGAATATTCCAGAAATCAATGATGATGTTGAAACCTTGCAATTCATAAAAGTATGAAAAAAGGAGCAAATTTAAAGTCAAATCTTGAGAAAAGAAGGGCTTATAACTCAGTTTGGACTGAAATTCTTTAGAATATGAGGCTAATAGTTCACAAATATTATGACCAAAACATCTAGAAGCTTATAATTATGAAAATATTATTAATTTATCATTTTTCATATTACAGGCATACGATAGATAAAAGTAGGAAATTGACAGCTGAATTTCTAAGAAACTGAGCCTGCAATGATGTTTTCTGTGGTATTTCTTAATACAGAATGTCCTGAGGAAGATAAAAATGATCTTGGTTTAGTAGAGGATATGTTAGAACTTAATGGTGATGTTGAGACCTGGAGTTAATAAAAATATGAAAAAAGGAGTAAATTTAAAGTGAAATCTTGAGAAAAGAAGGGCTTGCAACTCAGTATGGATTGAAATTCTTTGGAATATGAGGCTAATAGTTCACAAATATTATGACCAAAACATCTACAAGCTTATAATTATGAAAATATTACCAATTTAACATTTTTCTTATTACAGGCATACGGTAGAGAAAAGTAGGAAATTGAAAGCAGAATTTCTAAGAAAATGAGGCTTCAATGAAATTCTCTGTGGTATTTCCTAATACAGAATGTCCAGAGGAAGATAAAATTGATCTTGGTTTGGCAAAGGATATGTCAGAAGTCAATGGTGATGTTGAAACCTGGAGTTAATAAAAATATGAAAGAAGTAGTAAATTTAAAGTCAAATCTTGAGAAAAGAAGGGCTTGCAAATCAGTTTGGACAGAAATTCTTTAGAATATGAGGCTAATAGTTTACAAATATTATGACCAGAACATCTAGAAGCTTATAATTATGAAAATATTACCAATTTATCATTTTTCATATTACAGGCATACGTTAGATAAAAGTATGAAATTAAAAACAGAATATCGAAGAAGCAGAGGCTACAATGATATTCTCTGTGATATTTTCTAATACAGAATTTCCAGAAGAAGATAAAAACGACTTTGGTTTGGCACAAGGTATACCAGAACTCAATGGTCATGTTGGGACCTGCAATTCATATTAATATCAAGAAAGTTGTAAGTTTTTAAAGTCAAAACCTCCCCAAAATTTAAGGACTGTTAGTGAGTTTGGGCTGAAATGTATTGGATTATAAGGCTAATTATTAATAAATATTATAATAAATGTCTATAGGATAATATAATTATTAAAAGACCATTTATTTAATATTTCTTATCTTACAGGCATTCGTTGAGTAAATTTTGGAAACTGAAAGCAGTATATTTTAAAAACAGATGCATTCGTTGTATGAATTGGTAATCGTAGAATACTAATTATCAAGTTAATTGTAAAATTAAATACCACTTTCAGAATCCTATTTGGTAATACCTGAAAAAGGTGTAAAATGGGATAAATAGGAAGTGAACATGGGGTTTAATAACAAAATATCTGTTTATATTATTATATATTTATTTTTGGGAAAGGGGGGGTTACATTAATGTCCACCACGACCACGGCCTCTACCCCCCCTTTTCCCTTGCCCGTAGGCTTCGCTGGCCATGGAACATAGCATTTTTGCAGCGTTGGTAAAATTGATATTTTGCTGCCTGTACCGCCACGGCCTAGCTCTACGGGAGCGGTGGTGTTGTCTCCTACCTGCAAGAAGAAATTTTTTATTAAAAATTGTCATGGAATAAAACAATTGAGTAGCTTACCTTCTCCTCGTCCCACACCCACTGGTGGTGGTGGTGGTGCCGGTGCCGGTGGTGCTGGTGGAGCCGGTGCCGGTGGTGCCGGTGGTGCCGGTAATGGCAAAGCAGGCTTTGGTGCTGTTAAGAAAATGAAAAATTAAAAAAATTTTTTGAATTTTTTGTTGTTTTTAAACTTACCATTATTTTGCGTTGGCACCATTGTTTTAGTTGGGGGGATGGGTTGCCCTAACCCCCCCCGATTTAGGTGGGATGGACCTGGCATTGGATCTGAAGAAATATAAAAGTATTAATTTTAACCTATCACATTAACCACGTGCATATATTTTCAATTTTACTTATTTGTATAAATTAGCTACATACCGTCTAGGTCCATTTCCTCTAGCATTTTCTGTAAATACAAAAAGCATAAATTAGTAATTTATATACGTGTTTAATTAAACATAATCAAAATTAAATAAAATTAAGAACTTACCTCCTCGTCGTACAATGCCGCGGGGTCAGACATCTTTGCAATTGCATAGGCTATAGTGCCTTTCTCTATAAAGTTTAATTTTTAATAGATGGTACACTTATCATAGATTTCGTGTTATTAGACTATATCACTTTCAACTACAGTAAAATTACTGCTTTCCACATAATTTAAGTATTAAACATGATGACCGAGTTTAATTGAGTAAAATGATATTTATAATGAATAATAGAAGCAATTAACTTAAAATAACCATTAAAACTTAACTATATCTACGCTTTCATTAATTATGTCAATGTATAGTAAGTGCTTCAATGCTATAGTCAAATAACACAATCCTATGTCTCGCCGTTAGGAAAAGACCCTGTATATTCTAAAATGATTTTTCTACAAGAAATAAAAACTTGCCGCTAAGTTCACGCATAATTTTATTTTAATTTCGAATTTATGAAGAATTTCGAATTTATGAAGAAACGAAAAACTGTCAAACGTTTGTTGGTTCGAACATCGTCAAACGATTTGTAATGTTTGAAAGTAAAATTCCACTTTTTAGCCGCCAACTTCGTATTGGTGAATACATTGGACAAGGGTTTTTTTACCAATTCTGTAAGGTAAAATTTTACCATATAAGATTGCCAATTTTTCGAAAATACATGCGCTAATTGGCTAATTAATAGCTAATTGGTAATCCTACATGGTCAAAGTTTACCTTAGGGTCGTAAATGATGGAAAAATTCAGGGCTAGAAAGCTCAGAATTTGAAGACAAAAGAGCAGTTTTCTTGTTCGAGAGCTTGAAATGAAGACACTCCGAAGAAAAACTAGATAAATTATATGATAATTTATCTTCTTCACATGAAATTGGCGTCTACCTAGGATGATTACTGCTTTCTAGTCTTCAAATTCTGAGGTTTCTAGCCTTGAATATTTTCATCATTTACCGACCCTTACAGGACTTGGTGAAACTCACGCTATACAATAATAGCCTTTTGGGGCCGGTGTAAGATAGAAAAATTCAGGGCAAGAAAATCAGAATTTGATGACAAAAAAGTAGTAATCATCCTAGGTAAACGCCAATTCCATGTGAAGGTTATAAATTATCATATATATAATTTATCTAGTTATACTTCAGAGTGCCTTCATTTCGAGCTCCTGAACATAAAAACTGCTTTTTTGTCTCGAAATTCTAAGGTTGCTAGCCCTGCATTTTTTCACATTACACCGGCCCCCGAAGGTTTGGGGCCGTTGTAATTTGGAAAAATTCAGGGCTGGAAACCTCAGAATTTGAAAACAAAAAAGCAGTAATCATTCTAGGTAGACGGTAATTCCATGCGAAAATG
Organism: Prorops nasuta; assembly: GCF_024137725.1. Classification (NCBI taxonomy): domain Eukaryota; kingdom Metazoa; phylum Arthropoda; class Insecta; order Hymenoptera; family Bethylidae; genus Prorops; species Prorops nasuta. The sequence goes on along the minus strand of NW_027116849.1, from coordinate 783,613 downwards.
ATAAATTTTTATATAATTTATCTAGTTTTACTTCAGAGTGTCTTCATTTCAAGCTCCCGAACATAAAAAATGCTTTTTTCTTTTCAATTCTGAGGTTTTCAGCCCTGAATTTGAAAGCAAAAAAGCAGTAATCATTCTAGGTAGACGGTAATTCCATACGAAAATGATAAATTTTTATATAATTTATCTAGCTTTACTTCAGAGTGTCTTCATTTCAAGCTCCCGAACATGAAAAATGCTTTTTCGTTTTCAAATTCTGTTGTTTCCAGCCCTGAATTTTCCCAAATTACAACGGCCCTTGGTAACGTTTGCAAATGCAAGGCTGGAAACCTAAAAATTCGAAGCCAAAGAAGCAGTTTTCATGTTCGGGAGCTCGAAATCAAGATATTCTGAAGATAAACTAGGTAAGTTATATGGTAATTTACCATTTTTACGTGAAATTGTAGTCTGTTTAAAATGATCACTGCTTTTTTAGTTTCGAATTCTTAGGTTTCTGGCCCTGAATCTTTCCGTCTGTGATTGTGAACTTCGTGTGGACTTCAAACCAAAGGTATATACAAGGAATCATTTCATAGGTGAAGTTTTGTGTCATCAAACGTGTTTCATTTTGCCACAAAAAATAATAAGTGCTAATTTGGAAAACATTAATTATTATTTTGTGCTGCTCTTTACACGGTGAATTAGAAATAGTTTCTACTTTATATTGGTAAGTTTAATATTCAGGATGAAAATTAAATTAAAGCTAGCAAACTAATACACAAGTCCCTTCTACTAGAGTATGACACTACATTAATGAGACTTCACTTATTATAGGAACGTGATGCTACTTATGTCATATATTGTGAAAAGCAAGGAAAAGAATTATTAGAGATTCTTTTGCAAATACTGCAGTGGGAAACACCTATTGACAAGTTTGTTAAAGGAGCAATAGTGCTCACAACAGAAATCAAGCTACATAGAGCTAAATCAAAAGGTAACGACATAATTAAGTAAACCTTAAAGTAGCTTAGGAATTTGTTATTTTATCATTTACACATGCTTTTAAATTGATATAAAAATATTCAACGCTAACTGAAATGTTAATGCTGAACTTTTAAATAATAGTTAAAACTTTGAGTCCATCAAAATATTTAACTTTTACGCATGAATATCGTATGTCATTTTATTACCTGTATTTATTAATTCAGTTATCTGTTAGATTTTTACAGTGAAGATATTTCATTCTTTATTCAAATTTATTCTTTGAACAGCATTGATAAATACAGGTAATAAAATGACATGGGATTCAAACATAAAAGTGAAATACTTTGCTTCGCTTAATAGTTGAACTTAAGTAAACCTTAAAGTAGCTTAGGAATTTGTTATTTTATCATTTACACATGCTTTTAAATTGATATAAAAATATTCAACGCTAACTGAAATGTTAACGCTGAACTTTTAAATAATAGTTAAAACTTTGAGTCCATCAAAATATTTAACTTTTACGCATGAATCGTATGTCATTTTATTACCTGTATTTATTAATTCAGTTATCTGTTAGATTTTTACAGTGAAGATATTTCATTCTTTATTCAAATTTATTCTTTGAACAGCATTGATAAATACAGGTAATAAAATGACATGGGATTCAAACATAAAAGTGAAATACTTTGCTTCGCTTAACAGTTGAACTATTATTTAAAATTTCAGCATTAACTTTCCAATTAGTGGTAAAGTGTTTGTTTATAACAACAGTAAAATGTGTATAACCACAGCACTAACAAACTGCCAAACTATCTTAATAGTCACGAATTGAAATTCTTATGATAAGTCATTTTTGTAAATTGTGTTACACTTAACCACACACAAGTTTTCTTTTATCTATGTGTAGATATTTGTAACTAAATAGGAAGCAGAGTTTATAATGGTGGTTTATCATAAGTGTTCTAAAATCTGATTAACCTTATGTCATAGTACTTTGTGTCTTAAAAGTCACAAGGATTGAAACTCTAATACGTATAATCCTTTTAAATTGCTTCGTAAACTTAGTCAAGAGTTTCATATGCTTTCTGTCAGAATTAATTAAATATTTTTTTTTGAAAATACTTTTGAATAATTTATAAAAGAGTTTATCATTATCATTTGTGATTATTATAAATATTTTAAATTATTACAAAATCTTTTTTGATGATATAACTATGATTTCATTTTTGTATATATCTTTGCTATAATGTTTTCATTTCTTGTAAAAATTTGTGAGCTACCTGATAATATACCATCATATGTTCATTAGTTTTGAATTGTATAGAAGGAGATTAATTTTTCTTATTATAAAATACCAATATTCATAGTAAACATTTTTGAAAATATACTTTATATATTTAAAGATATAATATCTTGTTTTGAAGCAGTGAATGAATTTATTTTCTAAAAATTATATGTTTAAAATATAAATATAGTGTTTCGACGGTAAGTTCATATATATATATATATATATATAACCGTCGAGACACTACTTTCTCTTTTTCAATAGGTTCGACCACTTTAATCTCAAAAAAAATATCAATTGGTTATATTTAATGATTTATATATAGATAGGCATGATTTTTACTACCATTTTGTTAAATATTTAATATTTACAGTAATTAACGTTTAAATTGTAGTATGGATTTTTAACACGCAGTATAAATTGAGTATACTAGTTAATTGTACTAAATTTTAAAAACGTTCCAGACATTTCATGGTCAGGATATTAATTTATATTTTTTTTAAAGTATTCATAAAAATATTCATTCTATTACTACTTCCCAGCAAACAGATATTCTAAATCTGCAACAATGTAGATATTGGTATACCCCTAGATGCCGAAATCTCTGCATGCTGTTTATGTAATTTTAGGGAGATGTGCCTTTTAAGAGTTAAAATATAAGATACTTAGCAATCTTTGTAAGATTGCGGACTAGCATGATTTCCTCAAATCGAAATTTTTACGAATTACTAAGATTTTAATAATATTATTTGTATCTTTTATTTAACTTACTCGTGTAAAGATAATATTCAATAGCGCCTGTGTGTGCGTCCTTGTTTCACTCTTAAAAGATAAATTTTAGTACCTGAAACATCAAAAATAGCCACAAAGTATACATAGTTTTGATTTCGAATCATGTGTACCATTTATCTTTATTAAATTTTTACTTATCAATAATTGAAGGTTCTCTTTGCTTTTTAACCTCTTCTCACTGTTGATGTACATATTGGTGTTCAAACAGTTTTCACTATTGTCCAAGATAACTATTCACAAATATGGTCATTTTAAACACAATCTAATAATAAATATATTATTTAACATATAATTATATTACACTCACTATAAAAATCAATCATATATCTTGAAAAATAAACATGTTTAAAACTTCTATCGTTGGCTCAATTTGTGGTTTCAGCAGCGTAATGGTAAGAAAATGGCGAAGGGTAGACTGAGAAGAAAGAGACAAAGACAGTTTTATGTACAGATACCGCCAGACATGGCGTCCTACTTTACAATACTCTCTGCATACACATAATATACAAAAGCTGTGCGGAAAATATACTAAATTAGAACGCTATATGTGGCGGCGTCTGTACGCCAAGTTAGTATACAGGCAGTGCCAGAAATGGCGTTCTATACTTTAGTATACCTTTCGGATACACATACTAAGCGGAAAATCGAGTGGATTTAATGAACACATTTATTTGCATTTTTGTTTATTTGAATTTAATATTTTTAATTATAAAAACCGACAAATAATAGTATAAAATAAAGAAATTTATTTATATGAAATATTTGATACAATTAAAATAACAAAATATTTTAATTTAAACTTCGCCTATTTGGCATAAATAAAGTGATTTATCTGCAAGGCAATTTTCATGATATTTATTGAAATATTTATTTATTTGGTTAAAACAAAGTAATTATTTGTATTGGGAATTGGGAATATATACAGGGTGTATCAGCAATGATGCTTTTAATTTTAACCACATAATCTTGAGCATAAACAAAGTCGAAAAGTCCTACACTATAATATCCGAAAAAGCATCATTGCTGAAATAAATTAATTTTAAACTGATAAATCAGGCTTTTGATTCAACGGAAAAATGACTTTACTTTCACTTTGGTTGACAATTCCCCTTCAAACAACAAATGAAGTTTGTACTTCTCTGTCGTTCCTTATTGTCATACACGCATACACTGCCGTTCAAAAGTATAAGACCACCTACGAAAATTGTGTAGAAAACAGTACTCTCTTTAAACGCGTGTAGCATGAGAACGAAAAGAGCCATACGAAAAATTTAAAGACAGCTGAAAAGCTTATTAAATTCTACATTTTAATAGGATAATTTCTTTATGTAAAATTAAATGATTATTGAATAACAAGAAGGAAATTTTAGTGCTAGATTTCATTTTAGCAACAGTTTTGTTATCGAAATTCATTTCATTGCACCACTTTAGAATATGGTTGTATATATTTGAAATTTGACCACCTTAAAGCTTAAAATCCTCCCTTTTCTTTAAGATATGGAACATGAAAAACTGAATAGTTTTTCCACAATTATAGTACAATTTATGAAGCAGTGTAAAATATCCTTCCAGGCTGAAAAATAACTGCCCGCTATTCTTGAGAAACAATTTCAGGAAGGAATAAACTTTGGGTATCAAATAGGGCTTAACATTTTTAATAAACTTTTATTCAAATAATATAAACAACTTTAATTCTTACACACATATAATAATAAAGAGAAAATAGTCGTAACTTAATTATTATTAAATTACCAATAACCTTAATTTTCTTTTCATCAAAGAAGCCACCTCTTTTCTTTATTACTGCTAGTACAATTCGTGGTATCCTTTCAATAAGTTTCTGGATGGTTTCTGTTGAAATTTTTTCCCGGTTTTCTTGTAATAAACGCCATAAATGTTCAACTGAAGTTGGGCATTGATTTCTAATGGATCTGTCAAGCTCATCCCAAAGAAATTCTATAGGGTTGAGATCAGGACTTTGGGGCGGCCAATTCATGATCTTTAGATTTCTTTTGGCCTGTTCATTTTCAAGATAAGTCATACACACTTTTGAAGTGTGTTTTGGGTCGTTGTCTTGTTGATATACAACTCCGCAACCAATTAATTGTAATCCAGAAGGGATTGCGTGATTCATCAGAATATCTTTAAACTTTTCCTTTTTTGAAGTGCCAGATATTCTCAATAAATCTCTCACACGTGTTGCCGAAAAGCCACCCCACACCATAATTGAGCCACCACCATGCTTTACAGTTGGGATTATGCATTGTGGTATCATTTTTTCGCTATTTGACCGTCGTACAAAGACCCGACGCTTAACTCCAAAAACTTCAAATTTTGACTCATTAGTCCAAAATACCTTTTTCTCCAATCTTCAAGTGACCAATCTTTGTGTAATTTCGCCCACGCTAAGCGCTTTTTTTTTATTAGTGGGACGCAGAAAAGGCTTCCTCACCGCTATCCTTTCATGGAGGTTTGCTTCTTTTAGGCGTCTTCTTACGGTAGATATTGAAATATTTTTTGATTTTGTATTAACAATATTTGCTCTTAATTCAGGAACGGTTAATCTCCTATTCCATTTACTTAATACGGCAATATATTTGTCTTCTGCGAATGATGTTATGCGAGGTCTACCGACTCTACTTCGATTTGTGTTACTGCCACATTCATTAAACGTTTAATTGCCTTATACACAGACGTTTTTGATATTTTTAACTGGGCTGCAATAGCCCTTTGCGCTTTACCTACTTTGGAGAGCGTAATTATTGCTGAGCGAGTTTCTAAAGATAATTCCATTACTTTTCTCATTTTCATGGTTACCAATATCTTAACTTTATAGAATTCACGAAATAGTAAGCGACAAAAACCAAGATGAAGATATCTATTTACTTTCCTTTGTTTTATATTAAATTTGAAGAACACAATCTTAAGTTGCAAAAAGGGGAATAGTGGCAGCACTGCTCAGGTTCTTCCTTAAAGTAAAGTAACGGCTCTGCCATACTGATAATTAAATGATAATCTAAAAAAACTTAAATGTTTTAAATAAAATTTATGTAATTATATAATGCATTCAATTGGGATTGTTGTTGACAATTAAACTATATCCATCAACAAGACAGTCATTCAAAAAAGTTTAAATTATGAAATTGCTACAATAAAATGATAGTCTTAATATGAAACATTTCCCCTGGGATGAATTTCATGGAATATTAGAAAAAACATCTAGAATCGGTAGAATGAAGTAATAATCCTAACAAAAGAAAATAAATACATTGTTGCATCATCCAAGTAATTACAAGAAGAATTGAAATTGCAAAACAATAATATTAACCAGGAAAACTGTTGTACTTTTAATAAAAATAAAATTTAAATTATTTCTAGACTTATTTCGATTTAATTGAATTAACACTTATAAAATAAATAGGAGCCCTATTTGATACCTAAAGTTTATTTCTTCCTGAAATTGTTTCTCAAGAATAGCGGGCAGTTGTTTTTCAGCCAGGAAGGATATTTGACACTGCGTTATAAATTGTACTGTAATTCTGGAAAAACTATTCGGTTTTTCATGTTTCATGTCTTAAAGAAAAGGGGGGATTTTAAGCTTTAGCGTGGTCAAATTTCAAATATATACAACCATATTCTAAAGTGGTGCAATGAAATGAATTTCGATAACAAAACTATTACTAAAACGAAATGTAGCGCTAAAATTTCCTTCTTGTTATTCAGTAATCATTTAATTTTACATAAAGAAATTATCATACTAAAATGTAGAATTTAATAAGCTTTTCAGCTGTCTTTTAATTTTTCGTATGGCTCTTTTCGTTCTCATGCAACACGCGTTTAAAGAGAGTACTGTTTTCTGCACAATTTTCGTAGGTGGTCTCATAATTTTGAACGGCAGTGTATATACATCGACGCAAATATGCCGATTATTAATATTACCTCCTAATGTTTTACATTACTGATCCTGTTGCTGATGATATTCATATTCTGCCTATTTTTAAAAGGATCCTCGGTAGTACCCATTTTTAGTTGAAAAGTCTGGAGAATAATACGGCGTTGTTCATAGATTAATTTTCAAGTCATATTATCTTTTCAGTGACGAGGCATATGAACTGCTCTAAGGTAGTCAAGCAATAAGAAACATATTAAAAAAGTTTGAATCTTACTGTTTTATCAGATAAAGCAGTTTGCTACATCATTGGTAGAGAAAAATGACTCGAAAATAGATTCTCAAGTAAAGCCAAAGTCTTCTCTAGAAATTTCAATCTAAGTGGAGAGCTTGAGGGGTCCCTTTAAGAATAAATAAGCCTTTTCTTCATTTTACGAAGGGACAAGCCACAAAATTAAAAATAATGTTTTCTTTATACCGTAGAATGGTCATAGTTTTTGCCTAGTAAGTTTTGCACAGTGTCTGCTTACTTGAACTTGTCAGTAAAATTAGCCAATTGTTAGGTCAGATTCTAGTTTATAGTGACTAGAAGTTGATATGGTAACCAAAAAGAAATATTTTACAACTCACCAAGCAAATCGTAAAAACGTGAAGTGAAAAGTATAATTTTCAAGTCTTTTTACTCTTCCAATTATATAGTAAATTGCTCTATCTGAAAAACAAGTAAGATTTTTAAAAACAGAAACAATACAATTTCTTATAATCGTTTTTTTAATATAATACTTATTTCTTGATTACCTTAAAGCAGTTCATATGCCGCATCACCGAAAAGATAAAACGACTTGAAAATTAATTTATGAATAACGCCGTATTATTCCTCAGACTTTTCAACTAAATGGGTGCTATCGAGGATTCTTTTTAAAATAGGCAGAAAATGAATTTTATGAGCACCAGGATCAGAAATGTAAGACATTAGGAGGTAATATTAATAATCGGCGTAGTTGCGTGCATGTGTATATGCGTGTACGACAATACGGATCGGCGGAGAGGTACAAATTTAATTTGTTGTTTGAAGGGGAATTGTCCACCAAAGTGAAAGTAAAATAATTTTTCCGTTGAATCAAAGCCCTGATTTATCGATTTAAAATTGATTTATCTCAGCAATCATGTTTTTCTCCGGATTTTATAATATAGGACTTTTCGACTTAGTTTATGCTCAAGGGTGTGGTTAAAATTAAAAGCATCATTGCTGATATACCCTGTATAAATAATAAATATTAGAATTAGATAAGTCAATGACTTTATTTCAAACCATTCTGTTATTTATTGTTTTTTTTAATCATATCCTTTTGTTCTTTCTTTCAGATCCTCAGACAATTTTGGGGAAAGTATTTTTTTTTTCTTTTCTCCTTCTTTCGCTCTCTGTCTCTGTCTTTCTCTGTCTCTGTCTCTGTCTTTCAATACGCCTGCTGAAAAGCGGCCATACGCCTGCTGAAAAGCGGCCATACGCCTGCTGCAAAGCGGCCATACGCCTGCTGAAAAGCGGCCATACGCCTGCTGAAAAGCGGCCATACGCCTGCTGAAAAGCGGCAATACACATTTGCTAAAAAGCACGAATTGGTCGGCTAAAAAGTGCCAATTAAAAATTTATAATATTACGTATTTTTTACTAATATTAAATATTGTCACCAATTTAACCTTTGTATATTTACTGGTATAATATACAAATTATTGATAACAGCCACCATGAAGCTTTGTGCTAGGAATGAAGATATTATTAAAAATGGCCAGTGGTTAGAGGATGAGCACATGGATCATTTTTTTCATATACTAAAATCGTGCTCTAATTATAATCCTCGAAGTACACTATTAATTCAGATTCCTGATAATATTGAAAGTGTACGAAAAAATGTAAAACATATTCAGATATTACACAGCTGTGATGATTTTAAATCTAATCAGGGTGGTCATTGGGTTTGCTCCTATTATGATGGTAAATCAATATATATTTATGATTCATTGAATAGGAAAAGGTTGCATGCCCATCATGAAATATTTCTTAAAAAATTGTTCCCATTTTATAAGTGTTTGCTATAGCATTCGCAACGTCTCTTTTATACAATATTAAACCTAATGAAGTTTTATATGATCAAAAGTTAATGCGTCAACATTTGATACAGATTTTAAAATCGAATCGCTTAGATCATTTTCCAATTATACAGAGACAAAATGAAAAAGCTAAAATTGTTACGTTTGAGGTATTACAAAATCGTCATAAAGCAGCTTCTCGAAAAAGAGAATTAAGAAAAAAGGAAAGTGAAGAACAACGTTTAGATCGGTTGAAAAAAGCTGTTACTTATATCAGAGAAAAGCGAGAAACCGATAAAGAAAACAAAGCTATTGGTGATAGTAAAAAGGTATGTGATAATGAAAATAATTTGAGAATAAGTTTAAGTATTGATACGGACGATAGTATTTTAATGATTAATAAAGGTGAAATATCGTTTCAAGGAGAAGAAACGAATGATGATACTTACAAAAAAGACCAAGAAGCTAACATTCAATATTTCAAAAATAATAAATATATGAAAATTGAAAGGGTAGACGATAGTATTTTAATGATTAATAAAGGTGAAATATCGTTTCAAGGAGAAGAAATGAATGATGATACTTACAAAAAAGACCAAGAAGCTAACATTCAATATTTCAAAAATAATAAATATAAGAAAATTGAAAGGGTAGATAACATGTATAAACATGCTAAGAGTACAGATATCGATGTACAGAAAGAATCAAATTATTTCAATTTAAATATCGAAAATACACAAATTAATGTATCTGAAAATATGTCAAATTTGAATTCTACATCTATGAAATACGCTTTGTCAAATATTTGTGAATACGAAATTTCCTCACATCCAAAACTGTTTAAATTTAATAATTATTCACTTAATTATGATGATAGAAATAGTAATAATAGAGCAGTGGCGAAAAAAATATATTATGAATTAAATAAAAAAGATATTATAAGAAAACAAAAAAGATTTTATGAATCAAACAAAGAAGCTATATTAAAACGACGGAAAATATCGTACGAATCAAATAAAGAAGCTACATTAAAACGACGGAAGGTATCGTATGAATTAAATAAAGAAGCTACATTAAAAAAAAGGAAAGTATTGTATGAATCAAATATAGAAGCTATATTAAAACAACGGAAAGGATCGTATGAATCAAATAAAGAAGCTACATTAAAACAACGAAAAGTATCGTACGAATCAAATAAAGAAACTATATTAAAACAACGGAAAGTATCGTATGAATCAAATAAAGAAGCTACATTAAAACAACGGAAAATATCGTATGAATCAAATAAAGAAGCTAAATTAAAAAAACATAAAATATCGCATAAAACAAATAGAGAAGCTAGACTAACGAAAATGAAATTGTCGTATGATGTTAATAGAGAAGCTATATTAGAAAAGAAAAAAAAATCATATAAATCCAATAAAGAAACTATACTGAAAAAAAGAAAAATATATAACGAAACTAATAAATCAGCAAAACATTATGTTGCAAAGAAAATTATTAATAAATACAATCGCATTAATAGACAAAACAATAATATAGCGCTAAAATTTACTGCTGAAAGGTACATACAAAATTTAACAAAAACTATCGGCATTCCTTCGCTAACAGAAAGTAGAATGGAAGCCGAACGCATAATAAAATGGTGTTTATATACTCGAAATTTGTATATTACGAGCATGAAGAAAAATTTAAAAGAAATTAAACAAAAGGCTGAAGTTTCTGTAACTCGGTCTAAACAATGTATTTCTATAGATATTATGAATAAAGTGAATTCTTTATGTGGATTGTCGAAACATATTGCTTCCTCGGAACAATATTTCTATGAAACTTCTTACTATGCAATGAGTGAAATTGTTGAAGCAAATTTAGATTTCTCTGTGAGCACAGGGAAAGATTTTCCTACTACTAGAAGAGGTTTTGAAAGAAATATTAATGAAATTATCATGAATTCTGAGGGTAAATGTATTAATATCATGCCTTTATTGGAATCAAAAAATAAAACGAAAAAGACATGGCATTGTAATTTTCTTTGTAAAATTAAAGATGTTAATTTAATAAATGATTTAAAAGAATTTTATGAAAATTTATTACAGTGTACCTTAAGAAAGTTACACAAATTTATAACAGATATAAACCGTTGTTCTAATAAAGTAAATCATAAGAAACTCGGCCATTCACATGGTTGTTATATAAATTATAAGCTTTGTAGGTCAAAATTTATAGCAACACAAATATTGTCTTCTCATTTTCCTGAAGTGAGGTACATTAAAAGATTGTTATACGATTTGATGGCTTTAGATGCAAAACTTAATAATTTGGACAAAGCTTTGAATGAAAATGACGTCAATTTACTGCAAGAGATATCGAAGGAAGCTCAAGAAAATGCTGCAGCACATAGAGAGAAATTCACAGAAATTAATTTAAATGAAGACGACATAAAATCTCAATATTTTCTTGCCTTCAAAGCTTTTACAAAACGTTCTATCGATATACCGAAATGGTCTTGCATTTCTTGTGAAAAGTTATGTTTTGAAAGAAATGTAACGAGAATAAAAATTTGTAATAAAACGTATGGCTCAAAACTTTGGAGCAAGCTGCTGCAGCATATAGAATTTAAAGAGAATGATGCTGCTTATATTTGTCAGTATTGTAAAAGTAAAATTCGTTTTAATATCATGCCACCTACGTGTATCTTGAACAATTTAGATGCAAAGAAAGTACCAGAAGAAATAGAAAGCCTGAATGATTATGAACGAATCCTGATTCAAAGAGCTAAAGCATTTCAAACTGTTTTGCGAATGGGAACTGTTATGAATAAAAATATACCACATAGAGGCATGATTCCTAAAGTTAAAGGTAGAACATTCCATCTGCCTTTGCCATTGGAAGAAACATTTAAAAAAATTTGTCCTTCGCATGTACCAATAAATATAAATCATGAATTGTACATATTAGTAAGAGGAATTCCTACTAAATCAAATATTGTATGGGAAAATTTGGTGGATGTAAATAAAGTATGGAACGCTTTGTTATGGCTGAAAGATAATAATCCCTTGTATTCAGAAATAGTATTACCTACATCTTCTGATGCATTGTTATTACAGTCTGATTTAAGAGACACTGAATTCCAAATAGATGATGACTTGAGAGAAGACGATGAAATATTGGAAGAAATAAATAACGACGATAAGGAAAACAAAGCTTTAGTAACACAAAAGTCTCAATCTGATTCATATTATGATCAGTATACAATTTATCCAATGTATGAAGGTAGATCTAATGAATCGGCAACTGAGCTTTATCAAATGCTGAAAATTCATGATCGTCCATTAGATTATAATTATAAACAATTAGACGTAATGTGCTTTCCAGATTTATTTCCGTATGGAATTAATGGACAACATGAAAACCGAAGTGTTCGTCTTAGTGATTTCGAATTTATTAAATCAAGGCTTATGTCCAAACATTCACGATATCGTTTAAATATACAATACTTATTTTATTTAGTACACGACAGTAACATACGAAACATTAATGCTGGTATATTTCATAAATTAAATATTACGAATCCTCGTGAAAAGTATACGGCTTCTAGTTATCTAGAAAAGTTGTCAAAACATCAACTGGAAACTAATTTAAACACTATTTTTGGTAGGTTACGCAATACACCGCAATTTTGGATTAGACCAAGATGCATGTTGAAATGTATGATTCATAACTACGGACCTGCCACATGGTTCTTGACACTTAGTCCGAGCGAATGGCTTTGGTCAGATATGATTGAATATCTTCGTGAAATAAATAGTCCCAAATCGAAAACCATGTCAATAAATGAGCTTATTGCTTCCGATCCGATATCAGTATCTAGATTTATTAAAAATAAATTACAAGCAATAATTGATTTTATAACTTCACCTGACAATCCTATTGGAGAAGTCTCGCATTACTTTATACGTAGAGAGTATCAAGGTAGAGGTACTCAACATTTTCATATGTTAATTTGGATAAAAAGTGCTCCAATAATTAATGAATCTTCTAATGAAGATGTTGCAGCTTTTATTTTAAAGTATATTACTTGCAGAATGCCTTCCCAAAACATTTCTCCTGAATTATATAGACGCGTTGATAAACACCAACGACACAAACATAACAGTTATTGTTTACGTGCTAAAAAAACCAAAAATAAGACTAGTCAGATTTGCAGATTTGGTTTTTCTAGACCAATTACTGATACGTTATTAATCAGAGACGTAGCTGTATCCATGGGGCGCCGAAAACAATTGAAAACAAAGAATAGACTTTACGACTTACCACGATCACAAGAAGAAGTTAATATTAACGATTATAATCCTGCAATTCTTTGTGCATGGGAAGGAAATATGGATATACAATTCGTCGGAGAAAAATCGACTTTATTAACGTGGTACACTACTAAATATGTATCTAAATCAGAAAAAAGTAACATAACAGACACACTGGACGTTATAAATTCTACTAAATCTATACGTAGTAATTTATGGAATATTGGAATGCGAATGTTAAATAATAGGGAGTGTGGTGCGTTAGAAGCTGCAGATTGCTTGTTAGGAATTCCGTTATTTATAACGGATCCAAAAACCACTATTCGATGGGTAGATGTTCATATGATAAGTAGGAGAAAATTAAAAACTCGTAAGGAAATTGAAGCTTTGAGTCCCGATTCCACGGACATATTTTGTCACTCAATGATAGATTATTATTATCCAACCAGGCCTAAGAAACTTGAATCTACATGTCTGTATGATTTTGTAAAATGGTATGATACAGTTAAACAGGCACCTATTAGAAAAGTGGAGCATTACAAAACAAATGATAATTTATATTTGAAAAAACGTTCAATTGGCTGCTTAATTAATCATTATCATTATAACATACAAACGCAACCAGAAGCATATTTCTATGCATTACTATTATTGTTCAAACCTTGGCGAAATACTGATGAATTGAAGTGTGGATGGGATACATACGCAGAAGCGTTCGTGTCAGTACAGTCAGAACTTGTAGATGGATTAAAATATCATGAACGTATTTTAGAAATTCAGAAAGGAATGGATTACATGAAAGAATTAATTAATAAAAATATTGAGGAAAGTAATGAAGGTGCTAAATGTTCAAATGATTTATCACTAGAATGTGTACCTATAGAAGTAGAAGGCGCAATGAAAGACTTTCAAGATGTACAAAATAAGTACGAAGATTTAGATGTTTCACAAATGATATCAGAGTTGAATTCTGATCAAGAAAGGGTTTTTAATAAAGTGACAACAACTCTATCTACCGATCATGAAATTCTTAGACTTTACGTTAGTGGTGAAGGTGGTACGGGTAAAAGTTTCTTAATAAAAACTATAAGATGTTGGATAAAGAAAATCATGAAAAAAGATGTCATTGTCAGTGCTCCTACGGGAATAGCAGCTTTTAACATTGATGGTCTAACGATTCATAGAGTGTTTCAACTGCCGGTAGAACATGGACGTACAGCTAAATATACAGAATTATCAGACGTAGCAATTAAAGTTATTCGTGAAGAACTTAAAAATGTTACATTAATAATTATTGATGAAATATCCATGATTTCAAATGTAACGTTAATGTATATACATCTTAGATTAGTAGAAATATTTAATACTAAAGACTTAGATAATGGTTGGTTTGGAGGAAAACACATATTATTTTTTGGTGATTTGTTACAATTGCCACCTGTACGTGATAAACAACCTTTCATAAAATTATCAAATGTCGATATTGAAAATTACATAGGCACTTTAGGTTCTTATGACTTATGGACAAATTTATTTTCCTATGACGAATTGACAATTAATATGCGACAAAAGGCTGACAATACTTATAAAGATATTTTATCGAGAATTAGAATTGGTATTGTACAAGATTCGGATACTAAGATTTTACTTTCAAAAAAGATAAATTTCAAAAGTATTAAAATTGAAGATCGAATGCAAGAATTATGTGATTTAATTTCTACTTTATCGTCTGATACTGTTTGCTTACTACCAACCTGTAGCCAGTGCGATACTTTGAACGAAGCAATGCTAAACAGATTAATGACTGACGAGATACAACTGATTGCTCATGATGCAACAGATTGTCCAATGTATTTAAAGAAAAAAGTGTTACAAGTATTAAATACTGAGGATGAAGATAGTTCTCGAACAGCTGGATTATCCAGAATAATACGTATTAAATTAGGATCTCGTATAATGTTAAGAAGAAATATTGACATTACATTAGGTCTTGTCAATGGAACGATAGCTACGGTTAAATCAGTAACACGATCCGTTGATAATAAGAACGATATTGAAAAAGTGCAAATCATATTGTCCACCGGAGTAGAGTTTACGATTGAACGCATAAGTGTTAAATTTGAGGTAATGGATAGAGTTTACGTTATAAGAAAGCAATTTCCTATATGTCTCAGTTATGGCATGACGGTTCATAAAAGTCAAGGATTAAGTTTGAAGACTGCAGTTGTAGATGTAGGTAATTCTATCTTTACTTGCGGTCAAGCATACGTTGCTCTTTCACGAGTAACAGCATTAGAAGGTCTGTACATGATTAATTATGATCCAGCTTCTGTGAAAGCTAGCGAATTGGCTATAATAGAGTACAATCGCCTTCGGAAACAATTTAGACCTGAATTAGTAAATATAAGTGTTTATAAAGGAAACACTAGAAAAATGCTTGACACTATGTGGATGATTCCAAAGGGTATTCAAGAATGTCAATTAATTGAAAGTGAAATACCTAAGAATTTAGTGTGGAATGTTAGAGGTATTTTAAGCAATAATAAAATTTATTCCTATGCAAATGCTTCTATGCAATGCATTTTATATTGTTCCTCTATTAGAAGCGCCATATTTACTTTGGACGATAAGGATGTTATGAGACGTTTTATGAATGTCTATCAAACTAACAAAAGTATTGTTACTCTTGATGATGTTAGGCAATGCTTAGGAAATACGTACCTCAATAATCGCAAACAAGATGCTGGTAAATTTATTACAGATTTTTGCAGTCATTTTCATTTTATGAAATCAATGGTAGAAAATAACTTTACTACAACTTCACGGTGTGTTACATGTAATTACACAAAACTGTATAATTCTTCGACCTTTTCCATTTCACTTAACATACCCAAAAAATCCAAAAAGTCATATGATTTGACTGAATTAATAAAACAGAATTATTCAATATGGATTAAAGAAGAGATACGTTGTCAATATTGTAATGGCATGGAACAGCTTAAAAAAGTTGAAATAACCACGACAAGTAAGGTGCTTATTGTTCAGCTGGTACTTTTTAAACAAGTAAATGATCAATTTACAAAAATTCAGCAATGTGGAATTAAAAGTATTCCAACTACAAAATTGCGCATTAATGACAATTCTTATAAAATTATTAGCGCAATCTTTCATAATGGTACAATTATTGACGAAGGATACTACATTTCTATGTTACGTCATAGTGGTTCTTCTTGGATAGTTGTAGATGATGAAAAGATTACCTATACAAATTGGCCTCGTAATGCAAAAAATATTTACATATTATTTCTTGAAAAAATGTAAATTAATAAAAATATGCATTTTACTTAATTATTTTTATATGTTGAAAGTATGTTTATTGATTATGAAAAATTTGATCAAATTTTTATTATAGTGAAACTGAAAACATTAAAAAAGTAGCCTGCGCATTAATTATGAAGATCATTTATGTAAAATGCATTACTAATATCAATAAATTCCATGTGTTGACTGTGATATTTTTTCAATATATATATATTTTTATTAGTTAAGCGCTGTTGTTTCAAAACATGAGAAATGTGGAAATTTTCTTTAAATTCTGTAGAATTTAAAAGAATAATTTAATTTTTTAAATATATACTCTCTTACAAAACGTTATGAAATCCCCCAAAAAACAGACTTCGCCTGTAAAAAAAGGCGGCAAGTACATAAACCATCTAGTATAAATGATATAGTAAAATTATCCAATTAAAAAAAGTAGTGAAATCCAAATATTAGGCAAGTGTATTTTTTCACCTTAGCAAAAGTTAAATTTTTGAAAAAAAAGGAACAAAAAAGTTACTTGCCGGGCCCGTAATGTCCATGCACAATGAGAAATATAATCGTCTGTGGTTCGGCTAACTTCACTCTGTATTTTAACATGAAATTTGCTGTACTATGCTATAGCTGAATCTCACACACGATTCATTTCCCACTGTGCATGGACATTACGGGCCCGGCAAGTAACTTTTTTGTTCCTTTTTTTTCAAAAATTTAACTTTTGCTAAGGTGAAAAAATACACTTGCCTAATATTTGGATTTCACTACTTTTTTTAATTGGATAATTTTACTATATCATTTATGCTAGATGGTTTATGTACTTGCCGCCTTTTTTACAGGCGAAGTCTGTTTTTTGGGGTATGGGACTAGGGTAACTCACTTGGTGTCTGTGAGTACTTATATGGGACCAGGGTAACTCACTTGGGGCCAGGGTGTACTAATTAAAGGGCTAGGGTAACTCTCTTGGGGTCAGGGAGTACTTATAAGGGACTAGGGTAACTCAATTGGGGTCTGGGAGTACATATAAAGCGGCTAGGATAACTCACTTGCGGTCAGAGGGTACATATAATGGGGCTAGGGTAACTCACTTGCGGTCAGAGAGTACATATAAAGGGGCTAGGATAACTCACTTGGGGTCAGAGAGTACTTATAAAGGGGCTATGGTAACTCACTTGGGGCCAGGGAGTACATATAAAGTGGCTAGGATAACTCACTTGCGGTCAGAGGGTACTTCTATGGGACTAGGGTAATTCACTTGCGGTCAGAGAGTACATATAAAGGGGATAGGATAACTCACTTGCGGTCAGAGAGTACATATAAAGGGGCTAGGATAACTCACTTGGGGTCAGAGAGTACATATAAAGGGGTTAGGATAACTCACTTGCGGTCAGGGAGTACTTATAAAGGTGATATGGTAACTCACTTGGAGCCAGGGAGTACTATTATGAAACTAGGGTTTTACACTTGGGGTCAGAAAGTACATATAAAGGGGCTAGGATAACTCTCTTGAGGTCAGAGAGTACATATAAAGGGGCTAGGATAACTCACTTGGGGTCAGAGAGTACATATAAACGGGCTAGGATAACTCACTTGGGGTAAGTGAGTACTTAAATAGGGGCTATGGTAACTCACTTGGGGTCTGGGAATACATATAAAGCGGCAAGGGTAACTCACTTAGGTTCAAGGAGTACTTATATGGGACTAGGGTAACTCACTTGGTGTCTGTGAGTACTTATATGGGACCAGGGTGCACTTATTAAAGGGCTAGGGTAACCCACTTGGGGTCAGGGAGTACTTATAAGGCACTAGGGTAACTCACTTGGGGTCTGGGAGTACATATAAAGGGGTTAGGGTAACTCACTTTCGGTCAGAGAGTACTTCTATGGGACTAGGGTAACTCACTTGGTGTCAGGGAGTAATTTTATGGGACTAGGGTAACTCACTTAGGGTCAGGGTGTATTTATATGGGACTAGGGTAACTCACTTGCGGTCAGAGAGTACATATAAAGGGGCTAGGATAACTCACGTGGGGTCAGGGAGTACTTATAAAGGGGTTAGGGTAACTCACTTTCGGTCAGAGGGTACTTCTATGGGACTAGGGTAACTCACTTGGGGTCAGGGAGTACTTTTATGGGGCCAGGATAACTCACTTGGGTCAGGGAGTACTTATAAAGGTGATATGGTAACTCACTTGGGGTCAGGGAGTACATATATGGGACTAGGGTAACTCACTTGCGGTCAGACAGTTCATATAAAGGGGCTAGGACAACACATTTGGGGTCAGGGAGTACTTATATGGGTCTAGGGTAACACACACTTGGGGTCAGGGAGTACTTCTATGGAACTAGGGTTACTCACTTGGGCGTGAGGTAGTACTTCTATGTGAGTAGGGTAACTCACTTGGGGTCAGGGAGTACTACTATGGTATAGGGTAACTCACTTGTGGTCAGAGAGTACATATAAAGGGGCTAGTATAACTCACTTGGTGTCAGGGAGTACTTATAAAGGTGATATGGTAACTCACTTGGGGTCAGGGAGTACTTATAAAGGGGCTAGGGTAACTCACTTTGATTCAAGGAGTACTTATATGGGACTAGGGTAACTCACTTGGTTTCTGTGAGTACTTATATGGGACCAGGGTAACTCACTTGGGGCCAGGGTGTACTAATTAAAGGGCTAGGGTAACTCTCTTGGGGTCAGGGAGTACTTATAAGGGACTAGGGTAACTCAATTGGGGTCTGGGAGTACATATAAAGCGGCTAGGATAACTCACTTGCGGTCAGAGAGTACATATAAAGGGGCTAGGATAACTCACTTGGGGTCAGAGAGTACTTATAAAGGGGCTATGGTAACTCACTTGGGGCCAGGGAGTACATATAAAGTGGCTAGGATAACTCACTTGCGGTCAGAGGGTACTTCTATCGGACTAGGGTAATTCACTTGGGGTCAGGGAGTACTTTTATGGGACTAGGGTAACTCACTTAGGGTCAGGGTGTATTTATATGGGACTAGGGTAACTCACTTGCGGTCAGAGAGTACATATAAAGGGGATAGGATAACTCACTTGCGGTCAGGGAGTACATATAAAGAGACTAGGATAACTCACTTGGGGTCAGAGAGTACATATAAAGGGGGTAGGATAACTCACTTGGGTTCAGGGAGAACTTATAAAGGTGATATGGTAACTCACTTGGGGTCAGGGAGTACTTATATGAGACTAGGGTAACTCACTTAGGGTCAGGGTGTATTTATATGGGACTAGGGTAACTCACTTGCGGTCAGAGAGTACATATAAAGGGGATAGGATAACTCACTTGCGGTCAGGGAGTACATATAAAGAGACTAGGATAACTCACTTGGGGTCAGGGAGTACTTATAAAGGGGCTATGGTAATTTACTTGGGGTCAGGGAGTACTACTATGGGACCAGGGTAACTCACTTGCGGTCAGAGAGTACATATAAAGTGGCTAGGGTAACTCACTTGGGGTCAGGGAGTACATATAAAGGGGCTATGGTAACTCACTTGGGGTCAGGGAGTACTTATAAAGAGGCTATGGAAACTCACTTGGGGTCAGGGAGTACTACTATGAGACTAGGGTAACTTACTTGCGGTCAGAATGTACATATGAATGGGCTAGGATAACTCACTTGTGGTCAGGGAGAACTTATAAAGGGGCTATGGTAACTCACTTGGGTTCAGGGAGTACATATAAAGGGGCTATGGTAACTCACTTGGGGTCAGGGAGTACTTATAAAGAGGCTATGGTAACTCACTTGGAGTCAGGGAGTACTACTATGGGACTAGGGTAACTTACTTGCGAACAGAAAGTACATATGATTGGGCTAGGATAACTCACTTGGGGTCAGGGAGAACTTATAAAGGGGCTATGGTAACTCACTTGGGGTCAGGGAGTACTACTATGGGACCAGGGTAACTCACTTGCGGTCAGAGAGTACATATAAAGGGGCTAGGATAACTCACGTGGGGTCAGGGAGTACTTATAAAGGGGTTAGGGTAACTCACTTTCGGTCAGAGGGTACTTCTATGGGACTAGGGTAACTCACTTGGGGTCAGGGAGTACTTTTATGTGGCCAGGATAACTCACTTGGGTCAGGGAGTACTTATAAAGGTGATATGGTAACTCACTTGGGGTCAGGGAGTACATATATGGGACTAGGGTAACTCACTTGCGGTCAGACAGTTCATATAAAGGGGCTAGGACAACACATTTGGGGTCAGGGAGTACTTATATGGGTCTAGGGTAACACACACTTGGGGTCAGGGAGTACTTCTATGGAACTAGGGTTACTCACTTGGGCGTGAGGTAGTACTTCTATGTGAGTAGGGTAACTCACTTGGGGTCAGGGAGTACTACTATGGTATAGGGTAACTCACTTGTGGTCAGAGAGTACATATAAAGGGGCTAGTATAACTCACTTGGTGTCAGGGAGTACTTATAAAGGTGATATGGTAACTCACTTGGGGTCAGGGAGTACTTATAAAGGGGCTAGGGTAACTCACTTTGATTCAAGGAGTACTTATATGGGACTAGGGTAACTCACTTGGTTTCTGTGAGTACTTATATGGGACCAGGGTAACTCACTTGGGGCCAGGGTGTACTAATTAAAGGGCTAGGGTAACTCTCTTGGGGTCAGGGAGTACTTATAAGGGACTAGGGTAACTCAATTGGGGTCTGGGAGTACATATAAAGCGGCTAGGATAACTCACTTGCGGTCAGAGAGTACATATAAAGGGGCTAGGATAACTCACTTGGGGTCAGAGAGTACTTATAAAGGGGCTATGGTAACTCACTTGGGGCCAGGGAGTACATATAAAGTGGCTAGGATAACTCACTTGCGGTCAGAGGGTACTTCTATCGGACTAGGGTAATTCACTTGGGGTCAGGGAGTACTTTTATGGGACTAGGGTAACTCACTTAGGGTCAGGGTGTATTTATATGGGACTAGGGTAACTCACTTGCGGTCAGAGAGTACATATAAAGGGGGTAGGATAACTCACTTGGGTTCAGGGAGAACTTATAAAGGTGATATGGTAACTCACTTGGGGTCAGGGAGTACTTATATGAGACTAGGGTAACTCACTTAGGGTCAGGGTATATTTATATGGGACTAGGGTAACTCACTTGCGGTCAGAGAGTACATATAAAGGGGATAGGATAACTCACTTGCGGTCAGGGAGTACATATGAAGAGACTAGGATAACTCACTTGGGGTCAGGGAGTACTTATAAAGGGGCTATGGTAATTTACTTGGGGTCAGGGAGTACTACTATGGGACCAGGGTAACTCACTTGCGGTCAGAGAGTACATATAAAGTGGCTAGGGTAACTCACTTGGGATCAGGGAGTACATATAAAGGGGCTATGGTAACTCACTTGGGGTCAGGGAGTACTTATAAAGAGGCTATGGTAACTCACTTGGGGTCAGGGAGTACTACTATGAGACTAGGGTAACTTACTTGCGGTCAGAATGTACATATGATTGGGCTAGGATAACTCACTTGGGGTCAGGGAGTACTACTATGGGACCAGGGTAACTCACTTGCGGTCAGAGAGTACATATAAACGGCCTAGGATAACTCACTTGGGGTCAGGGAGTACTTACAAAGGTGATATTCTAACTCACTTGGGGTCAGGGAGTACTTATATGGGACTAGGTTAACTCACTTAGGGTCAGGGTGTATTTATATGGGACTAGGGTAACTCACTTGCGGTCAGAGAGTACATATAAAGGGGCTAGGATAACTCACTTGCGGTCAGAGAGTACTTCTATGGGACTAGGGTAATTCACTTGGTGTCAGGGAGTAATTTTATGGGACTAGGGTAACTTACTTAGGGTCAGGGAGTACTTATATGGGACTAGGGTAACTCACTTGCGGTCAGACAGTTCATATAAAGGGGCTAGGACAACACATTTGGGGTCAGGGAGTACTTATATGGGTCTAGGGTAACACACTTGGGGTCAGGGAGTACTTCTATGGAACTAGGGTTACTCACTTGGGCGTGAGGTAGTACTTCTATGTGAGTAGGGTAACTCACTTGGGGTCAGGGAGTACTACTATGGTATAGGGTAACTCACTTATGGTCAGAGATTACATATAAAGGGGCTAGTATAACTCACTTGGTGTCAGGGAGTACTTATAAAGGTGATATGGTAACTCACTAGGGGTCAGGGAGTACTTATAAAGGGGCTAGGGTAACTCACTTTGATTCAAGGAGTACTTATATGGGACTAGGGTAACTCACTTGGTGTCTGTGAGTACTTATATGGGACCAGGGTAACTCACTTGGGGCCAGGGTGTACTAATTAAAGGGCTAGGGTAACTCTCTTGGGGTCAGGGAGTACTTATAAGGGACTAGGGTAACTCAATTGGGGTCTGGGAGTACATATAAAGCAGCTAGGATAACTCACTTGCGGTCAGAGGGTACATATAATGGGGCTAGGGTAACTCACTTGCGGTCAGAGAGTACATATAAAGGGGCTAGGATAACTCACTTGGGGTCAGAGAGTACTTATAAAGGGGCTAGGGTAACTCACTTGGGGCCAGGGAGTACATATAAAGTGGCTAGGATAACTCACTTGCGGTCAGAGGGTACTTCTATGGGACTAGGGTAATTCACTTGGGGTCAGGGAGTACTTTTATGGGACTAGGGTAACTCACTTAGGGTCAGGGTGTATTTATATGGGACTAGGGTAACTCACTTGCGGTCAGAGAGTACATATAAAGGGGCTAGGATAACTCACTTGGGTTCAGGGAGAACTTATAAAGGTGATATGGTAACTTACTTGGGGTCAGGGAGTACTTATATGAGACTAGGGTAACTCACTTAGGGTCAGGGTGTATTTATATGGGACTAGGGTAACTCACTTGCGGCCAGAGAAAACATATAAAGGGGATAGGATAACTCACTTGCGGTCAGAGAGTACATATAAAGAGACTAGGATAACTCACTTGGGGTCAGGGAGTACTTATAAAGGGGCTATGGTAATTTACTTGGTGTCAGGGAGTACTTCTATGGTACTAGGGTACCTCACTTGGGGTCTGGGAGTACATATAAAGCGGCTAGGGTAACTCACTTGGAGTCTGGGAGTACTAATATGAAACTAGGGTTTTACACTTGGGGTCAGAAAGTACATATAAAGGGGCTAGGATAACTCTCTTGAGGTCAGAGAGTACATATAAAGGGGCTAGGATAACTCACTTGCGGTCAGACAGTTCATATAAAGGGGTTAGGACAACACATTTGGGGTCAGGGAGTACTTATATGGGTCTAGGGTAACACACTTGGGGTCAGGGAGTACTTCTATGGAACTAGGGTTACTCACTTGGGCGTGAGGTAGTACTTCTATGTGAGTAGGGTAACTCACTTGGGGTCAGGGAGTACTACTATGGTATAGGGTAACTCACTTGTGGTCAGAGAGTACATATAAAGGGGCTAGGATAACTCACTAGGTGTCAGGGAGTACTTATAAAGGTGATATGGTAACTCACTTGGGGTCAGGGAGTACTTATAAAGGGGCTAGGGTAACTCACTTTGTTTCAAGGAGTACTTATATGGGACTAGGGTAACTCACTTGGTGTCTGTGAGTACTTATATGGGACCAGGGTAACTCACTTGGGGCCATGGTGTACTAATTAAAGGGCTAGGGTAACTCTCTTGGGGTCAGGGAGTACATATAAAGCGGCTAGGATAACTCACTTGTGGTCAGAGGGTACATATAATGGGGCTAGGGTAACTCACTTGCGGTCAGTGAGTACATATAAGGGGGTAGGATAACTCACTTGGGGTCAGAGAGTACTTATAAAGGGGCTATGGTAACTCACTTGGGGCCAGGGAGTACTAATATGAAACTAGGGTAACACACTTGGGGTCAGGGAGTACTTATAAAGGGGCTAGAATAACTCACTTGCCGTTAGAGAGTACATATAAAGGGGCTAGGATAACTCACTTGGGGTTAGAGAGTACATATAAAGCGGCTAGGATAACTCACTTGGGGTCAGGGAGTACTTATAAAGGTGATATGGTAACTCACTTGGGGTCGGGGAGTACTTATAAAGGGGCTAGGGTAACTCACTTGGGGCCAGGGAGTACTAATATGAAACTAGGGTAACAGACTTTGTGGTCAGGGAGTACTTTAAAAGGGGCTACGATAACTCACTTGCGGTCAGAGAGTACATATAAAGGGGCTAGGATAACTCACTTGGGGTCAGAGAGTACATATAAAGGGGCTAGGATAACTCACTTGGGGTCAGTAAGTACTTATAAAGGGGCTATGGTAACTCACTTGGGGTCAGGAAGTACTTCTATGGGACTAGGGTAACTCATTTGGTGTCTGTGAGTACTTATATGGGACCAGGGTAACCCACTTGGGGTCAGGAAGTACTTCTATGGGACTAGGGTAACTCACTTGGGGTCTGGGAGTACATATAAAGTGGCTAGGATAACTCACTTGCGGTCAGAGGGTACTTCTATGGGACTAGGGTAATTCACTTGGGGCCAGGGTGTACTTATAAAGGGGCTAGGGTAACTCACTTGGGGTCAGGGAGAACTTATAAAGGGGCTATGGTAACTCACTTGGGGTCAGGGAGTACTACTATGGGACCGGGGTAACTCACTTGCGGTCAGACAGTTCATATAAAGGGGCTAGGACAACACATTTGGGGACAGGGAGTACTTATATGGGACCAGGGTAACCCACTTGGGGTCAGGGAGTACTTATAAGGCACTAGGGTAACTCACTTGGGGTCTGGGAGTACATATAAAGTGGCTAGGATAACTCACTTGCGGTCAGAGGGTACTTCTATGGGACTAGGGTAATTCACTTGGGGCCAGGGTGTACTTATAAAGGGGCTAGGGTATCTCACTTGGCGTCAGGGAGAACTTATAAAGGGGCTATGGTAACTCACTTGGGGTCAGGGAGTACTACTATGGGACCAGGGTAACTCACTTGCGGTCAGACAGTTCATATAAAGGGGCTAGGACAACACATTTGGGGTCAGGGAGTACTTATATGGGACTAGGGTAACACACTTGGGGTCAGGGAGTACTTCTATGGAACTAGGGTTACTCACTTGGGCGTCAGGTAGTACTTCTATGTGACTAGGGTAACTCACTTGGGGTCAGGGAGTACTTATAAAGGGGCTATGGTAACTCACTTTGGTTCAAGGAGTACTTTTATGGGATTAAGGTAACTCACTTGGGGTCAGGGAGTACATATAAAGGGGCTAGGATAACTCACTAGGTGTCAGGGAGTACTTATATGAGACTAGGGTAACTCACTTAGGGTCAGGGTATATTTATATGGGACTAGGGTAACTCACTTGCGGTCAGAGAGTACATATAAAGGGGATAGGATAACTCACTTGCGGTCAGGGAGTACATATGAAGAGACTAGGATAACTCACTTGGGGTCAGGGAGTACTTATAAAGGGGCTATGGTAATTTACTTGGGGTCAGGGAGTACTACTATGGGACCAGGGTAACTCACTTGCGGTCAGAGAGTACATATAAAGTGGCTAGGGTAACTCACTTGGGATCAGGGAGTACATATAAAGGGGCTATGGTAACTCACTTGGGGTCAGGGAGTACTTATAAAGAGGCTATGGTAACTCACTTGGGGTCAGGGAGTACTACTATGAGACTAGGGTAACTTACTTGCGGTCAGAGAGTACATATAAACGGCCTAGGATAACTCACTTGGGGTCAGGGAGTACTTACAAAGGTGATATTCTAACTCACTTGGGGTCAGGGAGTACTTATATGGGACTAGGTTAACTCACTTAGGGTCAGGGTGTATTTATATGGGACTAGGGTAACTCACTTGCGGTCAGAGAGTACATACAAAGGGGCTAGGATAACTCACTTGCGGTCAGAGAGTACTTCTATGGGACTAGGGTAATTCACTTGGTGTCAGGGAGTAATTTTATGGGACTAGGGTAACTTACTTAGGGTCAGGGAGTACTTATATGGGACTAGGGTAACTCACTTGCGGTCAGACAGTTCATATAAAGGGGCTAGGACAACACATTTGGGGTCAGGGAGTACTTATATGGGTCTAGGGTAACACACTTGGGGTCAGGGAGTACTTCTATGGAACTAGGGTTACTCACTTGGGCGTGAGGTAGTACTTCTATGTGAGTAGGGTAACTCACTTGGGGTCAGGGAGTACTACTATGGTATAGGGTAACTCACTTATGGTCAGAGATTACATATAAAGGGGCTAGTATAACTCACTTGGTGTCAGGGAGTACTTATAAAGGTGATATGGTAACTCACTAGGGGTCAGGGAGTACTTATAAAGGGGCTAGGGTAACTCACTTTGATTCAAGGAGTACTTATATGGGACTAGGGTAACTCACTTGGTGTCTGTGAGTACTTATATGGGACCAGGGTAACTCACTTGGGGCCAGGGTGTACTAATTAAAGGGCTAGGGTAACTCTCTTGGGGTCAGGGAGTACTTATAAGGGACTAGGGTAACTCAATTGGGGTCTGGGAGTACATATAAAGCAGCTAGGATAACTCACTTGCGGTCAGAGGGTACATATAATGGGGCTAGGGTAACTCACTTGCGGTCAGAGAGTACATATAAAGGGGCTAGGATAACTCACTTGGGGTCAGAGAGTACTTATAAAGGGGCTAGGGTAACTCACTTGGGGCCAGGGAGTACATATAAAGTGGCTAGGATAACTCACTTGCGGTCAGAGGGTACTTCTATGGGACTAGGGTAATTCACTTGGGGTCAGGGAGTACTTTTATGGGACTAGGGTAACTCACTTAGGGTCAGGGTGTATTTATATGGGACTAGGGTAACTCACTTGCGGTCAGAGAGTACATATAAAGGGGCTAGGATAACTCACTTGGGTTCAGGGAGAACTTATAAAGGTGATATGGTAACTTACTTGGGGTCAGGGAGTACTTATATGAGACTAGGGTAACTCACTTAGGGTCAGGGTGTATTTATATGGGACTAGGGTAACTCACTTGCGGCCAGAGAAAACATATAAAGGGGATAGGATAACTCACTTGCGGTCAGAGAGTACATATAAAGAGACTAGGATAACTCACTTGGGGTCAGGGAGTACTTATAAAGGGGCTATGGTAATTTACTTGGTGTCAGGGAGTACTTCTATGGTACTAGGGTACCTCACTTGGGGTCTGGGAGTACATATAAAGCGGCTAGGGTAACTCACTTGGAGTCTGGGAGTACTAATATGAAACTAGGGTTTTACACTTGGGGTCAGAAAGTACATATAAAGGGGCTAGGATAACTCTCTTGAGGTCAGAGAGTACATATAAAGGGGCTAGGATAACTCACTTGCGGTCAGACAGTTCATATAAAGGGGTTAGGACAACACATTTGGGGTCAGGGAGTACTTATATGGGTCTAGGGTAACACACTTGGGGTCAGGGAGTACTTCTATGGAACTAGGGTTACTCACTTGGGCGTGAGGTAGTACTTCTATGTGAGTAGGGTAACTCACTTGGGGTCAGGGAGTACTACTATGGTATAGGGTAACTCACTTGTGGTCAGAGAGTACATATAAAGGGGCTAGGATAACTCACTAGGTGTCAGGGAGTACTTATAAAGGTGATATGGTAACTCACTTGGGGTCAGGGAGTACTTATAAAGGGGCTAGGGTAACTCACTTTGTTTCAAGGAGTACTTATATGGGACTAGGGTAACTCACTTGGTGTCTGTGAGTACTTATATGGGACCAGGGTAACTCACTTGGGGCCATGGTGTACTAATTAAAGGGCTAGGGTAACTCTCTTGGGGTCAGGGAGTACATATAAAGCGGCTAGGATAACTCACTTGTGGTCAGAGGGTACATATAATGGGGCTAGGGTAACTCACTTGCGGTCAGTGAGTACATATAAGGGGGTAGGATAACTCACTTGGGGTCAGAGAGTACTTATAAAGGGGCTATGGTAACTCACTTGGGGCCAGGGAGTACTAATATGAAACTAGGGTAACACACTTGGGGTCAGGGAGTACTTATAAAGGGGCTAGAATAACTCACTTGCCGTTAGAGAGTACATATAAAGGGGCTAGGATAACTCACTTGGGGTTAGAGAGTACATATAAAGCGGCTAGGATAACTCACTTGGGGTCAGGGAGTACTTATAAAGGTGATATGGTAACTCACTTGGGGTCGGGGAGTACTTATAAAGGGGCTAGGGTAACTCACTTGGGGCCAGGGAGTACTAATATGAAACTAGGGTAACAGACTTTGTGGTCAGGGAGTACTTTAAAAGGGGCTACGATAACTCACTTGCGGTCAGAGAGTACATATAAAGGGGCTAGGATAACTCACTTGGGGTCAGAGAGTACATATAAAGGGGCTAGGATAACTCACTTGGGGTCAGTAAGTACTTATAAAGGGGCTATGGTAACTCACTTGGGGTCAGGAAGTACTTCTATGGGACTAGGGTAACTCATTTGGTGTCTGTGAGTACTTATATGGGACCAGGGTAACCCACTTGGGGTCAGGAAGTACTTCTATGGGACTAGGGTAACTCACTTGGGGTCTGGGAGTACATATAAAGTGGCTAGGATAACTCACTTGCGGTCAGAGGGTACTTCTATGGGACTAGGGTAATTCACTTGGGGCCAGGGTGTACTTATAAAGGGGCTAGGGTAACTCACTTGGGGTCAGGGAGAACTTATAAAGGGGCTATGGTAACTCACTTGGGGTCAGGGAGTACTACTATGGGACCGGGGTAACTCACTTGCGGTCAGACAGTTCATATAAAGGGGCTAGGACAACACATTTGGGGACAGGGAGTACTTATATGGGACCAGGGTAACCCACTTGGGGTCAGGGAGTACTTATAAGGCACTAGGGTAACTCACTTGGGGTCTGGGAGTACATATAAAGTGGCTAGGATAACTCACTTGCGGTCAGAGGGTACTTCTATGGGACTAGGGTAATTCACTTGGGGCCAGGGTGTACTTATAAAGGGGCTAGGGTATCTCACTTGGCGTCAGGGAGAACTTATAAAGGGGCTATGGTAACTCACTTGGGGTCAGGGAGTACTACTATGGGACCAGGGTAACTCACTTGCGGTCAGACAGTTCATATAAAGGGGCTAGGACAACACATTTGGGGTCAGGGAGTACTTATATGGGACTAGGGTAACACACTTGGGGTCAGGGAGTACTTCTATGGAACTAGGGTTACTCACTTGGGCGTCAGGTAGTACTTCTATGTGACTAGGGTAACTCACTTGGGGTCAGGGAGTACTTATAAAGGGGCTATGGTAACTCACTTTGGTTCAAGGAGTACTTTTATGGGATTAAGGTAACTCACTTGGGGTCAGGGAGTACATATAAAGGGGCTAGGATAACTCACTAGGTGTCAGGGAGTACTTATATGAGACTAGGGTAACTCACTTAGGGTCAGGGTATATTTATATGGGACTAGGGTAACTCACTTGCGGTCAGAGAGTACATATAAAGGGGATAGGATAACTCACTTGCGGTCAGGGAGTACATATGAAGAGACTAGGATAACTCACTTGGGGTCAGGGAGTACTTATAAAGGGGCTATGGTAATTTACTTGGGGTCAGGGAGTACTACTATGGGACCAGGGTAACTCACTTGCGGTCAGAGAGTACATATAAAGTGGCTAGGGTAACTCACTTGGGATCAGGGAGTACATATAAAGGGGCTATGGTAACTCACTTGGGGTCAGGGAGTACTTATAAAGAGGCTATGGTAACTCACTTGGGGTCAGGGAGTACTACTATGA
The DNA here is from genome assembly GCF_024137725.1 of Prorops nasuta. Taxonomy (NCBI): domain Eukaryota; kingdom Metazoa; phylum Arthropoda; class Insecta; order Hymenoptera; family Bethylidae; genus Prorops; species Prorops nasuta. Next base: position 753,202 of record NW_027116849.1, on the reverse strand, counting down.
GACTAGGGTAACTTACTTGCGGTCAGAATGTACATATGATTGGGCTAGGATAACTCACTTGGGGTCAGGGAGTACTACTATGGGACCAGGGTAACTCACTTGCGGTCAGAGAGTACATATAAACGGCCTAGGATAACTCACTTGGGGTCAGGGAGTACTTACAAAGGTGATATTCTAACTCACTTGGGGTCAGGGAGTACTTATATGGGACTAGGGTAACTCACTTAGGGTCAGGGTGTATTTATATGGGACTAGGGTAACTCACTTGCGGTCAGAGAGTACATATAAAGGGGCTAGGATAACTCACTTGCGGTCAGAGAGTACTTCTATGGGACTAGGGTAATTCACTTGGTGTCAGGGAGTAATTTTATGGGACTAGGGTAACTTACTTAGGGTCAGGGAGTACTTATATGGGACTAGGGTAACTCACTTGCGGTCAGACAGTTCATATAAAGGGGCTAGGACAACACATTTGGGGTCAGGGAGTACTTATATGGGTCTAGGGTAACACACTTGGGGTCAGGGAGTACTTCTATGGAACTAGGGTTACTCACTTGGGCGTGAGGTAGTACTTCTATGTGAGTAGGGTAACTCACTTGGGGTCAGGGAGTACTACTATGGTATAGGGTAACTCACTTATGGTCAGAGATTACATATAAAGGGGCTAGTATAACTCACTTGGTGTCAGGGAGTACTTATAAAGGTGATATGGTAACTCACTAGGGGTCAGGGAGTACTTATAAAGGGGCTAGGGTAACTCACTTTGATTCAAGGAGTACTTATATGGGACTAGGGTAACTCACTTGGTGTCTGTGAGTACTTATATGGGACCAGGGTAACTCACTTGGGGCCAGGGTGTACTAATTAAAGGGCTAGGGTAACTCTCTTGGGGTCAGGGAGTACTTATAAGGGACTAGGGTAACTCAATTGGGGTCTGGGAGTACATATAAAGCAGCTAGGATAACTCACTTGCGGTCAGAGGGTACATATAATGGGGCTAGGGTAACTCACTTGCGGTCAGAGAGTACATATAAAGGGGCTAGGATAACTCACTTGGGGTCAGAGAGTACTTATAAAGGGGCTAGGGTAACTCACTTGGGGCCAGGGAGTACATATAAAGTGGCTAGGATAACTCACTTGCGGTCAGAGGGTACTTCTATGGGACTAGGGTAATTCACTTGGGGTCAGGGAGTACTTTTATGGGACTAGGGTAACTCACTTAGGGTCAGGGTGTATTTATATGGGACTAGGGTAACTCACTTGCGGTCAGAGAGTACATATAAAGGGGCTAGGATAACTCACTTGGGTTCAGGGAGAACTTATAAAGGTGATATGGTAACTTACTTGGGGTCAGGGAGTACTTATATGAGACTAGGGTAACTCACTTAGGGTCAGGGTGTATTTATATGGGACTAGGGTAACTCACTTGCGGCCAGAGAAAACATATAAAGGGGATAGGATAACTCACTTGCGGTCAGAGAGTACATATAAAGAGACTAGGATAACTCACTTGGGGTCAGGGAGTACTTATAAAGGGGCTATGGTAATTTACTTGGTGTCAGGGAGTACTTCTATGGTACTAGGGTACCTCACTTGGGGTCTGGGAGTACATATAAAGCGGCTAGGGTAACTCACTTGGAGTCTGGGAGTACTAATATGAAACTAGGGTTTTACACTTGGGGTCAGAAAGTACATATAAAGGGGCTAGGATAACTCTCTTGAGGTCAGAGAGTACATATAAAGGGGCTAGGATAACTCACTTGCGGTCAGACAGTTCATATAAAGGGGCTAGGACAACACATTTGGGGTCAGGGAGTACTTATATGGGTCTAGGGTAACACACTTGGGGTCAGGGAGTACTTCTATGGAACTAGGGTTACTCACTTGGGCGTGAGGTAGTACTTCTATGTGAGTAGGGTAACTCACTTGGGGTCAGGGAGTACTACTATGGTATAGGGTAACTCACTTGTGGTCAGAGAGTACATATAAAGGGGCTAGGATAACTCACTAGGTGTCAGGGAGTACTTATAAAGGTGATATGGTAACTCACTTGGGGTCAGGGAGTACTTATAAAGGGGCTAGGGTAACTCACTTTGTTTCAAGGAGTACTTATATGGGACTAGGGTAACTCACTTGGTGTCTGTGAGTACTTATATGGGACCAGGGTAACTCACTTGGGGCCATGGTGTACTAATTAAAGGGCTAGGGTAACTCTCTTGGGGTCAGGGAGTACATATAAAGCGGCTAGGATAACTCACTTGTGGTCAGAGGGTACATATAATGGGGCTAGGGTAACTCACTTGCGGTCAGTGAGTACATATAAGGGGGTAGGATAACTCACTTGGGGTCAGAGAGTACTTATAAAGGGGCTATGGTAACTCACTTGGGGCCAGGGAGTACTAATATGAAACTAGGGTAACACACTTGGGGTCAGGGAGTACTTATAAAGGGGCTAGAATAACTCACTTGCCGTTAGAGAGTACATATAAAGGGGCTAGGATAACTCACTTGGGGTTAGAGAGTACATATAAAGCGGCTAGGATAACTCACTTGGGGTCAGGGAGTACTTATAAAGGTGATATGGTAACTCACTTGGGGTCGGGGAGTACTTATAAAGGGGCTAGGGTAACTCACTTGGGGCCAGGGAGTACTAATATGAAACTAGGGTAACAGACTTTGTGGTCAGGGAGTACTTTAAAAGGGGCTACGATAACTCACTTGCGGTCAGAGAGTACATATAAAGGGGCTAGGATAACTCACTTGGGGTCAGAGAGTACATATAAAGGGGCTAGGATAACTCACTTGGGGTCAGTAAGTACTTATAAAGGGGCTATGGTAACTCACTTGGGGTCAGGAAGTACTTCTATGGGACTAGGGTAACTCATTTGGTGTCTGTGAGTACTTATATGGGACCAGGGTAACCCACTTGGGGTCAGGAAGTACTTCTATGGGACTAGGGTAACTCACTTGGGGTCTGGGAGTACATATAAAGTGGCTAGGATAACTCACTTGCGGTCAGAGGGTACTTCTATGGGACTAGGGTAATTCACTTGGGGCCAGGGTGTACTTATAAAGGGGCTAGGGTAACTCACTTGGGGTCAGGGAGAACTTATAAAGGGGCTATGGTAACTCACTTGGGGTCAGGGAGTACTACTATGGGACCGGGGTAACTCACTTGCGGTCAGACAGTTCATATAAAGGGGCTAGGACAACACATTTGGGGACAGGGAGTACTTATATGGGACCAGGGTAACCCACTTGGGGTCAGGGAGTACTTATAAGGCACTAGGGTAACTCACTTGGGGTCTGGGAGTACATATAAAGTGGCTAGGATAACTCACTTGCGGTCAGAGGGTACTTCTATGGGACTAGGGTAATTCACTTGGGGCCAGGGTGTACTTATAAAGGGGCTAGGGTATCTCACTTGGCGTCAGGGAGAACTTATAAAGGGGCTATGGTAACTCACTTGGGGTCAGGGAGTACTACTATGGGACCAGGGTAACTCACTTGCGGTCAGACAGTTCATATAAAGGGGCTAGGACAACACATTTGGGGTCAGGGAGTACTTATATGGGACTAGGGTAACACACTTGGGGTCAGGGAGTACTTCTATGGAACTAGGGTTACTCACTTGGGCGTCAGGTAGTACTTCTATGTGACTAGGGTAACTCACTTGGGGTCAGGGAGTACTTATAAAGGGGCTATGGTAACTCACTTTGGTTCAAGGAGTACTTTTATGGGATTAAGGTAACTCACTTGGGGTCAGGGAGTACATATAAAGGGGCTAGGATAACTCACTAGGTGTCAGGGAGTACTTATATGAGACTAGGGTAACTCACTTAGGGTCAGGGTATATTTATATGGGACTAGGGTAACTCACTTGCGGTCAGAGAGTACATATAAAGGGGATAGGATAACTCACTTGCGGTCAGGGAGTACATATGAAGAGACTAGGATAACTCACTTGGGGTCAGGGAGTACTTATAAAGGGGCTATGGTAATTTACTTGGGGTCAGGGAGTACTACTATGGGACCAGGGTAACTCACTTGCGGTCAGAGAGTACATATAAAGTGGCTAGGGTAACTCACTTGGGATCAGGGAGTACATATAAAGGGGCTATGGTAACTCACTTGGGGTCAGGGAGTACTTATAAAGAGGCTATGGTAACTCACTTGGGGTCAGGGAGTACTACTATGAGACTAGGGTAACTTACTTGCGGTCAGAATGTACATATGATTGGGCTAGGATAACTCACTTGGGGTCAGGGAGTACTACTATGGGACCAGGGTAACTCACTTGCGGTCAGAGAGTACATATAAACGGCCTAGGATAACTCACTTGGGGTCAGGGAGTACTTACAAAGGTGATATTCTAACTCACTTGGGGTCAGGGAGTACTTATATGGGACTAGGGTAACTCACTTAGGGTCAGGGTGTATTTATATGGGACTAGGGTAACTCACTTGCGGTCAGAGAGTACATATAAAGGGGCTAGGATAACTCACTTGCGGTCAGAGAGTACTTCTATGGGACTAGGGTAATTCACTTGGTGTCAGGGAGTAATTTTATGGGACTAGGGTAACTTACTTAGGGTCAGGGAGTACTTATATGGGACTAGGGTAACTCACTTGCGGTCAGACAGTTCATATAAAGGGGCTAGGACAACACATTTGGGGTCAGGGAGTACTTATATGGGTCTAGGGTAACACACTTGGGGTCAGGGAGTACTTCTATGGAACTAGGGTTACTCACTTGGGCGTGAGGTAGTACTTCTATGTGAGTAGGGTAACTCACTTGGGGTCAGGGAGTACTACTATGGTATAGGGTAACTCACTTATGGTCAGAGATTACATATAAAGGGGCTAGTATAACTCACTTGGTGTCAGGGAGTACTTATAAAGGTGATATGGTAACTCACTAGGGGTCAGGGAGTACTTATAAAGGGGCTAGGGTAACTCACTTTGATTCAAGGAGTACTTATATGGGACTAGGGTAACTCACTTGGTGTCTGTGAGTACTTATATGGGACCAGGGTAACTCACTTGGGGCCAGGGTGTACTAATTAAAGGGCTAGGGTAACTCTCTTGGGGTCAGGGAGTACTTATAAGGGACTAGGGTAACTCAATTGGGGTCTGGGAGTACATATAAAGCAGCTAGGATAACTCACTTGCGGTCAGAGGGTACATATAATGGGGCTAGGGTAACTCACTTGCGGTCAGAGAGTACATATAAAGGGGCTAGGATAACTCACTTGGGGTCAGAGAGTACTTATAAAGGGGCTAGGGTAACTCACTTGGGGCCAGGGAGTACATATAAAGTGGCTAGGATAACTCACTTGCGGTCAGAGGGTACTTCTATGGGACTAGGGTAATTCACTTGGGGTCAGGGAGTACTTTTATGGGACTAGGGTAACTCACTTAGGGTCAGGGTGTATTTATATGGGACTAGGGTAACTCACTTGCGGTCAGAGAGTACATATAAAGGGGCTAGGATAACTCACTTGGGTTCAGGGAGAACTTATAAAGGTGATATGGTAACTTACTTGGGGTCAGGGAGTACTTATATGAGACTAGGGTAACTCACTTAGGGTCAGGGTGTATTTATATGGGACTAGGGTAACTCACTTGCGGCCAGAGAAAACATATAAAGGGGATAGGATAACTCACTTGCGGTCAGAGAGTACATATAAAGAGACTAGGATAACTCACTTGGGGTCAGGGAGTACTTATAAAGGGGCTATGGTAATTTACTTGGTGTCAGGGAGTACTTCTATGGTACTAGGGTACCTCACTTGGGGTCTGGGAGTACATATAAAGCGGCTAGGGTAACTCACTTGGAGTCTGGGAGTACTAATATGAAACTAGGGTTTTACACTTGGGGTCAGAAAGTACATATAAAGGGGCTAGGATAACTCTCTTGAGGTCAGAGAGTACATATAAAGGGGCTAGGATAACTCACTTGCGGTCAGACAGTTCATATAAAGGGGCTAGGACAACACATTTGGGGTCAGGGAGTACTTATATGGGTCTAGGGTAACACACTTGGGGTCAGGGAGTACTTCTATGGAACTAGGGTTACTCACTTGGGCGTGAGGTAGTACTTCTATGTGAGTAGGGTAACTCACTTGGGGTCAGGGAGTACTACTATGGTATAGGGTAACTCACTTGTGGTCAGAGAGTACATATAAAGGGGCTAGGATAACTCACTAGGTGTCAGGGAGTACTTATAAAGGTGATATGGTAACTCACTTGGGGTCAGGGAGTACTTATAAAGGGGCTAGGGTAACTCACTTTGTTTCAAGGAGTACTTATATGGGACTAGGGTAACTCACTTGGTGTCTGTGAGTACTTATATGGGACCAGGGTAACTCACTTGGGGCCATGGTGTACTAATTAAAGGGCTAGGGTAACTCTCTTGGGGTCAGGGAGTACATATAAAGCGGCTAGGATAACTCACTTGTGGTCAGAGGGTACATATAATGGGGCTAGGGTAACTCACTTGCGGTCAGTGAGTACATATAAGGGGGTAGGATAACTCACTTGGGGTCAGAGAGTACTTATAAAGGGGCTATGGTAACTCACTTGGGGCCAGGGAGTACTAATATGAAACTAGGGTAACACACTTGGGGTCAGGGAGTACTTATAAAGGGGCTAGAATAACTCACTTGCCGTTAGAGAGTACATATAAAGGGGCTAGGATAACTCACTTGGGGTTAGAGAGTACATATAAAGCGGCTAGGATAACTCACTTGGGGTCAGGGAGTACTTATAAAGGTGATATGGTAACTCACTTGGGGTCGGGGAGTACTTATAAAGGGGCTAGGGTAACTCACTTGGGGCCAGGGAGTACTAATATGAAACTAGGGTAACAGACTTTGTGGTCAGGGAGTACTTTAAAAGGGGCTACGATAACTCACTTGCGGTCAGAGAGTACATATAAAGGGGCTAGGATAACTCACTTGGGGTCAGAGAGTACATATAAAGGGGCTAGGATAACTCACTTGGGGTCAGTAAGTACTTATAAAGGGGCTATGGTAACTCACTTGGGGTCAGGAAGTACTTCTATGGGACTAGGGTAACTCATTTGGTGTCTGTGAGTACTTATATGGGACCAGGGTAACCCACTTGGGGTCAGGAAGTACTTCTATGGGACTAGGGTAACTCACTTGGGGTCTGGGAGTACATATAAAGTGGCTAGGATAACTCACTTGCGGTCAGAGGGTACTTCTATGGGACTAGGGTAATTCACTTGGGGCCAGGGTGTACTTATAAAGGGGCTAGGGTAACTCACTTGGGGTCAGGGAGAACTTATAAAGGGGCTATGGTAACTCACTTGGGGTCAGGGAGTACTACTATGGGACCGGGGTAACTCACTTGCGGTCAGACAGTTCATATAAAGGGGCTAGGACAACACATTTGGGGACAGGGAGTACTTATATGGGACCAGGGTAACCCACTTGGGGTCAGGGAGTACTTATAAGGCACTAGGGTAACTCACTTGGGGTCTGGGAGTACATATAAAGTGGCTAGGATAACTCACTTGCGGTCAGAGGGTACTTCTATGGGACTAGGGTAATTCACTTGGGGCCAGGGTGTACTTATAAAGGGGCTAGGGTATCTCACTTGGCGTCAGGGAGAACTTATAAAGGGGCTATGGTAACTCACTTGGGGTCAGGGAGTACTACTATGGGACCAGGGTAACTCACTTGCGGTCAGACAGTTCATATAAAGGGGCTAGGACAACACATTTGGGGTCAGGGAGTACTTATATGGGACTAGGGTAACACACTTGGGGTCAGGGAGTACTTCTATGGAACTAGGGTTACTCACTTGGGCGTCAGGTAGTACTTCTATGTGACTAGGGTAACTCACTTGGGGTCAGGGAGTACTTATAAAGGGGCTATGGTAACTCACTTTGGTTCAAGGAGTACTTTTATGGGATTAAGGTAACTCACTTGGGGTCAGGGAGTACATATAAAGGGGCTAGGATAACTCACTAGGTGTCAGGGAGTACTTATAAAGGTGATATGGTAACTCACTTGGGGTCAGGGAGTACTTATAAAGGGGCTAGGGTAACTCACTTTGTTTCAAGGAGTACTTATATGGGACTAGGGTAACTCACTTGGTGTCTGTGAGTACTTATATGGGACCAGGGTAACTCACTTGGGGCCAGGGTGTACTAATTAAAGGGCTAGGGTAACTCTCTTGGGGTCAGGGTGTACTTATAAGGGACTAGGGTAACTCAATTGGGGTCTGGGAGTACATATAAAGCGGCTAGGATAACTCACTTGCGGTCAGAGGGTACATATAATGGGGCTAGGTTAACTCACTTGCGGTCAGAGAGTACATATAAAGGGGCTAGGATAAATCACTTGGGGTCAGAGAGTACTTATAAAGGGGCTATGGTAACTCACTTGGGGCCAGGGAGTACTAATATGAAACTAGGGTAACACACTTGGGGTCAGGGAGTACTTATAAAGGGGCTAGAATAACTCACTTGCAGTTAGAGAGTACATATAAAGGGGCTAGGATAACTCACTTGGGGTTACAGAGTACATATAAAGCTGCTAGGATAACTCACTTGGGGTCAGGGAGTACTTATAAAGGTGATATGGTAACTCACTTGGGGTCGGGGAGTACTTATAAAGGGGCTAGGGTAACTCACTTGGGGCCAGGGAGTACTAATATGAAACTAGGGTAACAGACTTGTGGTCAGGGAGTACTTTAAAAGGGGCTACGATAACTCACTTGCGGTCAGAGGGTACATATAAAGGGGCTAGGATAACTCACTTGGGGTCAGAGAGTACATATAAAGGGGCTAGGATAACTCACTTGGGGTCAGTAAGTACTTATAAAGGGGCTATGGTAACTCACTTGGGGTCAGGAAGTACTACTATGGGACTAGGGTAACTCATTTGGTGTCTGTGAGTACTTATATGGGACCAGGGTAACCCACTTGGGGTCAGGGAGTACTTATAAGGCACTAGGGTAACTCACTTGGGGTCTGGGAGTACATATAAAGTGGCTAGGATAACTCACTTGCGGTCAGAGGGTACTTCTATGGGACTAGGTTAATTCACTTGGGGTCAGGGAGTACATATAAAGGGGCTAGGATAACTCACTTGGGTTCAGGGAGAACTTATAAAGGTGATATGGTAACTCACTTGGGGCCAGGGTGTACTTATAAAGGGGCTATGGTAACTCACTTGGGGTCAGGGAGTACTACTATGGGACCGGGGTAACTCACTTGCGGTCAGACAGTTCATATAAAGGGGCTAGGACAACACATTTGGGGACAGGGAGTACTTATATGGGACCAGGGTAACCCACTTGGGGTCAGGGAGTACTTATAAGGCACTAGGGTAACTCACTTGGGGTCTGGGAGTACATATAAAGTGGCTAGGATAACTCACTTGCGGTCAGAGGGTACTTCTATGGGACTAGGGTAATTCACTTGGGGCCAGGGTGTACTTATAAAGGGGCTAGGGTATCTCACTTGGGGTCAGGGAGAACTTATAAAGGGGCTATGGTAACTCACTTGGGGTCAGGGAGTACTACTATGGGACCAGGGTAACTCACTTGCGGTCAGACAGTTCATATAAAGGGGCTAGGACAACACATTTGGGGTCAGGGAGTACTTATATGGGACTAGGGTAACACACTTGGGGTCAGGGAGTACTTCTATGGAACTAGGGTTACTCACTTGGGCGTCAGATAGTACTTCTATGTGACTAGGGTAACTCACTTGGGGTCAGGGAGTACTTATAAAGGGGCTATGGTAACTCACTTTGGTTCAAGGAGTACTTTTATGGGATTAAGGTAACTCACTTGGGGTCAGGGAGTACATATAAAGGGGCTAGGATAACTCACTAGGTGTCAGGGAGTACTTATAAAGGTGATATGGTAACTCACTTGGGGTCAGGGAGTACTTATAAAGGGGCTAGGGTAACTCACTTTGTTTCAAGGAGTACTTATATGGGACTAGGGTAACTCACTTGGTGTCTGTGAGTACTTATATGGGACCAGGGTAACTCACTTGGGGCCAGGGTGTACTAATTAAAGGGCTAGGGTAACTCTCTTGGGGTCAGGGTGTACTTATAAGGGACTAGGGTAACTCAATTGGGGTCTGGGAGTACATATAAAGCGGCTAGGATAACTCACTTGCGGTCAGAGGGTACATATAATGGGGCTAGGGTAACTCACTTGCGGTCAGAGAGTACATATAAAGGGGCTAGGATAACTCACTTGGGGTCAGAGAGTACTTATAAAGGGGCTATGGTAACTCACTTGGGGCCAGGGAGTACTAATATGAAACTAGGGTAACACACTTGGGGTCAGGGAGTACTTATAAAGGGGCTAGAATAACTCACTTGCAGTTAGAGAGTACATATAAAGGGGCTAGGATAACTCACTTGGGGTTACAGAGTACATATAAAGCTGCTAGGATAACTCACTTGGGGTCAGGGAGTACTTATAAAGGTGATATGGTAACTCACTTGGGGTCGGGGAGTACTTATAAAGGGGCTAGGGTAACTCACTTGGGGCCAGGGAGTACTAATATGAAACTAGGGTAACAGACTTGTGGTCAGGGAGTACTTTAAAAGGGGCTACGATAACTCACTTGCGGTCAGAGGGTACATATAAAGGGGCTAGGATAACTCACTTGGGGTCAGAGAGTACATATAAAGGGGCTAGGATAACTCACTTGGGGTCAGTAAGTACTTATAAAGGGGCTATGGTAACTCACTTGGGGTCAGGAAGTACTACTATGGGACTAGGGTAACTCATTTGGTGTCTGTGAGTACTTATATGGGACCAGGGTAACCCACTTGGGGTCAGGGAGTACTTATAAGGCACTAGGGTAACTCACTTGGGGTCTGGGAGTACATATAAAGTGGCTAGGATAACTCACTTGCGGTCAGAGGGTACTTCTATGGGACTAGGTTAATTCACTTGGGGTCAGGGAGTACATATAAAGGGGCTAGGATAACTCACTTGGGTTCAGGGAGAACTTATAAAGGTGATATGGTAACTCACTTGGGGCCAGGGTGTACTTATAAAGGGGCTAGGGTAACTCACTTGGGGTCAGGGAGAACTTATAAAGGGGCTATGGTAACTCACTTGGGGTCAGGGAGTACTACTATGGGACCAGGGTAACTCACTTGCGGTCAGACAGTTCATATAAAGGGGCTAGGACAACACATTTGGGGTCAGGGAGTACTTATATGGGACTAGGGTAACACACTTGGGGTCAGGGAGTACTTCTATGGAACTAGGGTTACTCACTTGGGCGTCAGGTAGTACTTATAAAGGTGATATGGTAACTCATTTGGGGTCAGGGAGCACTTATAAAGGGGCTAGGGTAACTCACTTTGGTTCAAGGAGTACTTTTATGTGACTAGGGTAACTCACTTGGGGTCAGGGAGTACTTATAAAGGGGCTATGGTAACTCACTTGGGGTCAGGGAGTAAGACTATGGTATAGAGTAACTCACTTGTGGTCAGAGAGTACATATAAAGGGGCTAGGATAACTCACTTGGTGTCAGGGAGTACTTATAAAGGTGATATGGTAACTCATTTGGGGTCAGGGAGCACTTATAAAGGGGCTAGGGTAACTCACTTTGGTTCAAGGAGTACTTTTATGGGACTAAGGTAACTCACTTGGGGTCAGGGAGTACATATAAAGGGGCTATGTTATCTCACTTGGGGTCAGAGAGTACATATAAAGGGGCTATGGTAACTCACTTGGGGTCAGGGAGTACATTTATGGGACTAGGGTAACTTACTTGCGGTCAGAGGGTACATATAAAGGGGCTAGGATAACTCACTTGGGTTCAGGGAGAACTTATAAAGGTGATATGGTAACTCACTTGGGGGCAGGGAGTACTTATATAAGACTAGGGTAACTCACATGGGGTCAGGGAGTACTTATATCGGACCAGGGTAACTCACTTGGGGCCAGGGTGTACTTATAAAGGGGCTAGGGTAACTCACTTGGGGTCAGGGAGTACATATAAAGTGGCTAGGGTAACTCACTTGGGGTCAGGGAGTACATATAAAGGGGCTATGGTAACTCACTTGGGGTCAGGGAGTACTTATAAAGAGGCTATGGTAACTCACTTAGGGTCAGGGATTACTACTATGGGACTAGGGTAACTTACTTGCGATAAGAAAGTACATATGATTGGGCTAGGATAACTCACTTGGGGTCAGGGAGTACATATAAAGGGGCTATGGTAACTCACTTGGGTTCAGGGAGTACATATAAAGGGGCTATGGTAACTCACTTGGGGTCAGGGAGTACTACTATGGGATAGGGTAACTTACTTGCGAACAGAAAGTACATATGATTGGGCTAGGATAACTCACTTGGGGTCAGGGAGAACTTATAAAGGGGCTATGGTAACTCACTTGGGGTCAGGGAGTACATATAAAGGGGCTATGGTAACTCACTTGGGGTCAGGGTGTACTACTATGGGACCAGGGTAACTCACTTGCGGTCAGAGAGTACATATATAGGGCCTAGGATAACTCACTTGGGGTCAGGGAGTACTTATATGGGACTAGGGTAACTCACTTAGGGTCAGAGTGTATTTATATGGGACTAGGGTAACTCACTTGCGGTCAGAGAGTACATATAAAGGGGATAGGATAACTCACTTGCGGTCAGAGAGTACATATAAAGGGGCTAGGATATCTCACTTGGGGTCAGGGAGTAATTATAAAGGGGCTATGGTAACTCACTTGGGGTCAGGGTGTACTTATATGGGACTAGGGTAACACACTTGGGGTAAGGGAGTACTTATTAAGGGGTTAGAATAACTCACATGCGGTCAGAGTGTACTTATAAAGAGACTAGGATAACTCACTTGGGGTCAGGGAGTACTTATAAAGGGGCTATGGTAATTTACTTGGTGTCAGGGAGTACTTCTATGGTACTAGGGTACCTCACTTGGGGTCTGGGAGTACATATAAAGCGGCTAGGGTAACTCACTTGGAGTCTGGGAGTACTAATATGAAACTAGGGTTTTACACTTGGGGTCAGAAAGTACATATAAAGGGGCTAGGATAACTCTCTTGAGGTCAGAGAGTACATATAAAGGGGCTAGGATAACTCACTTGGGGTCAGAGAGTACATATAAAGGGGTTAGGATAACTCACTTGTGGTCAGGGAGTACTTATAAAGGTGATATGGTAACTCACTTGGAGCCAGGGAGTACTAATATGAAACTAGGGTTTTACACTTGGGGTCAGAAAGTACATATAAAGGGGCTGGGATAACTCTCTTGAGGTCAGAGAGTACATATAAAGGGGCTAGGATAACTCACTTGGGGTCAGAGAGTACATATAAAGGGGCTAGGATAACTCACTTGGGGTCAGTGAGTACTTAAATAGGGACTAGGGTAACTCACTTGCGGTCAGAGAGTACATATAAAGGGGATAGGATAACTCACTTGCGGTCAGAGAGTACATATAAAGGGGCTAGGATATCTCACTTGGGGTCAGGGAGTACTTATAAAGGGGCTATGGTAACTCACTTGGGGTCAGGGTGTACTTATATGGGACTAGGGTAACACACTTGGGGTAAGGGAGTACTTATTAAGGGGTTAGAATAACTCACATGCGGTCAGAGTGTACTTATAAAGAGACTAGGATAACTCACTTGGGGTCAGTAAGTACTTATAAAGGGGCTATGGTAACTCACTTGGGGTCAGGAAGTACTACTATGGGACTAGGGTAACTCATTTGGTGTCTGTGAGTACTTATATGGGACCAGGGTAACCCACTTGGGGTCAGGGAGTACTTATAAGGCACTAGGGTAACTCACTTGGGGTCTGGGAGTACATATAAAGTGGCTAGGATAACTCACTTGCGGTCAGAGGGTACTTCTATGGGACTAGGTTAATTCACTTGGGGTCAGGGAGTACATATAAAGGGGCTAGGATAACTCACTTGGGTTCAGGGAGAACTTATAAAGGTGATATGGTAACTCACTTGGGGCCAGGGTGTACTTATAAAGGGGCTAGGGTAACTCACTTGGGGTCAGGGAGAACTTATAAAGGGGCTATGGTAACTCACTTGGGGTCAGGGAGTACTACTATGGGACCAGGGTAACTCACTTGCGGTCAGACAGTTCATATAAAGGGGCTAGGACAACACATTTGGGGTCAGGGAGTACTTATATGGGACTAGGGTAACACATTTGGGGTCAGGGAGTACTTCTATGGAACTAGGGTTACTCACTTGGGCGTCAGGTAGTACTTATAAAGGTGATATGGTAACTCATTTGGGGTCAGGGAGCACTTATAAAGGGGCTAGGGTAACTCACTTTGGTTCAAGGAGTACTTTTATGTGACTAGGGTAACTCACTTGGGGTCAGGGAGTACTTATAAAGGGGCTATGGTAACTCACTTGGGGTCAGGGAGTAAGACTATGGTATAGAGTAACTCACTTGTGTTCAGAGAGTACATATAAAGGGGCTAGGATAACTCACTTGGTGTCAGGGAGTACTTATAAAGGTGATATGGTAACTCATTTGGGGTCAGGGAGCACTTATAAAGGGGCTAGGGTAACTCACTTTGGTTCAAGGAGTACTTTTATGGGACTAAGGTAACTCACTTGGGGTCAGGGAGTACATATAAAGGGGCTATGTTATCTCACTTGGGGTCAGAGAGTACATATAAAGGGGCTATGGTAACTCACTTGGGGTCAGGGAGTACATTTATGGGACTAGGGTAACTTACTTGCGGTCAGAGGGTACATATAAAGGGGCTAGGATAACTCACTTGGGTTCAGGGAGAACTTATAAAGGTGATATGGTAACTCACTTGGGGGCAGGGAGTACTTATATAAGACTAGGGTAACTCACATGGGGTCAGGGAGTACTTATATCGGACCAGGGTAACTCACTTGGGGCCAGGGTGTACTTATAAAGGGGCTAGGGTAACTCACTTGGGGTCAGGGAGTACATATAAAGTGGCTAGGGTAACTCACTTGGGGTCAGGGAGTACATATAAAGGGGCTATGGTAACTCACTTGGGGTCAGGGAGTACTTATAAAGAGGCTATGGTAACTCACTTAGGGTCAGGGATTACTACTATGGGACTAGGGTAACTTACTTGCGATAAGAAAGTACATATGATTGGGCTAGGATAACTCACTTGGGGTCAGGGAGTACATATAAAGGGGCTATGGTAACTCACTTGGGTTCAGGGAGTACATATAAAGGGGCTATGGTAACTCACTTGGGGTCAGGGAGTACTACTATGGGATAGGGTAACTTACTTGCGAACAGAAAGTACATATGATTGGGCTAGGATAACTCACTTGGGGTCAGGGAGAACTTATAAAGGGGCTATGGTAACTCACTTGGGGTCAGGGAGTACATATAAAGGGGCTATGGTAACTCACTTGGGGTCAGGGTGTACTACTATGGGACCAGGGTAACTCACTTGCGGTCAGAGAGTACATATAAAGGGCCTAGGATAACTCACTTGGGGTCAGGGAGTACTTATATGGGACTAGGGTAACTCACTTAGGGTCAGAGTGTATTTATATGGGACTAGGGTAACTCACTTGCGGTCAGAGAGTACATATAAAGGGGATAGGATAACTCACTTGCGGTCAGAGAGTACATATAAAGGGGCTAGGATATCTCACTTGGGGTCAGGGAGTAATTATAAAGGGGCTATGGTAACTCACTTGGGGTCAGGGTGTACTTATATGGGACTAGGGTAACACACTTGGGGTAAGGGAGTACTTATTAAGGGGTTAGAATAACTCACATGCGGTCAGAGTGTACTTATAAAGAGACTAGGATAACTCACTTGGGGTCAGGGAGTACTTATAAAGGGGCTATGGTAATTTACTTGGTGTCAGGGAGTACTTCTATGGTACTAGGGTACCTCACTTGGGGTCTGGGAGTACATATAAAGCGGCTAGGGTAACTCACTTGGAGTCTGGGAGTACTAATATGAAACTAGGGTTTTACACTTGGGGTCAGAAAGTACATATAAAGGGGCTAGGATAACTCTCTTGAGGTCAGAGAGTACATATAAAGGGGCTAGGATAACTCACTTGGGGTCAGAGAGTACATATAAAGGGGTTAGGATAACTCACTTGTGGTCAGGGAGTACTTATAAAGGTGATATGGTAACTCACTTGGAGCCAGGGAGTACTAATATGAAACTAGGGTTTTACACTTGGGGTCAGAAAGTACATATAAAGGGGCTGGGATAACTCTCTTGAGGTCAGAGAGTACATATAAAGGGGCTAGGATAACTCACTTGGGGTCAGAGAGTACATATAAAGGGGCTAGGATAACTCACTTGGGGTCAGTGAGTACTTAAATAGGGACTAGGGTAACTCACTTGCGGTCAGAGAGTACATATAAAGGGGATAGGATAACTCACTTGCGGTCAGAGAGTACATATAAAGGGGCTAGGATATCTCACTTGGGGTCAGGGAGTACTTATAAAGGGGCTATGGTAACTCACTTGGGGTCAGGGTGTACTTATATGGGACTAGGGTAACACACTTGGGGTAAGGGAGTACTTATTAAGGGGTTAGAATAACTCACATGCGGTCAGAGTGTACTTATAAAGAGACTAGGATAACTCACTTGGGGTCAGGGAGTACTTATAAAGGGGCTATGGTAATTTACTTGGTGTCAGGGAGTACTTCTATGGTACTAGGGTACCTCACTTGGGGTCTGGGAGTACATATAAAGCGGCTAGGGTAACTCACTTGGAGTCTGGGAGTACTAATATGAAACTAGGGTTTTACACTTGGGGTCAGAAAGTACATATAAAGGGGCTAGGATAACTCTCTTGAGGTCAGAGAGTACATATAAAGGGGCTAGGATAACTCACTTGGGGTCAGAGAGTACATATAAAGGGGTTAGGATAACTCACTTGTGGTCAGGGAGTACTTATAAAGGTGATATGGTAACTCACTTGGAGCCAGGGAGTACTAATATGAAACTAGGGTTTTACACTTGGGGTCAGAAAGTACATATAAAGGGGCTGGGATAACTCTCTTGAGGTCAGAGAGTACATATAAAGGGGCTAGGATAACTCACTTGGGGTCAGTGAGTACTTAAATAGGGGCTATGGTAACTCACTAGGGGTCAGGAAGTCCTTCTATGGGACTAGGGTAACTCACTTGGGGTCTGGGAATACATATAAAGCGGCAAGGGTAACTCACTTGCTGTCAGAGAGTACTTCTATGGGACTAGGGTAACACACTTGGTGTCAGGGAGTAATTTTATGGGACTAGGGTAACTCACTTAGGGTCAGGGTGTATTTATATGGGACTAGGGTAACTCACTTGCGGTCAGAGAGTACATATAAAGGGGCTAGGATAACTCACTTGGGGTTAGAGAGTACATATAAAGCGGCTAGGATAACTCACTTGGGGTCAGGGAGTACTTATAAAGGTGATATGGTAACTCACTTGGGGTCGGGGAGTACTTATAAAGGGGCTAGGGTAACTCACTTGGGGCCAGGGAGTACTAATATGAAACTAGGGTAACAGACTTGTGGTCAGGGAGTACTTTAAAAGGGGCTACGATAACTCACTTGCGGTCAGAGTGTACATATAAAGGGGCTAGGATAACTCACTTGGGGTCAGAGAGTACATATAAAGGGGCTAGGATAACTCACTTGGGGTCAGTAAGTACTTATAAAGGGGCTATGGTAACTCACTTGGGGTCAGGAAGTACTTCTATGGGACTAGGGTAACTCACTTGGTGTCTGTGAGTACTTATATGGGAACAGGGTAACCCACTTGGGGTCAGGGAGTACTTATAAGGCACTAGGGTAACTCACTTGGGGTCTGGGAGTACATATAAAGTGGCTAGGATAACTCACTTGCGGTCAGAGGGTACTTCTATGGGACTAGGGTAATTCACTTGGGGTCAGGGAGTACTTTTATGGGACTAGGGTAACTCACTTAGGGTCAGGGTGTATTTATATGGGACTAGGGTAACACACTTGGGGTCAGGGAGTACTTATAAAGGGGCAATGGTAACTCACTTGGGGTCAGGGAGTACATTTATCGGACTAGGGTAACTTACTTGCAGTCAAAGGGTACATATAAAGGGGCTAGGATAACTCACTTGGGTTCAGGGAGAACTTATAAAGGTGATATGGTAACTCTCTTGGGGTCAGGGAGTACTTATAAGGCACTAGGGTAACTCACTTGGGGTCTGGGAGTACATATAAAGGGGCTAGGATAATTCACTTGCGGTCAGAGAGTACTTCTATGGGACTAGGGTAACTCACTTAGGGTCAGGGTGTATTTATATGGGACTAGGGTAACTCACTTGCGGTTAGAGAGTACATATAAAGGGGCTAGGATAACTAACTTGGGGTCAAGGAGTACATATAAAGGGGCTAGGATAACTCACTTGGGGTCTGGGAGTTCATATAAAGCGGCTAGGGTAACTCACTTGGAGTCTGGGAGTACATATAAAGGGGCTAGGATAACTCACGTGGGGTCAGGGAGTACTTATAAAGGGGTTAGGGTAACTCACTTTCGGTCAGAGGGTACTTCTATGGGAATAGGGTAACTCACTTGGGGTCAGGGAGTACTTTTATGGGGCCAGGATAACTCACTTGGGTCAGGGAGTACTTATAAAGGCGATATGGTAACTCACTTGGGGTCAGGGAGTACTTATATGGGAATAGGGTAACTCACTTGCGGTCAGACAGTTCATATAAAGGGGCTAGGACAACACATTTGGGGTCAGGGAGTACTTATATGGGTCTAGGGTAACACACTTGGGGTCAGGGAGTACTTCTATGGAACTAGGGTTACTCACTTGGGCGTGAGGTAGTACTTCTATGTGAGTAGGGTAACTCACTTGGGGTCAGGGAGTACTACTATGGTATAGGGTAACTCACTTGTGGCAGAGAGTACATATAAAGGGGCTAGGATAACTCACTAGGTGTCAGGGAGTACTTATAAAGGTGATATGGTAACTCACTTGGGGTCAGGGAGTACTTATAAAGGGGCTAGGGTAACTCACATTGTTTCAAGGAGTACTTATATGGGACTAGGGTAACTCACTTGGTGTCTGTGAGTACTTATATGGGACCAGGGTAACTCACTTGGGGCCAGGGTGTACTAATTAAAGGGCTAGGGTAACTCTCTTAGGGTCAGGGAGTACTTATAAGGGACTAGGGTAACTCAATTGGGGTCTGGGAGTATATATAAAGCGGCTAGGATAACTCACTTGCGGTCAGAGGGTACATATAATGGGGCTAGGGTAACTCACTTGCGGTCAGAGAGTACATATAAAGGGGCTAGGATAACTCACTTGGGGTCAGAGAGTACATATAAAGGGGCTATGGTAACTCACTTGGGGCCAGGGAGTACTAATATGAAACTAGGGTAACACACTTGGGGTCAGGGAGTACTTATAAAGGGGCTAGAATAACTCACTTGCAGTTAGAGAGTACATATAAAGGGGCTAGGATAACTCACTTGGGGTTAGAGAGTACATATAAAGCGGGTAGGATAATTCACTTGGGGTCAGGGAGTACTTATAAAGGTGATATGGTAACTCACTTGGGGTCGGGGAGTACTTATAAAGGGGCTAGGGTAACTCACTTGGGGCCAGGGAGTACTAATATGAAACTAGGGTAACAGACTTGTGGTCAGGGAGTACTTTAAAAGGGGCTACGATAACTCACTTGCGGTCAGAGAGTACATATAAAGGGGCTAGGATAACTCACTTGGGGTCAGTAAGTACTTATGAAGGGGCTATGGTAACTCACTTGGGGTCAGGAAGTACTTCTATGGGACTAGGGTAACTCATTTGGTGTCTGTGAGTACTTATATGGGACCAGGGTAACCCACTTGGGGTCAGGGAGTACTTATAAGGCACTAGGGTAACTCACTTGGGGTCTGGGAGTACATATAAAGTGGCTAGAATAACTCACTTGCGGTCAGAGGGTACTTCTATGGGACTAGGGTAATTCACTTGGGGTCAGGGAGTACATATAAAGGGGCTAGGATAACTCACTTGGGTTCAGGGAGAACTTATAAAGGTGATATGGTAACTCACTTGGGGTCAGGGAGCACTTATATGAGACTAGGGTAATTCACATGGGGTCAGGGAGTACTTATATGGGACCAGGGTAACTCACTTGGGGCCAGGGTGTACTTATAAAGGGGCTAGGGTAACTCACTTGGGGTCAAGGAGTACTACTATGGGACCAGGGTAACTCACTTGCAGTCAGACAGTTCATATAAAGGGGCTAGGACAACACATTTGGGGTCAGGGAGTACTTATATGGGACTAGGGTAACACACTTGGGGTCAGGGAGTACTTCTATGGAACTAGGGTTACTCACTTGGGCGTCAGGTAGTACTTCTATGTGACTAGGGTAACTCACTTGGGGTCAGGGAGTACTTATAAAGGGGCTATGGTAACTCACTTGGGGTCAGGGAGTAATACTATGGTATAGAGTAACTCACTTGTGGTCAGAGAGTACATATAAAGGGGCTAGGATAACTCACTTTGTGTCAGGGAGTACTTATAAAGGTGATATGGTAACTCATTTGAGGTCAGGGAGCACTTATAAAGGGGCTAGGGTAACTCACATTGGTTCAAGGAGTACTTTTATGGGACTAAGGTAACTCACTTGGGGTCAGGGAGTACATATAAAGGGGCTATGTTATCTCACTTGGGGTCAGAGAGTACTTATAAAGGGGCAATGGTAACTCACTTGGGGTCAGGGAGTACATTTATGGGACTAGGGTAACTTACTTGCGGTCAGAGGGTACATATAAAGGGGCTAGGATAACTCACTTGGGTTCAGGGAGAACTTATAAAGGTGATATGGTAACTCACTTGGGGTCAGGGAGTACTTATATGAGACTAGGGTAACTCACATGGGGTCAGGGAGTACTTATATCGGACCAGGGTAACTCACTTGGGGCCAGGGTGTACTTATAAAGGAGCTAGGGTAACTCACTTGGGGTAAGGGAGTACATATAAAGGGGCTATGGTAACTCACTTGGGGTCAGGGAGTACTACTATGGGACCAGGGTAACTCACTTGCGGTCAGAGAGTACATATAAAGTGGCTAGGGTAACTCACTTGGGGTCAGGGAGTACATATAAAGGGGCTATGGTAACTCACTTGGGGTCAGGGAGTACTTATAAAGAGGCTATGGTAACTCACTTGGGGTCAGGGAGTACTACTATGAGACTAGGGTAACTTACTTGCGATCAGAAAGTACATATGAATGGGCTAGGATAACTCACTTGGGGTCAGGGATTACTACTATGGGACTAGGGTAACTTACTTGCGATAAGAAAGTACATATAATTGGGCTAGGATAACTCACTTGGGGTCAGGGAGAACTTATAAAGGGGCTATGGTAACTCACTTGGGTTCAGGGAGTACATATAAAGGGGCTATGTTAACTCACTTGGGGTCAGGGAGTACTTATAAAGAGGCTAGGGTAACTCACTTGGGGTCAGGGAGTACTACTATGGGACTAGGTTAACTTACTTGCGAACAGAAAGTACATATGATTGGGCTAGGATAACTCACTTTGGGTCAGGGAGAACTTATAAAGGGGCTATGGTAACTCACTTGGGGTCAGGGAGTACATATAAAGAGGCTATGGTAACTCACTTGGGGTGAGGGAGTACTACTATGGGACCAGGGTAACTCACTTGCGGTCAGGGTGTATTTATATGGGACTAGGGTAACTCACTTGCGGTCAGAGAGTACATATAAAGGGGCTAGGATAACTCACTTGGGGTCAGGAAGTACGTCTATGGTACTAGGGTAACTCACTAGGGGTCTGGGTGTTCATATAAAGCGGCTAGGGTAACTCACTTAGGTTCAAGGAGTACTTATATGGGACTAGGGTAACTCACTTGGTGTCTGTGAGTACTTATATGGGACCAGGGTGCACTTATTAAAGGGCTAGGGTAACCCACTTGGGGTCAGGGAGTACTTATAAGGCACTAGGGTAACTCACTTGGAGTCTGGGAGTACATATAAAGGGGCTAGGATAACTCACGTGGGGTCAGGGAGTACTTATAAAAGGGTTAGGGTAACTCACTTTCGGTCAGAGGGTACTTCTATGGGACTAGGGTAACTCACTTGGGGTCAGGGAGTACTTTTATGGGGCCAGGATAACTCACTTGGGTCAGGGAGTACTTATAAAGGTGATATGGTAACTCACTTGGGGTCAGGGAGTACTTATATGGGACTAGGGTAACTCACTTGCGGTCAGACAGTTCATATAAAGGGGCTACGACAACACATTAGGGGTCAGGGAGTACTTATATGGGTCTAGGGTAACACACTTGGGGTCAGGGAGTACTTCTATGGAACTAGGGTTACTCACTTGGGCGTGAGGTAGTACTTCTATGTGAGTAGGGTAACTCACTTGGGGTCAGGGAGTACTACTATGGTATAGGGTAAGTCACTTGTGGTCAGAGAGTACATATAAAGGGGCTATGGTAACTCACTTGGGGCCAGGGAGTACATATAAAGTGGCTAGGATAACTCACTTGCGGTCAGAGGGTACTTCTATGGGACTAGGGTAATTCACTTGGGGTCAGGGAGTACTTTTATGGGACCAGGGTAACTCACTTGGGGCCAGGGTGTACTTATAAAGGGGCTAGGGTAACTCACTTGGGGTCAGGGAGAACTTATAAAGGGGCTATGGTAACTCACTTGGGGTCAGGGAGTACTTATATGGGACCAGGGTAACTCACTTGGGGCCAGGGTGTACTTATAAAGGGGCTAGGGTAACTCACTTGGGGTCAAGGAGTACTACTATGGGACCAGGGTAACTCACTTGCAGTCAGACAGTTCATATAAAGGGGCTAGGACAACACATTTGGGGTCAGGGAGTACTTATATGGGACTAGGGTAACACACTTGGGGTCAGGGAGTACTTCTATGGAACTAGGGTTACTCACTTGGGCGTCAGGTAGTACTTCTATGTGACTAGGGTAACTCACTTGGGGTCAGGGAGTACTTATAAAGGGGCTATGGTAACTCACTTGGGGTCAGGGAGTAATACTATGGTATAGAGTAACTCACTTGTGGTCAGAGAGTACATATAAAGGGGCTAGGATAACTCACTTGGTGTCAGGGAGTACTTATAAAGGTGATATGGTAACTCATTTGAGGTCAGGGAGCACTTATAAAGGGGCTAGGGTAACTCACATTGGTTCAAGGAGTACTTTTATGGGACTAAGGTAACTCACTTGGGGTCAGGGAGTACATATAAAGGGGCTATGTTATCTCACTTGGGGTCAGAGAGTACTTATAAAGGGGCAATGGTAACTCACTTGGGGTCAGGGAGTACATTTATGGGACTAGGGTAACTTACTTGCGGTCAGAGGGTACATATAAAGGGGCTAGGATAACTCACTTGGGTTCAGGGAGAACTTATAAAGGTGATATGGTAACTCACTTGGGGTCAGGGAGTACTTATATGAGACTAGGGTAACTCACATGGGGTCAGGGAGTACTTATATCGGACCAGGGTAACTCACTTGGGGCCAGGGTGTACTTATAAAGGAGCTAGGGTAACTCACTTGGGGTAAGGGAGTACATATAAAGGGGCTATGGTAACTCACTTGGGGTCAGGGAGTACTACTATGGGACCAGGGTAACTCACTTGCGGTCAGAGAGTACATATAAAGTGGCTAGGGTAACTCACTTGGGGTCAGGGAGTACATATAAAGGGGCTATGGTAACTCACTTGGGGTCAGGGAGTACTTATAAAGAGGCTATGGTAACTCACTTGGGGTCAGGGAGTACTACTATGAGACTAGGGTAACTTACTTGCGATCAGAAAGTACATATGAATGGGCTAGGATAACTCACTTGGGGTCAGGGATTACTACTATGGGACTAGGGTAACTTACTTGCGATAAGAAAGTACATATAATTGGGCTAGGATAACTCACTTGGGGTCAGGGAGAACTTATAAAGGGGCTATGGTAACTCACTTGGGTTCAGGGAGTACATATAAAGGGGCTATGTTAACTCACTTGGGGTCAGGGAGTACTTATAAAGAGGCTAGGGTAACTCACTTGGGGTCAGGGAGTACTACTACGGGACTAGGTTAACTTACTTGCGAACAGAAAGTACATATGATTGGGCTAGGACAACTCACTTTGGGTCAGGGAGAACTTATAAAGGGCCTATGGTAACTCACTTGGGGTCAGGGAGTACATATAAAGAGGCTATGGTAACTCACTTGGGGTGAGGGAGTACTACTATGGGACCAGGGTAACTCACTTGCGGTCAGGGTGTATTTATATGGGACTAGGGTAACTCACTTGCGGTCAGAGAGTACATATAAAGGGGCTAGGATAACTCACTTGGGGTCAGGAAGTACGTCTATGGTACTAGGGTAACTCACTAGGGGTCTGGGTGTTCATATAAAGCGGCTAGGGTAACTCACTTAGGTTCAAGGAGTACTTATATGGGACTAGGGTAACTCACTTGGTGTCTGTGAGTACTTATATGGGACCAGGGTGCACTTATTAAAGGGCTAGGGTAACCCACTTGGGGTCAGGGAGTACTTATAAGGCACTAGGGTAACTCACTTGGAGTCTGGGAGTACATATAAAGGGGCTAGGATAACTCACGTGGGGTCAGGGAGTACTTATAAAAGGGTTAGGGTAACTCACTTTCGGTCAGAGGGTACTTCTATGGGACTAGGGTAACTCACTTGGGGTCAGGGAGTACTTTTATGGGGCCAGGATAACTCACTTGGGTCAGGGAGTACTTATAAAGGTGATATGGTAACTCACTTGGGGTCAGGGAGTACTTATATGGGACTAGGGTAACTCACTTGCGGTCAGACAGTTCATATAAAGGGGCTACGACAACACATTAGGGGTCAGGGAGTACTTATATGGGTCTAGGGTAACACACTTGGGGTCAGGGAGTACTTCTATGGAACTAGGGTTACTCACTTGGGCGTGAGGTAGTACTTCTATGTGAGTAGGGTAACTCACTTGGGGTCAGGGAGTACTACTATGGTATAGGGTAAGTCACTTGTGGTCAGAGAGTACATATAAAGGGGCTATGGTAACTCACTTGGGGCCAGGGAGTACATATAAAGTGGCTAGGATAACTCACTTGCGGTCAGAGGGTACTTCTATGGGACTAGGGTAATTCACTTGGGGTCAGGGAGTACTTTTATGGGACCAGGGTAACTCACTTGGGGCCAGGGTGTACTTATAAATGGGCTAGGGTAACTCACTTGGGGTCAGGGAGAACTTATAAAGGGGCTATGGTAACTCACTTGGGGTCAGGGAGTACTTATAAAGGGGCTAGAATAACTCACTTGCAGTTAGAGAGTACATATAAAGGGGCTAGGATAACTCACTTGGGGTTAGAGAGTACATATAAAGCGGCTAGGATAACTCACTTGGGGTCAGGGAGTACTTATAAAGGTGATATGGTAACTCACTTGGGGTCGGGGAGTACTTATAAAGGGGCTAGGGTAACTCACTTGGGGCCAGGGAGTACTAATATGAAACTAGGGTAACAGACTTGTGGTCAGGGAGTACTTTAAAAGGGGCTACGATAACTCACTTGCGGTCAGAGTGTACATATAAAGGGGCTAGGATAACTCACTTGGGGTCAGAGAGTACAAATAAAGGGGCTAGGATAACTCACTTGGGGTCAGTAAGTACTTATAAAGGGGCTATGGTAACTCACTTGGGGTCAGGAAGTACTTCTATGGGACTAGGGTAACTCACTTGGTGTCTGTGAGTACTTATATGGGACCAGGGTAACCCACTTGGGGTCAGGGAGTACTTATAAGGCACTAGGGTAACTCACTTGGGGTCTGGGAGTACATATAAAGTGGCTAGGTTAACTCACTTGCGGTCAGAGGGTACTTCTATGGGACTAGGGTAATTCACTTGGGGTCAGGGAGTACTTATAAAGGGGCAATGGTAACTCACTTGGGGTCAGGGAGTACTTATTTGGGACCAGGGTAGCTCACTTGGGGCCAGGGTGTACTTATAAAGGGGCTAGGGTAACTCACTTGAGGTCAGGGAGTACAATTAAAGGGGCTATGGTAACTCACTTGGGGTTAGGGAGTACTACTATGGGACCAGGGTAACTCACTTATGGCCAGGGTGTACTTATAAAGGGGCTAGGGTAACTCACTTGGGGTCAGGGAGTACAATTAAAGGGGCTATGGTAACTCACTTGGGGTCAGGGAGTACTACTATAGGACCAGGGTAACTCACTTGGGGTCAGGGAGTACATATAAAGGGGCTATGGTAACTCACTTGGGGTCAGGGAGTACTACTATGGGACCAGGGTAACTCACTTGCGGTCAGAGAGTACATATAAAGTGGCTAGGGTAACTCACTTGGGGTCAAGGAGTACATATAAAGGGGCTATGGTAACTCACTTGGGGTCAGGGAGTACTACTATGGGACCAGGGTAACTCACTTGCGGTCAGAGAGTACATATAAAGTGGCTAGGGTAACTCACTTGGGGTCAGGGAGTACATATAAAGGGGCTAGGATAACTCACTTGGGGTCAGGGAGTACTTATATGGGACTAGGGTAACTCACTTGCGGTCAGACAGTTCATATAAAGGGGCTAGGACAACACATTTGGGGTCAGGGAGTACTTATATGGGACTAGGGTTACTCACTTGGGCGTCAGGTAGTACTTCTTTGTGACTAGGGTAACTCACTTTGGGTCAGGGAGTACTTATAAAGGGGCTAGGGTAACTCTCTTGGGGTCAGTGAGTTCTACTATGGGACTAGGGTAATTCACTTGCGGTGAGAGAGTATATATAAAAGGGCTATGGTAATTCACTTGGGGTCAGGGAGTACTATTATGGGACTAGGGTAAGTTACTTGCGGTCAGAGAGTACATATAAAGGGGCTA
The DNA here is from genome assembly GCF_024137725.1 of Prorops nasuta. Taxonomy (NCBI): domain Eukaryota; kingdom Metazoa; phylum Arthropoda; class Insecta; order Hymenoptera; family Bethylidae; genus Prorops; species Prorops nasuta. The sequence goes on along the minus strand of NW_027116849.1, from coordinate 726,286 downwards.
GGATAACTCACTTGGGGTCAGGGAGAACTAATCAAGGTGATTTGGTAACTCATTTGGGGTCAGGGAGTACATATAAAGGGGCTATGGTAACTCACTTGGGGTCAGGGAGTACTTACAAAGGGGCAATTGTAACTCACTTGGGGTCAGGGAGTACATTTATGGGACTAGGGTAACTTACTTGCGGTCAGAGGGTACATATAAAGGGGCTAGGATAACTCACTTGGGTTCAGGGAGAACTTATAAAGGTGATATGGTAACTCACATGGGGTCAGGGAGTACTTATATGAGACTAGGGTAACTCACATGGGGTCAGGGAGTACTTATAAAGGGGCTGGGATAACTCACTTGGGGTCAGGGAGTACTTATAAGGGGGCTATGGTAACTCACTTGGGGTCAGGAAGTACTTCTATGGGATTAGGGTAACTCACTTGGAGTCAGGGAGTACTTTTATGGGACTAGGGTAACTCACTTGGGGTCAGGGAGTACTTATATAGGGGCTAGGGTAACTCTCTTGGGGTCAGTGAGTTCTACTATGGGACTAGGGTAATTCACTTGCGGTCAGAGAGTATATATAAAGGGGCTATGGTAACTCACTTGGTGTCAGGGAGTACTACTATGGGATTAGGGTAAGTTACTTGCGGTCAGAGAGTACATATAAAGGGGCTAGGATAACTCACTTGGGGTCAGGGAGAACTAATCAAGGTGATATGGTAACTCATTTGGGGTCAGGGAGTACTTATATGGGACTAGGGTAACTCACTTGGGGTCAGGGAGTACTTATATGGGACCAGGGTAACTCACTTGGGGCCAGGGTGTACTTATAAAGGGGCTATGGTAACTCACTTAGTGTCAGGGAGTACTACTATGGGACTAGGGTAACTTACTTGCGGTCAGAGAGTACATATAAAGGGGCTAGGATAACTCACTTGGGGTCAGGGAGAACTTATAGAGGTGATATGCTAACTCACTTGGGGTCAGGGAGTACTTATAAATGGGCTATGGTAACTCACTTAGTGTCAGGGAGTACTACTATGGGACTAGGATAACTTACTTGCGGTCAGAGAGTACATATAAAGGGGCTAGGGTAACTTACTTGCCGTCAGAGAGTACATATAAAGGGGCTAGGATAACTCACTTGGGGTCAGGGAGTACTTATATGGGACTAGGGTAACTCACTTGGGGCCAGGGTGTACTTATAAAGGGGCTAGGGTAACTCACTTGGGGTCAGGGAGTACATTTATGGGACTAGGGTAACTTACTTGCGGTCAGAGGGTACATATAAAGGGACTATGATAACTCACTTGGGGTCAGGGAGTACTACTATGTGACCAGGGTAACTCACTTGCGGTCAGAGAGTACATATAAAGTGGCTAGGGTAACTCACTTGGGGTCAGGGAGTACATATAAAGGGGCTATGGTAACTCACTTGGGGTCAGGGAGTACTTATAAAGAGGCTATGTTAACTCACTTGGGGTCAAGGAGTACTACTATGGGACTAGGGTAACTAACTTGCGGTCAGAAAGTACATATGAATGGGCTAGGATAACTCACTTGGGGTCAGGGAGTACTTATATGAGACTAGGGTAATACACTTGGGGTCAGGGAGTACTTATAAAGGGGTTAGAATAACTTACTTGCGGTCAGAGAGTACATATTAAGGGCTAGGATAAATCACTTGAAGTCAGGGAGTACTTATAAAGGGGCTAGGGTAACTCACTTAGTGTCAGGGAGTACTACTATGGGACTAGGGTAACTTACTTGCGGTCAGAGAGTACATATAAAGGGGCTAGGATAACTCACTTGGGGTCAGGGTGTACTTATAAAGGGGCTATGGTAATTCACTTAGTGTCAGGGAGTACTACTATGGGACTAGGGTAACTTACTTGCGGTCAGAAAGTACATATAAAGGGGCTAGGATAACTCACTTGGGGTCAAGGAGAACTTATAGAGGTTATATGCTAACACACTTAAGGTCAGGGAGTACATATAAAGGAACTATGGTAACTCACTTGGGGTCAGGGAGTACTTATAAAGGGGCTATGGTAACTCACTTAGTGTCAGGGAGTACTACTATGGGACTAGGGTAACTTACTTGCGGTCAGAGAGTACATATAAAGGTGCTAGGATAACTCACTTGGGGTCAGGGAGAACTTATAGAGGTGATATGCTAACTCACTTGGGGTCAGGGAGTACTTATATGGGAATAGGGTAACTCACTTGGGGCCAGGGTGTACTTATAAAGGGGCTAGGGTAGCTCACTTGGGGTCAGGGAGTACATATAAAGGTGCTATGGTAACCCACTTGGGGTCAGGGAGTACTACTATGGGACCAGGGTAACTCACTTGGGGTCAGAGAGTACATATAAAGGGGCTAGGGTAACTCACTTGGGGTCAGGGAGTACTTATAAATGGGTTATACTAACTCACTTGGGGTCAGGGAGTACTACTATTGTATAGGGTAACTCACTTGTGGTCAGAAAGTACATATAAAGGGGCTAGGATAACTCACTTGTTGTCAGGGAGTACTTATAAAGGTGATATGGTAACTCATTTGGGATCAGGGAGTACTTATAAAGGGGCTAGGGTAACTCACTTGGTGTCTGTGAGTACTTATATAGGACCAGGGTAACTCACTTGGGGCCAGGGTGTACTTATAAAGGGGCTAGGGTTACTCACTTGGGGTCAGAGAGTACTTATAAAGGGGCTATGGTAACTCACTTGGGGCCAGGGAGTACTAATATGAAACTAGGGTAACAGACTTGTGGTCAGGGAGTACTTTAAAAGGGGCTACGATAACTCACTTGCGGTCAGAGAGTACATATAAAGGGGCTAGGATAACTCACTTGGGGTCAGTAAGTACTTATAAAGGGGCTATGGTAACTCACTTGGGGTCAGGAAGTACTTCTATGGGACTAGGGTAACTCATTTGGTGTCTGTGAGTACTTATATGGGACCAGGGTAACCCACTTGGGGTCAGGGAGTACTTATAAGGCACTAGGGTAACTCACTTGGGGTCTGGGAGTACATATAAAGTGGCTAGAATAACTCACTTGCGGTCAGAGGGTACTTCTATGGGACTAGGGTAATTCACTTGGGGTCAGGGAGTACATATAAAGGGGCTAGGATAACTCACTTGGGTTCAGGGAGAACTTATAAAGGTGATATGGTAACTCACTTGGGGTCAGGGAGTACTTATATGAGACTAGGGTAACTCACATGGGGTCAGGGAGTACTTATATCGGACCAGGGTAACTCACTTGGGGCCAGGGTGTACTTATAAAGGAGCTAGGGTAACTCACTTGGGGTAAGGGAGTACATATAAAGGGGCTATGGTAACTCACTTGGGGTCAGGGAGTACATATAAAGGGGCTATGGTAACTCACTTGGGGTCAGGGAGTACTACTATGGGACCAGGGTAACTCACTTGCGGTCAGAGAGTACATATAAAGTGGCTAGGGTAACTCACTTGGGGTCAGGGAGTACATATAAAGGAGCTATGGTAACTCACTTGGGGTCAGGGAGTACTTATAAAGAGGCTATGGTAACTCACTTGGGGTCAGGGAGTACTACTATGAGACTAGGGTAACTTACTTGCGATCAGAAAGTACATATAATTGGGCTAGGATAACTCACTTGGGGTCAGGGAGAACTTATAAAGGGGCTATGGTAACTCACTTGGGTTCAGGGAGTACATATAAAGGGGCTATGTTAACTCACTTGGGGTCAGGGAGTACTTATAAAGAGGCTATGGTAACTCACTTGGGGTCAGGGAGTACTACTATGGGACTAGGGTAACTTAATTGCGAACAGAAAGTACATATGATTGGGCTAGGATAACTCACTTGGGGTCAGGGAGTACATATAAAGGGGCTATGGTAACTCACTTGGGGTCAGGGAGTACTACTATGGGACCAGGGTAACTCACTTGCGGTCAGAGAGTACATATAAAGGGCCTAGGATAACTCACTTGGAGTCAGGGAGTACTTATATGGGACTAGGGTAACTCACTTAGGGTCAGAGTGTATTTATATGGGACTAGGGTAACTCACTTGCGGTCAGAGAGTACATATAAAGGGGATAGGATAACTCACTTGCGGTCAGAGAGTACATATAAAGGGGCTAGGATATCTCACTTGGGGTCAGGGAGTACTTATAAAGGGGCTATGGTAACTCACTTGGGGTCAGGGTGTACTTATATGGGACTAGGGTAACATACTTGGGGTAAGGGAGTACTTATTAAGGGGTTAGAATAACTCACTTGCGGTCAGAGTGTACTTATAAAGAGACTAGGATAACTCACTTGGGGTCAGGGAGTACTTATAAAGGGGCTATGGTAATTTACTTGGTGTCAGGGAGTACTTCTATGGTACTAGGTTACCTCACTTGGGGTCTGGGAGTACATATATAGCGGCTAGGGTAACTCACTTGGAGTCTGGGAGTACTAATATGAAACTAGGGTTTTACACTTGGGGTCAGAAAGTACATATATAGGGGCTAGGATAACTCTCTTGAGGTCAGAGAGTACATATAAAGGGGCTAGGATAACTCACTTGAGGTCAGAGAGTACATATAAAGGGGTTAGGATAACTCACTTGGGGTCAGGGAGTACTTATAAAGGTATTATGGTAACTCACTTGGAGCCAGGGAGTACTAATATGAAACTAGGGTTTTACACTTGGGGTCAGAAAGTACATATAAAGGGGCTGGGATAACTCTCTTGAGGTCAGAGAGTACATATAAAGGGGCTAGGATAAATCACTTGGGGTCAGAGAGTACATATAAAGGAGCTAGGATAACTCACTTGGGGTCAGGAAGTCCTTCTATGGGACTAGGGTAACTCACTTGGGGTCTGGGAATACATATAAAGCGGCAAGAGTAACTCACTTAGGTTCAAGGAGTACTTATATGGGACTAGGGTAACTCACTTGGTGTCTGTGAGTACTTATATGGGACCAGGGTGCACTTATTAAAGGGCTAGGGTAACCCACTTGGGGTCAGGGAGTACTTATAAGGCACTAGGGTAACTCACTTGGGGTCTGGGAGTACATATAAAGGGGCTAGGATAACTCACTTGCGGTCAGAGAGTACTTCTATGGGACTAGGGTAACTCACTTGGTGTTAGGGAGTAATTTTATGGGACTAGGGTAACTCACTTAGGGTCAGGGTGTATTTATATGGGACTAGGGTAACTCACTTGCGGTCAGAGAGTACATATATAGGGGCTAGGATAACTCACTTGGGGTCAGGAAGTACGTCTATGGTACTAGGGTAACTCACTTGGGGTCTGGGAGTTCATATAAAGCGGCTAGGGTAACTCACTTAGGTTCAAGGAGTACTTATATGGGACTAGGGTAACTCACTTGGTGTCTGTGAGTACTTATATGGGACCAGGGTGCACTTATTAAAGGGCTAGGGTAACCCACTTGGGGTCAGGGAGTACTTATAAGGCACTAGGGTAACTCACTTGGGGTCTGGGAGTACATATAAAGGGGCTAGGATAACTCACTTGCGGTCAGAGAGTACTTCTATGGGACTAGGGTAACTCACTTGGTGTCAGGGAGTAATTTTATGGGACTAGGGTAACTCACTTAGGGTCAGGGTGTATTTATATGGGACTAGGATAACTCACTTGGGGTCAGGGAGTAGTTATATAGGGGCTATGGTAACTCACTTGGGGTCAGGAAGTACGTCTATGGTACTAGGGTAACTCACTTGGGGTCTGGGAGTTCATATAAAGCGGCTAGGGTAACTCACTTGGAGTCTGGGAGTACATATAAAGGGGCTAGGATAACTCACGTGGGGTCAGGGAGTACTTATAAAGGGGTTAGGGTAACTCACTTTCGGTCAGAGGGTACTTCTATGGGACTAGGGTAACTCACTTGGGGTCAGGGAGTACTTTTATGGGGCCAGGATAACTCACTTGGGTCAGGGAATACTTATAAAGGTGATATGGTAACTCAGTTGGGGTCAGGGAGTACTTATATGGGACTAGGGTAACTCACTTGCGGTCAGACAGTTCATATAAAGGGGCTACGACAACACATTAGGGGTCAGGGAGTACTTATATGGGTCTAGGGTAACACACTTGGGGTCAGGGAGTACTTCTATGGAACTAGGGTAATTCACTTGCGGTCAGAGAGTATATATAAAGGGGCTATGGTAACTCACTTGGGGTCAGGGAGTACTACTATGGGACTAGGGTAAGTTACTTGCGGTCAGAGGGTACATATAAAGGGGCTAGGATAACTCACTTGGGTTCAGGGAGAACTTATAAAGGTGATATGGTAACTCACATGGGGTCAGGGAGTACTTATATGAGACTAGGGTAACTCACATGGGGTCAGGGAGTACTTTTATGGGACTAGGGTAACTCACTTGGGGTCAGGGAGTACTTATATAGGGGCTAGGGTAACTCTCTTGGGGTCAGTGAGTTCTACTATGGGACTAGGGTAATTCACTTGCGGTAAGAGAGTATATATAAAGGGGCTATGGTAACTCACTTGGGGTCAGGGAGTACTACTATGGGACTAGGGTAAGTTACTTGCGGTCAGAGAGTACATATAAAGGGGCTAGGATAACTCACTTGGGGTCAGGGAGAACTAATCAAGGTGATATGGTAACTCATTTGGAGTCAGGGAGTACTTATATGGGACTAGGGTAACTCACTTGGGGTCAGGGAGTACTTATATGGGACCAGGGTAACTCACTTGGGGCCAGGGTGTACTTATAAAGGGGCTATGGTAACTCACTTGGGGTCAGGGAGTACATTTATGGGACTAGGGTAACTTACTTGCGGTCAGAGGGTACATATAAAGGGACTATGATAACTCACTTGGGGTCAGGGAGTACTACTATGGGACCAGGGTAACTCACTTGCGGTCAGAGAGTACATATAAAGTGGCTAGAATAACTCACTTGCAGTTAGAGAGTACATATAAAGGGGCTAGGATAACTCACTTGGGGTTAGAGAGTACATATAAAGCGGCTAGGATAACTCACTTGGGGTCAGGGAGTACTTATAAAGGTGATATGGTAACTCACTTGGGGTCGGGGAGTACTTATAAAGGGGCTAGGGTAACTCACTTGGGGCCAGGGAGTACTAATATGAAACTAGGGTAACAGACTTGTGGTCAGGGAGTACTTTAAAAGGGGCTACGATAACTCACTTGCGGTCAGAGTGTACATATAAAGGGGCTAGGATAACTCACTTGGGGTCAGAGAGTACATATAAAGGGGCTAGGATAACTCACTTGGGGTCAGTAAGTACTTATAAAGGGGCTATGGTAACTCACTTGGGGTCAGGAAGTACTTCTATGGGACTAGGGTAACTCACTTGGTGTCTGTGAGTACTTATATGGGACCAGGGTAACCCACTTGGGGTCAGGGAGTACTTATAAAGGGGCAATGGTAACTCACTTGGGGTCAGGGAGTACTTATTTGGGACCAGGGTAGCTCACTTGGGGCCAGGGTGTACTTATAAAGGGGCTAGGGTAACTCACTTGGGGTCAGGGAGTACAATTAAAGGGGCTATGGTAACTCACTTGGGGTTAGGGAGTACTACTATGGGACCAGGGTAACTCACTTGTGGCCAGGGTGTACTTATAAAGGGGCTAGGGTAACTCACTTGGGGTCAGGGAGTACTACTATGGGACCAGGGTAACTCACTTGCGGTCAGAGAGTACATATAAAGTGGCTAGGTTAACTCACTTGCGGTCAGAGGGTACTTCTATGGGACTGGGGTAATTCACTTGGGGTCAGGGAGTACTTATAAAGGGGCAATGGTAACTCACTTGGGGTCAGGGAGTACTTATTTGGGACCAGGGTAGCTCACTTGGGGCCAGGGTGTACTTATAAAGGGGCTAGGGTAACTCACTTGGGGTCAGGGAGTACAATTAAAGGGGCTATGGTAACTCACTTGGGGTTAGGGAGTACTACTATGGGACCAGGGTAACTCACTTGTGGCCAGGGTGTACTTATAAAGGGGCTAGGGTAACTCACTTGGGGTCAGGGAGTACAATTAAAGGGGCTATGGTAACTCACTTGGGGTCAGGGAGTACTACTATAGGACCAGGGTAACTCACTTGGGGTCAGGGAGTACATATAAAGGGGCTATGGTAACTCACTTGGGGTCAGGGAGTACTACTATGGGACCAGGGTAACTCACTTGCGGTCAGAGAGTACATATAAAGTGGCTAGGGTAACTCACTTGGGGTCAAGGAGTACATATAAAGGGGCTATGGTAACTCACTTGGGGTCAGGGAGTACTACTATAGGACCAGGGTAACTCACTTGGGGTCAGGGAGTACATATAAAGTGGCTAGGTTAACTCACTTGCGGTCAGAGGGTACTTCTATGGGACTAGGGTAATTCACTTGGGGTCAGGGAGTACTTATAAAGGGGCAATGGTAACTCACTTGGGGTCAGGGAGTACTTATTTGGGACCAGGGTAGCTCACTTGGGGCCAGGGTGTACTTATAAAGGGGCTAGGGTAACTCACTTGGGGTCAGGGAGTACAATTAAAGGGGCTATGGTAACTCACTTGGGGTTAGGGAGTACTACTATGGGACCAGGGTAACTCACTTGTGGCCAGGGTGTACTTATAAAGGGGCTAGGGTAACTCACTTGGGGTCAGGGAGTACAATTAAAGGGGCTATGGTAACTCACTTGGGGTCAGGGAGTACTACTATAGGACCAGGGTAACTCACTTGGGGTCAGGGAGTACATATAAAGGGGCTATGGTAACTCACTTGGGGTCAGGGAGTACTACTATGGGACCAGGGTAACTCACTTGCGGTCAGAGAGTACATATAAAGTGGCTAGGGTAACTCACTTGGGGTCAAGGAGTACATATAAAGGGGCTATGGTAACTCACTTGGGGTCAGGGAGTACTACTATGGGACCAGGGTAACTCACTTGCGGTCAGAGAGTACATATAAAGTGGCTAGGGTAACTCACTTGGGGTCAGGGAGTACATATAAAGGGGCTAGGATAACTCACTTGGGGTCAGGGAGTACTTATATGGGACTAGGGTAACTCACTTGCGGTCAGACAGTTCATATAAAGGGGCTAGGACAACACATTTGGGGTCAGGGAGTACTTATATGGGACTAGGGTTACTCACTTGGGCGTCAGGTAGTACTTCTTTGTGACTAGGGTAACTCACTTTGGGTCAGGGAGTAATTATAAAGGGGCTAGGGTAACTCTCTTGGGGTCAGTGAGTTCTACTATGGGACTAGGGTAATTCACTTGCGGTCAGAGAGTATATATAAAAGGGCTATGGTAATTCACTTGGGGTCAGGGAGTACTATTATGGGACTAGGGTAAGTTACTTGCGGTCAGAGAGTACATATAAAGGGGCTAGGATAACTCACTTGGGGTCAGGGAGAACTAATCAAGGTGATTTGGTAACTCATTTGGGGTCAGGGAGTACATATAAAGGGGCTATGGTAACTCACTTGGGGTCAGGGAGTACTTACAAAGGGGCAATTGTAACTCACTTGGGGTCAGGGAGTACATTTATGGGACTAGGGTAACTTACTTGCGGTCAGAGGGTACATATAAAGGGGCTAGGATAACTCACTTGGGTTCAGGGAGAACTTATAAAGGTGATATGGTAACTCACATGGGGTCAGGGAGTACTTATAAAGGGGCTGGGATAACTCACTTGGGGTCAGGGAGTACTTATAAGGGGGCTATGGTAACTCACTTGGGGTCAGGAAGTACTTCTATGGGATTAGGGTAACTCACTTGGAGTCAGGGAGTACTTTTATGGGACTAGGGTAACTCACTTGGGGTCAGGGAGTACTTATATAGGGGCTAGGGTAACTCTCTTGGGGTCAGTGAGTTCTACTATGGGACTAGGGTAATTCACTTGCGGTCAGAGAATATATATAAAGGGGCTATGGTAACTCATTGGGGTCAGGGAGTACTACTATGGGATTAGGGTAAGTTACTTGCGGTCAGAGAGTACATATAAAGGGGCTAGGATAACTCACTTGGGGTCAGGGAGAACTAATCAAGGTGATATGGTAACTCATTTGGGGTCAGGGAGTACTTATATGGGACTAGGGTAACTCACTTGGGGTCAGGGAGTACTTATATGGGACCAGGGTAACTCACTTGGGGCCAGGGTGTACTTATAAAGGGGCTATGGTAACTCACTTAGTGTCAGGGAGTACTACTATGGGACTAGGGTAACTTACTTGCGGTCAGAGAGTACATATAAAGGGGCTAGGATAACTCACTTGGGGTCAGGGAGAACTTCTAGAGGTGATATGCTAACTCACTTGGGGTCAGGGAGTACTTATAAATGGGCTATAGTAACTCACTTAGTGTCAGGGAGTACTACTATGGGACTAGGATAACTTACTTGCGGTCAGAGAGTACATATAAAGGGGCTAGGGTAACTTACTTGCCGTCAGAGAGTACATATAAAGGGGCTAGGATAACTCACTTGGGGTCAGGGAGTACTTATATGGGACTAGGGTAACTCACTTGGGGCCAGGGTGTACTTATAAAGGGGCTAGGGTAACTCACTTGGTGTCAGGGAGTACATTTATGGGACTAGGGTAACTTACTTGCGGTCAGAGGGTACATATAAAGGGACTATGATAACTCACTTGGGGTCAGGGAGTACTACTATGGGACCAGGGTAACTCACTTGCGGTCAGAGAGTACATATAAAGTGGCTAGGGTAACTCACTTGGGGTCAGGGAGTACATATAAAGGGGCTATGGTAACTCACTTGGGGTCAGGGAGTACTTATAAAGAGGCTAGGGTAACTCACTTAGTGTCAGGGAGTACTACTATGGGACTAGGGTAACTTACTTGCGGTCAGAGAGTACATATAAAGGGGCTAGGATAACTCACTTGGGGTCAGGGTGTACTTATAAAGGGGCTATGGTAATTCACTTAGTGTCAGGGAGTACTTATAAATGGGCTATGGTAACTCACTTAGTGTCAGGGAGTACTACTATGGGACTAGGATAACTTACTTGCGGTCAGAGAGTACATATAAAGGGGCTAGGGTAACTTACTTGCCGTCAGAGAGTACATATAAAGGGGCTAGGATAACTCACTTGGGGTCAGGGAGTACTTATATGGGACTAGGGTAACTCACTTGGGGCCAGGGTGTACTTATAAAGGGGCTAGGGTAACTCACTTGGGGTCAGGGAGTACATTTATGGGACTAGGGTAACTTACTTGCGGTCAGAGGGTACATATAAAGGGACTATGATAACTCACTTGGGGTCAGGGAGTACTACTATGGGACCAGGGTAACTCACTTGCGGTCAGAGAGTACATATAAAGTGGCTAGGGTAACTCACTTGGGGTCAGGGAGTACATATAAAGGGGCTATGGTAACTCACTTGGGGTCAGGGAGTACTTATAAAGAGGCTAGGGTAACTCACTTAGTGTCAGGGAGTACTACTATGGGACTAGGGTAAGTTACTTGCGGTCAGAGAGTACATATAAAGGGGCTAGGATAACTCACTTGGGGTCAGGGTGTACTTATAAAGGGGCTATGGTAATTCACTTAGTGTCAGGGAGTACTACTATGGGACTAGGGTAACTTACTTGCGGTCAGAAAGTACATATAAAGGGGCTAGGATAACTCACTTGGGGTCAAGGAGAACTTATAGAGGTTATATGCTAACTCACTTAAGGTCAGGGAGTACATATAAAGGAACTATGGTAACTCACTTGGGGTCAGGGAGTACTTATAAAGGGGCTATGGTAACTCACTTAGTGTCAGGGAGTACTACTATGGGACTAGGGTAACTTACTTGCGGTCAGAGAGTACATATAAAGGTGCTAGGATAACTCACTTGGGGTCAGGGAGAACTTATAGAGGTGATATGCTAACTCACTTGGGGTCAGGGAGTACTTATATGGGAATAGGGTAACTCACTTGGGGCCAGGGTGTACTTATAAAGGGGCTAGGGTAGCTCACTTGGGGTCAGGGAGTACATATAAAGGTGCTATGGTAACCCACTTGGGGTCAGGGAGTACTACTATGGGACCAGGGTAACTCACTTGGGGTCAGAGAGTACATATAAAGGGGCTAGGGTAACTCACTTGGGGTCAGGGAGTACTTATAAATGGGTTATACTAACTCACTTGGGGTCAGGGAGTACTACTATGGTATAGGGTAACTCACTTGTGGTCAGAAAGTACATATAAAGGGGCTAGGATAACTCACTTGTTGTCAGGGAGTACTTATAAAGGTGATATGGTAACTCATTTGGGATCAGGGAGTACTTATAAAGGGGCTAGGGTAACTCACTTTGGTTCAAGGAGTACTTATATGGGACTAGGGTAACTCACTTGTGGTCAGAGAGTACATATAAAGGGGCTAGGATAACTCACTTGTTGTCAGGGAGTACTTATAAAGGTGATATGGTAACTCATTTGGGATCAGGGAGTACTTATAAAGGGGCTAGGGTAACTCACTTGGTGTCTTTGAGTACTTATATAGGACCAGGGTAACTCACTTGGGGCCAGGGTGTACTTATAAAGGGGCTAGGGTTACTCACTTGGGGCCAGGGAGTACTAATATGAAACTAGGGTAACACACTTGGGGTCAGGGAGTACTTATAAAGGGGCTAGAATAACTCACTTGCAGTTAGAGAGTACATATAAAGGGGCTAGGATAACTCACTTGGGGTTAGAGAGTACATATAAAGCGGCTAGGATAATTCACTTGGGGTCAGGGAGTACTTATAAAGGTGATATGGTAACTCACTTGGGGTCGGGGAGTACTTATAAAGGGGCTAGGGTAACTCACTTGGGGCCAGGGAGTACTAATATGAAACTAGGGTAACAGACTTGTGGTCAGGGAGTACTTTAAAAGGGGCTACGATAACTCACTTGCGGTCAGAGAGTACATATAAAGGGGCTAGGATAACTCACTTGGGGTCAGAGAGTACATATAAAGGGGATAGGATAACTCACTTGGGGTCAGTAAGTACTTATAAAGGGGCTATGGTAACTCACTTGGGGTCAGGAAGTACTTCTATGGGACTAGGGTAACTCATTTGGTGTCTGTGAGTACTTATATGGGACCAGGGTAACCCACTTGGGGTCAGGGAGTACTTATAAGGCACTAGGGTAACTCACTTGGGGTCTGGGAGTACATATAAAGTGGCTAGAATAACTCACTTGCGGTCAGAGGGTACTTCTATGGGACTAGGGTAATTCACTTGGGGTCAGGGAGTACATATAAAGGGGCTAGGATAACTCACTTGGGTTCAGGGAGAACTTATAAAGGTGATATGGTAACTCACTTGGGGTCAGGGAGTACTTATATGAGACTAGGGTAATTCACATGGGGTCAGGGAGTACTTATATGGGACCAGGGAAACTCACTTGGGGCCAAGGTGTACTTATAAAGGGGCTAGGTTAACTCACTTGGGGTCATGGAGAACTTATAAAGGGGCTATGGTAACTCACTTGGGGTCAAGGAGTACTACTATGGGACCAGGGTAACTCACTTGCAGTCAGACAGTTCATATAAAGGGGCTAGGACAACACATTTGGGGTCAGGGAGTACTTATATGGGACTAGGGTAACACACTTGGGGTCAGGGAGTACTTTTATGGAACTAGGGTTACTCACTTGGGCGTCAGGTAGTACTTCTATGTGACTAGGGTAACTCACTTGGGGTCAGGGAGTACTTATAAAGGGGCTATGGTAACTCACTTGGGGTCAGGGAGTAATACTATGGTATAGAGTAACTCACTTGTGGTCAGAGAGTACATATAAAGGGGCTAGGATAACTCACTTGGTGTCAGGGAGTACTTATAAAGGTGATATGGTAACTCATTTGGGGTCAGGGAGCACTTATAAAGGGGCTAGGGTAACTCACTTTGGTTCAAGGAGTACTTTTATGGGACTAAGGTAACTCACTTGGGGTCAGGGAGTACATATAAAGGGGCTATGTTATCTCACTTGGGGTCAGAGAGTACTTATAAAGGGGCAATGGTAACTCACTTGGGGTCTGGGAGTACATTTATGGGACTAGGGTAACTTACTTGCGGTCAGAGGGTACATATAAAGGGGCTAGGATAACTCACTTGGGTTCAGGGAGAACTTATAAAGGTGATATGGTAACTCACTTGGGGTCAGGGAGTACTTATATGAGACTAGGGTAACTCACATGGGGTCAGGGAGTACTTATATCGGACCAGGGTAACTCACTTGGGGCCAGGGTGTACTTATAAAGGAGCTAGGGTAACTCACTTGGGGTAAGGGAGTACATATAAAGGGGCTATGGTAACTCACTTGGGGTCAGGGAGTACATATAAAGGGGCTATGGTAACTCACTTGGGGTCAGGGAGTACTACTATGGGACCAGGGTAACTCACTTGCGGTCAGAGAGTACATATAAAGTGGCTAGAGTAACTCACTTGGGGTCAGGGAGTACATATAAAGGAGCTATGGTAACTCACTTGGGGTCAGGGAGTACTTATAAAGAGGCTATGGTAACTCACTTGGGGTCAGGGAGTACTACTATGAGACTAGGGTAACTTACTTGCGATCAGAAAGTACTTATAATTGGGCTAGGATAACTCACTTGGGGTCAGGGAGAACTTATAAAGGGGCTATGGTAACTCACTTGGGTTCAGGGAGTACATATAAAGGGGCTATGTTAACTCACTTGGGGTCAGGGAGTACTTATAAAGAGGCTATGGTAACTCACTTGGGGTCAGGGAGTACTACTATGGGACTAGGGTAACTTACTTGCGAACAGAAAGTACATATGATTGGGCTAGGATAACTCACTTGGGGTCAGGGAGTACATATAAAGGGGCTATGGTAACTCACTTGGGGTCAGGGAGTACTACTATGGGACCAGGGTAACTCACTTGCGGTCAGAGAGTACATATAAAGGGCCTAGGATAACTCACTTGGAGTCAGGGAGTACTTATATGGGACTAGGGTAACTCACTTAGGGTCAGAGTGTATTTATATGGGACTAGGGTAACTCACTTGCGGTCAGAGAGTACATATAAAGGGGATAGGATAACTCACTTGCGGTCAGAGAGTACATATAAAGGGGCTAGGATATCTCACTTGGGGTCAGGGAGTACTTATAAAGGGGCTATGGTAACTCACTTGGGGTCAGGGTGTACTTATATGGGACTAGGGTAACATACTTGGGGTAAGGGAGTACTTATTAAGGGGTTAGAATAACTCACTTGCGGTCAGAGTGTACTTATAAAGAGACTAGGATAACTCACTTGGGGTCAGGGAGTACTTATAAAGGGGCTATGGTAATTTACTTGGTGTCAGGGAGTACTTCTATGGTACTAGGTTACCTCACTTGGGGTCTGGGAGTACATATATAGCGGCTAGGGTAACTCACTTGGAGTCTGGGAGTACTAATATGAAACTAGGGTTTTACACTTGGGGTCAGAAAGTACATATATAGGGGCTAGGATAACTCTCTTGAGGTCAGAGAGTACATATAAAGGGGCTAGGATAACTCACTTGAGGTCAGAGAGTACATATAAAGGGGTTAGGATAACTCACTTGGGGTCAGGGAGTACTTATAAAGGTATTATGGTAACTCACTTGGAGCCAGGGAGTACTAATATGAAACTAGGGTTTTACACTTGGGGTCAGAAAGTACATATAAAGGGGCTGGGATAACTCTCTTGAGGTCAGAGAGTACATATAAAGGGGCTAGGATAAATCACTTGGGGTCAGAGAGTACATATAAAGGGGCTAGGATAACTCACTTGGGGTCAGGGAGTACTACTATGGGACCAGGGTAACTCACTTGCGGTCAGAGAGTACATATAAAGTGGCTAGAGTAACTCACTTGGGGTCAGGGAGTACATATAAAGGAGCTATGGTAACTCACTTGGGGTCAGGGAGTACTTATAAAGAGGCTATGGTAACTCACTTGGGGTCAGGGAGTACTACTATGAGACTAGGGTAACTTACTTGCGATCAGAAAGTACTTATAATTGGGCTAGGATAACTCACTTGGGGTCAGGGAGAACTTATAAAGGGGCTATGGTAACTCACTTGGGTTCAGGGAGTACATATAAAGGGGCTATGTTAACTCACTTGGGGTCAGGGAGTACTTATAAAGAGGCTATGGTAACTCACTTGGGGTCAGGGAGTACTACTATGGGACTAGGGTAACTTACTTGCGAACAGAAAGTACATATGATTGGGCTAGGATAACTCACTTGGGGTCAGGGAGTACATATAAAGGGGCTATGGTAACTCACTTGGGGTCAGGGAGTACTACTATGGGACCAGGGTAACTCACTTGCGGTCAGAGAGTACATATAAAGGGCCTAGGATAACTCACTTGGAGTCAGGGAGTACTTATATGGGACTAGGGTAACTCACTTAGGGTCAGAGTGTATTTATATGGGACTAGGGTAACTCACTTGCGGTCAGAGAGTACATATAAAGGGGATAGGATAACTCACTTGCGGTCAGAGAGTACATATAAAGGGGCTAGGATATCTCACTTGGGGTCAGGGAGTACTTATAAAGGGGCTATGGTAACTCACTTGGGGTCAGGGAGTACTTATAAAGAGGCTATGGTAACTCACTTGGGGTCAGGGAGTACTACTATGGGACTAGGGTAACTTACTTGCGAACAGAAAGTACATATGATTGGGCTAGGATAACTCACTTGGGGTCAGGGAGTACATATAAAGGGGCTATGGTAACTCACTTGGGGTCAGGGAGTACTACTATGGGACCAGGGTAACTCACTTGCGGTCAGAGAGTACATATAAAGGGCCTAGGATAACTCACTTGGAGTCAGGGAGTACTTATATGGGACTAGGGTAACTCACTTAGGGTCAGAGTGTATTTATATGGGACTAGGGTAACTCACTTGCGGTCAGAGAGTACATATAAAGGGGATAGGATAACTCACTTGCGGTCAGAGAGTACATATAAAGGGGCTAGGATATCTCACTTGCGGTCAGAGTGTACTTATAAAGAGACTAGGATAACTCACTTGGGGTCAGGGAGTACTTATAAAGGGGCTATGGTAATTTACTTGGTGTCAGGGAGTACTTCTATGGTACTAGGTTACCTCACTTGGGGTCTGGGAGTACATATATAGCGGCTAGGGTAACTCACTTGGAGTCTGGGAGTACTAATATGAAACTAGGGTTTTACACTTGGGGTCAGAAAGTACATATATAGGGGCTAGGATAACTCTCTTGAGGTCAGAGAGTACATATAAAGGGGCTAGGATAACTCACTTGAGGTCAGAGAGTACATATAAAGGGGTTAGGATAACTCACTTGGGGTCAGGGAGTACTTATAAAGGTATTATGGTAACTCACTTGGAGCCAGGGAGTACTAATATGAAACTAGGGTTTTACACTTGGGGTCAGAAAGTACATATAAAGGGGCTGGGATAACTCTCTTGAGGTCAGAGAGTACATATAAAGGGGCTAGGATAAATCACTTGGGGTCAGAGAGTACATATAAAGGGGCTAGGATAACTCACTTGGGGTCAGGAAGTCCTTCTATGGGACTAGGGTAACTCACTTGGGGTCTGGGAATACATATAAAGCGGCAAGGGTAACTCACTTAGGTTCAAGGAGTACTTATATGGGACTAGGGTAACTCACTTGGTGTCTGTGAGTAATTATATGGGACCAGGGTGCACTTATTAAAGGGCTAGGGTAACCCACTTGGGGTCAGGGAGTACTTATAAGGCACTAGGGTAACTCACTTGGGGTCTGGGAGTACATATAAAGGGGCTAGGATAACTCACTTGCGGTCAGAGAGTACTTCTATGGGACTAGGGTAACTCACTTGGTGTTAGGGAGTAATTTTATGGGACTAGGGTAACTCACTTAGGGTCAGGGTGTATTTATATGGGACTAGGGTAACTCACTTGCGGTCAGAGAGTACATATATAGGGGCTAGGATAACTCACTTGGGGTCAGGAAGTACGTCTATGGTACTAGGGTAACTCACTTGGGGTCTGGGAGTTCATATAAAGCGGCTAGGGTAACTCACTTAGGTTCAAGGAGTACTTATATGGGACTAGGGTAACTCACTTGGTGTCTGTGAGTACTTATATGGGACCAGGGTGCACTTATTAAAGGGCTAGGGTAACCCACTTGGGGTCAGGGAGTACTTATAAGGCACTAGGGTAACTCACTTGGGGTCTGGGAGTACATATAAAGGGGCTAGGATAACTCACTTGCGGTCAGAGAGTACTTCTATGGGACTAGGGTAACTCACTTGGTGTCAGGGAGTAATTTTATGGGACTAGGGTAACTCACTTAGGGTCAGGGTGTATTTATATGGGACTAGGATAACTCACTTGGGGTCAGGGAGTAGTTATATAGGGGCTATGGTAACTCACTTGGGGTCAGGAAGTACGTCTATGGTACTAGGGTAACTCACTTGGGGTCTGGGAGTTCATATAAAGCGGCTAGGGTAACTCACTTGGAGTCTGGGAGTACATATAAAGGGGCTAGGATAACTCACGTGGGGTCAGGGAGTACTTATAAAGGGGTTAGGGTAACTCACTTTCGGTCAGAGGGTACTTCTATGGGACTAGGGTAACTCACTTGGGGTCAGGGAGTACTTTTATGGGGCCAGGATAACTCACTTGGGTCAGGGAGTACTTATAAAGGTGATATGGTAACTCAGTTGGGGTCAGGGAGTACTTATATGGGACTAGGGTAACTCACTTGCGGTCAGACAGTTCATATAAAGGGGCTACGACAACACATTAGGGGTCAGGGGGTACTTATATGGGTCTAGGGTAACACACTTGGGGTCAGGGAGTACTTCTATGGAACTAGGGTAATTCACTTGCGGTCAGAGAGTATATATAAAGGGGCTATGGTAACTCACTTGGGGTCAGGGAGTACTACTATGGGACTAGGGTAAGTTACTTGCGGTCAGAGGGTACATATAAAGGGGCTAGGATAACTCACTTGGGTTCAGGGAGAACTTATAAAGGTGATATGGTAACTCACATGGGGTCAGGGAGTACTTATATGAGACTAGGGTAACTCACATGGGGTCAGGGAGTACTTTTATGGGACTAGGGTAACTCACTTGGGGTCAGGGAGTACTTATATAGGGGCTAGGGTAACTCTCTTGGGGTCAGTGAGTTCTACTATGGGACTAGGGTAATTCACTTGCGGTCAGAGAGTATATATAAAGGGGCTATGGTAACTCACTTGGGGTCAGGGAGTACTACTATGGGACTAGGGTAAGTTACTTGCGGTCAGAGAGTACATATAAAGGGGCTAGGATAACTCACTTGGGGTCAGGGAGAACTAATCAAGGTGATATGGTAACTCATTTGGGGTCAGGGAGTACTTATATGGGACTAGGGTAACTCACTTGGGGTCAGGGAGTACTTATATGGGACCAGGGTAACTCACTTGGGGCCAGGGTGTACTTATAAAGGGGCTATGGTAACTCACTTGGGGTCAGGGAGTACATTTATGGGACTAGGGTAACTTACTTGCGGTCAGAGGGTACATATAAAGGGACTATGATAACTCACTTGGGGTCAGGGAGTACTACTATGGGACCAGGGTAACTCACTTGCGGTCAGAGAGTACATATAAAGTGGCTAGGGTAACTCACTTGGGGTCAGGGAGTACATATAAAGGGGCTATGGTAACTCACTTGGGGTCAGGGAGTACTTATAAAGAGGCTATGTTAACTCACTTGGGGTCAAGGAGTACTACTATGGGACTAGGGTAACTTACTTGCGGTCAGAAAGTACATATGAATGGGCTAGGATAACTCACTTGGGGTCAGGGAGAACTTATAAAGGGGCTACGGTAACTCACTTGGGGTCAGGGAGTACTTATATGAGCCTAGGGTAATACACTTGGGGTCAGGGAGTACTTATAAAGGGGTTAGAATAACTTACTTGCGGTCAGAGAGTACATATTAAGGGGCTAGGATAAATCACTTGAAGTCAGGGAGTACTTATAAAGGGGCTAGGGTAACTCACTTAGTGTCAGGGAGTACTACTATGGGACTAGGGTAACTTACTTGCGGTCAGAGAGTACATATAAAGGGGCTAGGATAACTCACTTGGGGTCAGGGTGTACTTATAAAGGGGCTATGGTAATTCACTTAGTGTCAGGGAGTACTACTATGGGACTAGGGTAACTTACTTGCGGTCAGAAAGTACATATAAAGGGGCTAGGATAACTCACTTGGGGTCAGGGAGAACTTATAGAGGTTATATGCTAACTCACTTAAGGTCAGGGAGTACATATAAAGGAACTATGGTAACTCACTTGGGGTCAGGGAGTACTTATAAAGGGGCTATGGTAACTCACTTAGTGTCAGGGAGTACTACTATGGGACTAGGGTAACTTACTTGCGGTCAGAGAGTACATATAAAGATGCTAGGATAACTCACTTGGGGTCAGGGAGAACTTATAGAGGTGATATGCTAACTCACTTGGGGTCAGGGAGTACTTATATGGGAATAGGGTAACTCACTTGGGGCCAGGGTGTACTTATAAAGGGGCTAGGGTAGCTCACTTGGGGTCAGGGAGTACATATAAAGGTGCTATGGTAACCCACTTGGGGTCAGGGAGTACTACTATGGGACCAGGGTAACTCACTTGGGGTCAGAGAGTACATATAAAGGGGCTAGGGTAACTCACTTGGGGTCAGGGAGTACTTATAAAGGGGTTATACTAACTCACTTGGGGTCAGGGAGTACTACTATGGTATAGGGTAACTCACTTGTGGTCAGAGAGTACATATAAAGGGGCTAGGATAACTCACTTGTTGTCAGGGAGAACTTATAAAGGGGCTATGGTAACTCACTTGAGGTCAGAGAGTACTTATAAAGGGGCTATGGTAACTCACTTGCAGTCAGAGAGTACATATCAAGGGGATAGGATAACTCACTTGGGGTCAGGGAGTACTTATAAAGTTGATATGGTAACTCACTTGGGTTCAGGGAGTACTTATATGGGACCAGGGTAACTCACTTGGGGCCAGGGTGTACTTATATGGGACCAGGGTAACTCACTTGGGGCCAGGGTGTACTTATAAAGGGGCTGGGGTAACTCACTTGGGGACAGGGAGTACATATAAAGGGGCTATGGTAACTCACTTGGGGTAGGGAGTACTAGTATGGGACTAGGGTAACTCACTTGCGGTCAGAGAGTACATATAAAAAGGCTAGGATAACTCACTTGGGGTCAGTGAGTACTTATAAATGGGCTAGGGTAACTCATTTGGAGTCTGGGAGTACATATAAAGGGGCTATGGTAACTCACTTGGGGTCAGGGAGTACTACTATGGGACCAGGGTAACTCACTTGGGGTCAGGGAGTACATATATAGGGGCTACGATACACACTTGGGGTCAAGGAGAACTTATAAAGGTGATATGGTAACTTACATGGGGTCAGGGAGTACTTATATGGGACTAGGGTAACTCAATTGGGGTCAGGGAGTACATATAAAGCGGCTAGGGTAACTCATTTGGAATCTGGGAGTACATATAAAGGGGCTAGGATAACACACTTGGGGTCAGGGAGTACTTATAAAGGGGCTAGGGTAACTCAATTGGGTTCAGGGAGTACTTATATGGGACCAGGGTAACTCACTTGCGATCAGAGAGTACATATAAAGTGGCTAGGATAACTCACTTGGGGTCAGGGAGTACTTATAAAGGTGATATGGTAACTCACTTGGGGTCAGGGAGTACTTATAAAGGGGCTAGGGTAACTCTCTTGGGGTCAGGGAGTACATATAAAGGGGCTATGGTAACTCACTTGGGGTCAGGGAGTACTACTATTGGAACAGGGTAACTCACTTGCGTTCAGAGAGTACATATAAAGGGGCTAGGATAACTCACTAGGGGTCAGGGAGTACTTATAAAGCTGATATGGTAATTCACTTGGGGCCAGGGTGTACTTATAAATGGGCTAGGGTAGCTCACTTGGGGTCAGGGAGTACATATAAAGGT
Source organism: Prorops nasuta (assembly GCF_024137725.1). Classification (NCBI taxonomy): domain Eukaryota; kingdom Metazoa; phylum Arthropoda; class Insecta; order Hymenoptera; family Bethylidae; genus Prorops; species Prorops nasuta. Next base: position 704,318 of record NW_027116849.1, on the reverse strand, counting down.
GCTATGGTACCCCACTTGGGGTCAGGGAGTACTACTATGGGACCAGGGTAACTCACTTGGGGTCAGAGAGTACATATAAAGGGGCTAGGGTAACTCACTTGGGGTCAGGGAGTACTTATAAAGGGGTTATACTAACTCACTTGGGGTCAGGGAGTACTACTATGGTATAGGGTAACTCACTTGTGGTCAGAGAGTACATATAAAGGGGCTAGGATAACTCACTTGTTGTCAGGGAGTACTTATAAAGGGGCTATGGTAACTCGCTTAGGGTCAGGAAGTACTTCTAAAGGATTAGGGTAACTCACTTGGGGTCAGGGATTACTTTTATGGGACTAGGGTAACTCACTTGGGGTCAGGGAGTACTTATATAGGGGCTAGGGTAACTCTCTTGGGGTCAGTGAGTACTACTATGGGACTAGGGTAATTCACTTGCGGTCAGAGAGTACATATAAAGGGGCTATGGTAACTCACTTGGGGTCAGGGAGTACTACTATGGGACTAGGGTAACTTACTTGCGGTCAGAGAGTACATATAAAGGGGCTAGGATAACTCACTTGGGGTCAGGGAGTACATATAAAGGTGATATGGTAACTCACTTGGGATCAGGGAGTACTTATATGGGACCAGGGTAACTCACTTGGGGCCAGGGTGTACTTATAAAGGGGCTAGGGTAACTCACTTGGGGTCAGGGAGAACTAATCAAGGTGATATGGTAACTCACTTGGGGCCAGGGTGTACTTATAAAGGGGCTAGGGTAACTCACTTGGGGTCAGGGAGTACATATAAAGGTGATATGGTAACTCACTTGGGATCAGGGAGTACTTATATGGGACCAGGGTAACTCACTTGGGGCCAGGGTGTACTTATAAAGGGGCTAGGGTAACTCACTTGGGGTCAGGGAGTAAATATAAAGGGGCTATGGTAACTCACTTGGGGTCAGGGAGTACTTATAAAGAGGCTATGGTAACTCACTTGGGGTCATGGAGAACTTATAAAGGGGCTATGGTAACTCACTTGAGGTCAGAGAGTACTTATAAAGGGGCTATGGTAACTCACTTGCAGTCAGAGAGTACATATCAAGGGGATAGGATAACTCACTTGGGGTCAGGGAGTACTTATAAAGTTGATATGGTAACTCACTTGGGTTCAGGGAGTACTTATATGGGACCAGGGTAACTCACTTGGGGCCAGGGTGTACTTATATGGGACCAGGGTAACTCACTTGGGGCCAGGGTGTACTTATAAAGGGGCTGGGGTAACTCACTTGGGGACAGGGAGTACATATAAAGGGGCTATGGTAACTCACTTGGGGTAGGGAGTACTAGTATGGGACTAGGGTAACTCACTTGCGGTCAGAGAGTACATATAAAAAGGCTAGGATAACTCACTTGGGGTCAGTGAGTACTTATAAATGGGCTAGGGTAACTCATTTGGAGTCTGGGAGTACATATAAAGGGGCTATGGTAACTCACTTGGGGTCAGGGAGTACTACTATGGGACCAGGGTAACTCACTTGGGGTCAGGGAGTACATATATAGGGGCTACGATACACACTTGGGGTCAAGGAGAACTTATAAAGGTGATATGGTAACTTACATGGGGTCAGGGAGTACTTATATGGGACTAGGGTAACTCAATTGGGGTCAGGGAGTACATATAAAGCGGCTAGGGTAACTCATTTGGAATCTGGGAGTACATATAAAGGGGCTAGGATAACACACTTGGGGTCAGGGAGTACTTATAAAGGGGCTAGGGTAACTCAATTGGGTTCAGGGAGTACTTATATGGGACCAGGGTAACTCACTTGTGGCCAGGGTGTACTTATAAAGGGGCTAGGGTAACTCCCTTGGGGTCAGGAAGTACATATAAAGAGGCTATGGTAACTCACTTGGGGTCAGGGAGTACTTATAAAGGGGCTAGGGTAACTCACTTGGGGTCAGGGAGTGCATATATAGGGGCTATGGTAACTCACTTGGAGTCTGGGAGTACTTATATGGGACCAGGGTACCTCACTTGGGGCCAGGGTGTACTTTATAAAGGGGCTAGGGAAACTCACTTGGGGTCAGGGAGCACATATAAGGGGGCTATGGTAACTCACTTGGGGTCAGGGAGTACTACTATGGGACTAGGGTAACTTACTTGCGGTCAGAGAGTAAATATAAAGGGGCTAGGATAACTCACTTGGGGTCAGGGAGAACTTATAAAGGTGATATGGTAAATCACTTGGGGTCAGGGAGTACTTATAAAGGGGCTAGGGTAACTCTCTTGGGGTCAGGGAGTACATATAAAGGGGCTATGGTAACTCACTTGGGGTCAGGGAGTACTACTATTGGAACAGGGTAACTCACTTGCGTTCAGAGAGTACATATAAAGGGGCTAGGATAACTCACTAGGGGTCAGGGAGTACTTATAAAGCTGATATGGTAATTCACTTGGGGCCAGGGTGTACTTAAAAAGGGGCTAGGGTAACTCACTTGGGGTCAGGGAGTACATATAAAGGGGCTATGGTAACTCACTTGGGGTCAGTGAGTACTTAAAAAGGGGCTATGGTAACTCACTTGGGGTCAGGGAGTACTTCTATGGGACTAGAGTAACTCACTTGCCGCCAGAGAGTACATATAAAGGGGCTAGATTAACTCACTTGGGGTCAGGGAGTACTTATAAAGGGGCTATGGTAACTCACTTGGGGTCAGGGAGTACTTATATGAGACTAGGGTAACACACATGGGGTCAGGGAGTACTAATAAAGGGGTTAGATTAACTCACTTGCGGTCAGAGAGTACATATAAAGGGGCTGGGATAACTCACTTGGGGTCAGGGAGAACTTATAGAGGTTATATGCTAACTCACTTAAGGTCAGGGAGTACATATAAAGGAACTATGGTAACTCACTTGGGGTCAGGGAGTACTTATAAAGGGGCTATGGTAACTCACTTAGTGTCTGGGAGTACTACTATGGGTCTAGGGTAACTTACTTGCGGTCAGAGAGTACATATAAAGGTGCTAGGATAACTCACTTGGGGTCAGGGAGAACTTATAGAGGTGATATGCTAACTCACTTGGGGTCAGGGAGTACTTATATGGGAATAGGGTAACTCACTTGGGGCCAGGGTGTACTTATAAAGGGGCTATGGTAACTCACTTGGGGTCAGGGAGTACTTATAAAGGGGCTATGGTAACTCACTTAGTGTCAGGGAGTACTACTATGGGACTAGGGTAACTTACTTGCGGTCAGAGAGTACATATAAAGATGCTAGGATAACTCACTTGGGGTCAGGGAGAACTTATAGAGGTGATATGCTAACTCACTTGGGGTCAGGGAGTACTTATATGGGAATAGGGTAACTCACTTGGGGCCAGGGTGTACTTATAAAGGGGCTAGGGTAGCTCACTTGGGGTCAGGGAGTACATATAAAGGTGCTATGGTAACCCACTTGGGGTCAGGGAGTACTACTATGGGACCAGGGTAACTCACTTGGGGTCAGAGAGTACATATAAAGGGGCTAGGGTAACTCACTTGGGGTCAGGGAGTACTTATAAAGGGGTTATACTAACTCACTTGGGGTCAGGGAGTACTACTATGGTATAGGGTAACTCACTTGTGGTCAGAGAGTACATATAAAGGGGCTAGGATAACTCACTTGTTGTCAGGGAGAACTTATAAAGGGGCTATGGTAACTCACTTGAGGTCAGAGAGTACTTATAAAGGGGCTATGGTAACTCACTTGCAGTCAGAGAGTACATATCAAGGGGATAGGATAACTCACTTGGGGTCAGGGAGTACTTATAAAGTTGATATGGTAACTCACTTGGGTTCAGGGAGTACTTATATGGGACCAGGGTAACTCACTTGGGGCCAGGGTGTACTTATATGGGACCAGGGTAACTCACTTGGGGCCAGGGTGTACTTATAAAGGGGCTGGGGTAACTCACTTGGGGACAGGGAGTACATATAAAGGGGCTATGGTAACTCACTTGGGGTAGGGAGTACTAGTATGGGACTAGGGTAACTCACTTGCGGTCAGAGAGTACATATAAAAAGGCTAGGATAACTCACTTGGGGTCAGTGAGTACTTATAAATGGGCTAGGGTAACTCATTTGGAGTCTGGGAGTACATATAAAGGGGCTATGGTAACTCACTTGGGGTCAGGGAGTACTACTATGGGACCAGGGTAACTCACTTGGGGTCAGGGAGTACATATATAGGGGCTACGATACACACTTGGGGTCAAGGAGAACTTATAAAGGTGATATGGTAACTTACATGGGGTCAGGGAGTACTTATATGGGACTAGGGTAACTCAATTGGGGTCAGGGAGTACATATAAAGCGGCTAGGGTAACTCATTTGGAATCTGGGAGTACATATAAAGGGGCTAGGATAACACACTTGGGGTCAGGGAGTACTTATAAAGGGGCTAGGGTAACTCAATTGGGTTCAGGGAGTACTTATATGGGACCAGGGTAACTCACTTGCGATCAGAGAGTACATATAAAGTGGCTAGGATAACTCACTTGGGGTCAGGGAGTACTTATAAAGGTGATATGGTAACTCACTTGGGGTCAGGGAGTACTTATAAAGGGGCTAGGGTAACTCTCTTGGGGTCAGGGAGTACATATAAAGGGGCTATGGTAACTCACTTGGGGTCAGGGAGTACTACTATTGGAACAGGGTAACTCACTTGCGTTCAGAGAGTACATATAAAGGGGCTAGGATAACTCACTAGGGGTCAGGGAGTACTTATAAAGCTGATATGGTAATTCACTTGGGGCCAGGGTGTACTTATAAATGGGCTAGGGTAGCTCACTTGGGGTCAGGGAGTACATATAAAGGTGCTATGGTACCCCACTTGGGGTCAGGGAGTACTACTATGGGACCAGGGTAACTCACTTGGGGTCAGAGAGTACATATAAAGGGGCTAGGGTAACTCACTTGGGGTCAGGGAGTACTTATAAAGGGGTTATACTAACTCACTTGGGGTCAGGGAGTACTACTATGGTATAGGGTAACTCACTTGTGGTCAGAGAGTACATATAAAGGGGCTAGGATAACTCACTTGTTGTCAGGGAGTACTTATAAAGGGGCTATGGTAACTCGCTTAGGGTCAGGAAGTACTTCTAAAGGATTAGGGTAACTCACTTGGGGTCAGGGATTACTTTTATGGGACTAGGGTAACTCACTTGGGGTCAGGGAGTACTTATATAGGGGCTAGGGTAACTCTCTTGGGGTCAGTGAGTACTACTATGGGACTAGGGTAATTCACTAGCGGTCAGAGAGTACATATAAAGGGGCTATGGTAACTCACTTGGGGTCAGGGAGTACTACTATGGGACTAGGGTAACTTACTTGCGGTCAGAGAGTACATATAAAGGGGCTAGGATAACTCACTTGGGGTCAGGGAGTACATATAAAGGTGATATGGTAACTCACTTGGGATCAGGGAGTACTTATATGGGACCAGGGTAACTCACTTGGGGCCAGGGTGTACTTATAAAGGGGCTAGGGTAACTCACTTGGGGTCAGGGAGAACTAATCAAGGTGATATGGTAACTCACTTGGGGCCAGGGTGTACTTATAAAGGGGCTAGGGTAACTCACTTGGGGTCAGGGAGTACATATAAAGGTGATATGGTAACTCACTTGGGATCAGGGAGTACTTATATGGGACCAGGGTAACTCACTTGGGGCCAGGGTGTACTTATAAAGGGGCTAGGGTAACTCACTTGGGGTCAGGGAGTAAATATAAAGGGGCTATGGTAACTCACTTGGGGTCAGGGAGTACTTATAAAGAGGCTATGGTAACTCACTTGGGGTCATGGAGAACTTATAAAGGGGCTATGGTAACTCACTTGAGGTCAGAGAGTACTTATAAAGGGGCTATGGTAACTCACTTGCAGTCAGAGAGTACATATCAAGGGGATAGGATAACTCACTTGGGGTCAGGGAGTACTTATAAAGTTGATATGGTAACTCACTTGGGTTCAGGGAGTACTTATATGGGACCAGGGTAACTCACTTGGGGCCAGGGTGTACTTATATGGGACCAGGGTAACTCACTTGGGGCCAGGGTGTACTTATAAAGGGGCTGGGGTAACTCACTTGGGGACAGGGAGTACATATAAAGGGGCTATGGTAACTCACTTGGGGTAGGGAGTACTAGTATGGGACTAGGGTAACTCACTTGCGGTCAGAGAGTACATATAAAAAGGCTAGGATAACTCACTTGGGGTCAGTGAGTACTTATAAATGGGCTAGGGTAACTCATTTGGAGTCTGGGAGTACATATAAAGGGGCTATGGTAACTCACTTGGGGTCAGGGAGTACTACTATGGGACCAGGGTAACTCACTTGGGGTCAGGGAGTACATATATAGGGGCTACGATACACACTTGGGGTCAAGGAGAACTTATAAAGGTGATATGGTAACTTACATGGGGTCAGGGAGTACTTATATGGGACTAGGGTAACTCAATTGGGGTCAGGGAGTACATATAAAGCGGCTAGGGTAACTCATTTGGAATCTGGGAGTACATATAAAGGGGCTAGGATAACACACTTGGGGTCAGGGAGTACTTATAAAGGGGCTAGGGTAACTCAATTGGGTTCAGGGAGTACTTATATGGGACCAGGGTAACTCACTTGTGGCCAGGGTGTACTTATAAAGGGGCTAGGGTAACTCCCTTGGGGTCAGGAAGTACATATAAAGAGGCTATGGTAACTCACTTGGGGTCAGGGAGTACTTATAAAGGGGCTAGGGTAACTCACTTGGGGTCAGGGAGTGCATATATAGGGGCTATGGTAACTCACTTGGAGTCTGGGAGTACTTATATGGGACCAGGGTACCTCACTTGGGGCCAGGGTGTACTTTATAAAGGGGCTAGGGAAACTCACTTGGGGTCAGGGAGCACATATAAGGGGGCTATGGTAACTCACTTGGGGTCAGGGAGTACTACTATGGGACTAGGGTAACTTACTTGCGGTCAGAGAGTAAATATAAAGGGGCTAGGATAACTCACTTGGGGTCAGGGAGAACTTATAAAGGTGATATGGTAAATCACTTGGGGTCAGGGAGTACTTATAAAGGGGCTAGGGTAACTCTCTTGGGGTCAGGGAGTACATATAAAGGGGCTATGGTAACTCACTTGGGGTCAGGGAGTACTACTATTGGAACAGGGTAACTCACTTGCGTTCAGAGAGTACATATAAAGGGGCTAGGATAACTCACTAGGGGTCAGGGAGTACTTATAAAGCTGATATGGTAATTCACTTGGGGCCAGGGTGTACTTAAAAAGGGGCTAGGGTAACTCACTTGGGGTCAGGGAGTACATATAAAGGGGCTATGGTAACTCACTTGGGGTCAGTGAGTACTTAAAAAGGGGCTATGGTAACTCACTTGGGGTCAGGGAGTACTTCTATGGGACTAGAGTAACTCACTTGCCGCCAGAGAGTACATATAAAGGGGCTAGATTAACTCACTTGGGGTCAGGGAGTACTTATAAAGGGGCTATGGTAACTCACTTGGGGTCAGGGAGTACTTATATGAGACTAGGGTAACACACATGGGGTCAGGGAGTACTAATAAAGGGGTTAGATTAACTCACTTGCGGTCAGAGAGTACATATAAAGGGGCTGGGATAACTCACTTGGGGTCAGGGAGAACTTATAGAGGTTATATGCTAACTCACTTAAGGTCAGGGAGTACATATAAAGGAACTATGGTAACTCACTTGGGGTCAGGGAGTACTTATAAAGGGGCTATGGTAACTCACTTAGTGTCTGGGAGTACTACTATGGGTCTAGGGTAACTTACTTGCGGTCAGAGAGTACATATAAAGGTGCTAAGATAACTCACTTGGGGTCAGGGAGAACTTATAGAGGTGATATGCTAACTCACTTGGGGTCAGGGAGTACTTATATGGGAATAGGGTAACTCACTTGGGGCCAGGGTGTACTTATAAAGGGGCTAGGGTAGCTCACTTGGGGTCAGGGAGTACATATAAAGGTGCTATGGTAACCCACTTGGGGTCAGGGAGTACTACTATGGGACCAGGGTAACTCACTTGGGGTCAGAGAGTACATATAAAGGGGCTAGGGTAACTCACTTGGGGTCAGGGAGTACTTATAAAGGGGTTATACTAACTCACTTGGGATCAGGGAGTACTACTATGGTATAGGGTAACTCACTTGTGGTCAGAGAGTACATATAAAGGGGCTAGGATAACTCACTTGTTGTCAGGGAGTACTTATAAAGGTGATATGGTAACTCATTTGGGATCAGGGAGTACTTATAAAGGGGCTAGGGTAACTCACTTTGGTTCAAGGAGTACTTATATGGGACTAGGGTAACTCACTTGGTGTCTGTGAGTACTTATATAGGACCAGGGTAACTCACTTGGGGCCAGGGAGTACATATAAAGGGGCTATGGTAACTCACTTGGGGTCAGGGAGTACTTATAAAGGGGCTATGGTAACTCACTTGGGGTCAGGGAGAACTAATCAAGGTGATATGGTAACTTATTTGGGGTCAGGGAGTACTTATATGGGACTAGGGTAACTCACTAGGGGTCAGGGAGTACTTATATGGGACCAGGGTAACTCACTTGGGGCCAGGGTGTACTTATAAAGGGGCTATGGTAACTCACTTAGTGTCAGGGAGTACTACTATGGGACTAGGGTAACTTACTTGCGGTCAGAGAGTACATATAAAGGGGCTAGGATAACTCACTTGGGGTCAGGGAGAACTTATAGAGGTGATATGCTAACTCACTTGGGGTCAGGGAGTACTTATAAAGGGGCTATGGTAACTCACTTAGTGTCAGGGAGTACTACTATGGGACTAGGATAACTTACTTGCGGTCAGAGAGTACATATAAAGGGGCTAGGGTAACTTACTTGCCGTCAGAGAGTACATATAAAGGGGCAAGGATAACTCACTTGGGGTCAGGGAGTACTTATATGGGACTAGGGTAACTCACTTGGGGCCAGGGTGTACTTATAAAGGGGCTAGGGTAACTCACTTGGGGTCAGGGAGTACATTTATGGGACTAGGGTAACTTACTTGCGGTCAGAGGGTACATATAAAGGGACTATGATAACTCACTTGGGGTCAGGGAGTACTACTATGGGACCAGGGTAACTCACTTGCGGTCAGAGAGTACATATAAAGTGGCTAGGGTAACTCACTTGGGGTCAGGGAATACATATAAAGGGGCTATGGTAACTCACTTGGGGTCAGGGAGTACTTATAAAGAGGCTATGTTAACTCACTTGGGGTCAAGGAGTACTACTATGGGACTAGGGTAACTTACTTGCGGTCAGAAAGTACATATGAATGGGCTAGGATAACTCACTTGGGGTCAGGGAGAACTTATAAAGGGGCTACGGTAACTCACTTGGGGTCAGGGAGTACTTATATGAGACTAGGGTAATACACTTGGGGTCAGGGAGTACTTATAAAGGGGTTAGAATAACTTACTTGCGGTCAGAGAGTACATATTAAGGGGCTAGGATAAATCACTTGAAGTCAGGGAGTACTTATAAAGGGGCTAGGGTAACTCACTTGGGGTCAGGGAGTACTTATAAAGGTGATATGGTAACTCACTTGGGGTCGGGGAGTACTTATAAAGGGGCTAGGGTAACTCACTTGGGGCCAGGGAGTACTAATATGAAACTAGGGTAACAGACTTGTGGTCAGGGAGTACTTTAAAGGGGGCTACGATAACTCACTTGCGGTCAGAGAGTACATATAAAGGGGCTAGGATAACTCACTTGGGGTCAGAGAGTACATATAAAGGGGCTAGTATAACTCACTTGGGGTCAGTAAGTACTTATAAAGGGGCTATGGTATCTCACTTGGGGTCAGGAAGTACTTCTATGGGACTAGGGTAACTCATTTGGGGTCTGGGAGTACATATAAAGTGGCTAGGATAACTCACTTGCGGTCAGAGGGTACTTCTATGGGACTAGGGTAATTCACTTGGGGCCAGGGTGTACTTATAAAGGGGCTAGGGTAACTCACTTGGGGTAGGGAGTACTAGTATGGGACTAGGGTAACTCACTTGCGGTCAGAGAGTACATATAAAAAGGCTAGGATAACTCACTTGGGGTCAGTGAGTACTTATAAATGGGCTAGGGTAACTCATTTGGAGTCTGGGAGTACATATAAAGGGGCTATGGTAACTCACTTGGGGTCAGGGAGTACTACTATGGGACCAGGGTAACTCACTTGGGGTCAGGGAGTACATATATAGGGGCTACGATACACACTTGGGGTCAAGGAGAACTTATAAAGGTGATATGGTAACTTACATGGGGTCAGGGAGTACTTATATGGGACTAGGGTAACTCAATTGGGGTCAGGGAGTACATATAAAGCGGCTAGGGTAACTCATTTGGAATCTGGGAGTACATATAAAGGGGCTAGGATAACACACTTGGGGTCAGGGAGTACTTATAAAGGGGCTAGGGTAACTCAATTGGGTTCAGGGAGTACTTATATGGGACCAGGGTAACTCACTTGTGGCCAGGGTGTACTTATAAAGGGGCTAGGGTAACTCCCTTGGGGTCAGGAAGTACATATAAAGAGGCTATGGTAACTCACTTGGGGTCAGGGAGTACTTATAAAGGGGCTAGGGTAACTCACTTGGGGTCAGGGAGTGCATATAAAGGGGCTATGGTAACTCACTTGGAGTCTGGGAGTACTTATATGGGACCAGGGTACCTCACTTGGGGCCAGGGTGTACTTTATAAAGGGGCTAGGGAAACTCACTTGGGGTCAGGGAGCACATATAAGGGGGCTATGGTAACTCACTTGGGGTCAGGGAGTACTACTATGGGACTAGGGTAACTTACTTGCGGTCAGAGAGTAAATATAAAGGGGCTAGGATAACTCACTTGGGGTCAGGGAGAACTTATAAAGGTGATATGGTAAATCACTTGGGGTCAGGGAGTACTTATAAAGGGGCTAGGGTAACTCTCTTGGGGTCAGGGAGTACATATAAAGGGGCTATGGTAACTCACTTGGGGTCAGGGAGTACTACTATTGGAACAGGGTAACTCACTTGCGTTCAGAGAGTACATATAAAGGGGCTAGGATAACTCACTAGGGGTCAGGGAGTACTTTTAAAGCTGATATGGTAATTCACTTGGGGCCAGGGTGTACTTAAAAAGGGGCTAGGGTAACTCACTTGGGGTCAGGGAGTACATATAAAGGGGCTATGGTAACTCACTTGGGGTCAGTGAGTACTTAAAAAGGGGCTATGGTAACTCACTTGGGGTCAGGGAGTACTTCTATGGGACTAGAGTAACTCACTTGCCGCCAGAGAGTACATATAAAGGGGCTAGATTAACTCACTTGGGGTCAGGGAGTACTTATAAAGGGGCTATGGTAACTCACTTGGGGTCAGGGAGTACTTATATGAGACTAGGGTAACACACATGGGGTCAGGGAGTACTAATAAAGGGGTTAGATTAACTCACTTGCGGTCAGAGAGTACATATAAAGGGGCTGGGATAACTCACTTGGGGTCAGGGAGAACTTATAGAGGTTATATGCTAACTCACTTAAGGTCAGGGAGTACATATAAAGGAACTATGGTAACTCACTTGGGGTCAGGGAGTACTTATAAAGGGGCTATGGTAACTCACTTAGTGTCAGGGAGTACTACTATGGGACTAGGGTAACTTACTTGCGGTCAGAGAGTACATATAAAGGTGCTAGGATAACTCACTTGGGGTCAGGGAGAACTTATAGAGGTGATATGCTAACTCACTTGGGGTCAGGGAGTACTTATATGGGAATAGGGTAACTCACTTGGGGCCAGGGTGTACTTATAAAGGGGCTAGGGTAGCTCACTTGGGGTCAGGGAGTACATATAAAGGTGCTATGGTAACCCACTTGGGGTCAGGGAGTACTACTATGGGACCAGGGTAACTCACTTGGGGTCAGAGAGTACATATAAAGGGGCTAGGGTAACTCACTTGGGGTCAGGGAGTACTTATAAAGGGGTTATACTAACTCACTTGGGATCAGGGAGTACTACTATGGTATAGGGTAACTCACTTGTGGTCAGAGAGTACATATAAAGGGGCTAGGATAACTCACTTGTTGTCAGGGAGTACTTATAAAGGTGATATGGTAACTCATTTGGGATCAGGGAGTACTTATAAAGGGGCTAGGGTAACTCACTTTGGTTCAAGGAGTACTTATATGGGACTAGGGTAACTCACTTGGTGTCTGTGAGTACTTATATAGGACCAGGGTAACTCACTTGGGGCCAGGGTGTACTTATAAAGGGGCTAGGGTTACTCACTTGGGGTCAGGGAGTACATATAAAGGGGCTATGGTAACTCACTTGGGGTCAGGGAGTACTTATAAAGGGGCTATGGTAACTCACTTGGGGTCAGGGAGAACTAATCAAGGTGATATGGTAACTTATTTGGGGTCAGGGAGTACTTATATGGGACTAGGGTAACTCACTAGGGGTCAGGGAGTACTTATATGGGACCAGGGTAACTCACTTGGGGCCAGGGTGTACTTATAAAGGGGCTATGGTAACTCACTTAGTGTCAGGGAGTACTACTATGGGACTAGGGTAACTTACTTGCGGTCAGAGAGTACATATAAAGGGGCTAGGATAACTCACTTGGGGTCAGGGAGAACTTATAGAGGTGATATGCTAACTCACTTGGGGTCAGGGAGTACTTATAAAGGGGCTATGGTAACTCACTTAGTGTCAGGGAGTACTACTATGGGACTAGGATAACTTACTTGCGGTCAGAGAGTACATATAAAGGGGCTAGGGTAACTTACTTGCCGTCAGAGAGTACATATAAAGGGGCAAGGATAACTCACTTGGGGTCAGGGAGTACTTATATGGGACTAGGGTAACTCACTTGGGGCCAGGGTGTACTTATAAAGGGGCTAGGGTAACTCACTTGGGGTCAGGGAGTACATTTATGGGACTAGGGTAACTTACTTGCGGTCAGAGGGTACATATAAAGGGACTATGATAACTCACTTGGGGTCAGGGAGTACTACTATGGGACCAGGGTAACTCACTTGCGGTCAGAGAGTACATATAAAGTGGCTAGGGTAACTCACTTGGGGTCAAGGAATACATATAAAGGGGCTATGGTAACTCACTTGGGGTCAGGGAGTACTTATAAAGAGGCTATGTTAACTCACTTGGGGTCAAGGAGTACTACTATGGGACTAGGGTAACTTACTTGCGGTCAGAAAGTACATATGAATGGGCTAGGATAACTCACTTGGGGTCAGGGAGAACTTATAAAGGGGCTACGGTTACTCACTTGGGGTCAGGGAGTACTTATATGAGACTAGGGTAATACACTTGGGGTCAGGGAGTACTTATAAAGGGGTTAGAATAACTTACTTGCGGTCAGAGAGTACATATTAAGGGGCTAGGATAAATCACTTGAAGTCAGGGAGTACTTATAAAGGGGCTATGGTAACTCACTTGGGGTCAGGGAGTACTTATAAAGGTGATATGGTAACTCACTTGGGGTCGGGGAGTACTTATAAAGGGGCTAGGGTAACTCACTTGGGGCCAGGGAGTACTAATATGAAACTAGGGTAACAGACTTGTGGTCAGGGAGTACTTTAAAGGGGGCTACGATAACTCACTTGCGGTCAGAGAGTACATATAAAGGGGCTAGGATAACTCACTTGGGGTCAGAGAGTACATATAAAGGGGCTAGTATAACTCACTTGGGGTCAGTAAGTACTTATAAAGGGGCTATGGTATCTCACTTGGGGTCAGGAAGTACTTCTATGGGACTAGGGTAACTCATTTGGGGTCTGGGAGTACATATAAAGTGGCTAGGATAACTCACTTGCGGTCAGAGGGTACTTCTATGGGACTAGGGTAATTCACTTGGGGCCAGGGTGTACTTATAAAGGGGCTAGGGTAACTCACTTGGGGTCAGGGAGAACTTATAAAGGGGCTATGGTAACTCACTTGGGGTCAGGGAGTACTACTATGGGACCGGGGTAACTCACTTGCGGTCAGACAGTTCATATAAAGGGGCTAGGACAACACATTTGGGGTCAGGGAGTACTTATATGGGACCAGGGTAACCCACTTGGGGTCAGGGAGTACTTATAAGGCACTAGGGTAACTCACTTGGGGTCTGGGAGTACATATAAAGTGGCTAGGATAACTCACTTGCGGTCAGAGGGTACTTCTATGGGACTAGGGTAATTCACTTGGGGCCAGGGTGTACTTATAAAGGGGCTAGGGTAACTCATTTGGGGTCAGGGAGAACTTATAAAGGGGCTATGGTAACTCACTTGGGGTCAGGGAGTACTACTATGGGACCAGGGTAACTCACTTGCGGTCAGACAGTTCATATAAAGGGGCTAGGACAACACATTTGGGGTCAGGGAGTACTTATATGGGACTAGGGTAACACACTTGGGGTCAGGGAGTACTTCTATGGAACTAGGGTTACTCACTTGGGCGTCAGGTAGTACTTCTATATGACTAGGGTAACTCACTTGGGGTCAGGGAGTACTTATAAAGGGGCTATGGTAACTCACTTGGGGTCAGGGAGTACTACTATGGTATAGGGTAACTCACTTGTGGTCAGAGAGTACATATAAAGGGGCTAGGATAACTCACTTGTTGTCAGGGAGTACTTATAAAGGTGATATGGTAACTCATTTGGGATCAGGGAGTACTTATAAAGGGGCTAGGGTAACTCACTTTGGTTCAAGGAGTACTTATATGGGACTAGGGTAACTCACTTGGGGCCAGGGTGTACTTATAAAGGGGCTAGGGTTACTCACTTGGGGTCAGGGAGTACATATAAAGGGGCTATGGTAACTCACTTGGGGTCAGGGAGTACTTATAAAGGGGCTATGGTAACTCACTTGGGGTCAGGGAGTACTACTATGGGACTAGGGTAAGTTACTTGCGGTCAGAGAGTACATATAAAGGGGCTAGGATAACTCACTTGGGGTCAGGGAGAACTAATCAAGGTGATATGGTAACTTATTTGGGGTCAGGGAGTACTTATATGGGACTAGGGTAACTCACTTGGGGTCAGGGAGTACTTATATGGGACCAGGGTAACTCACTTGGGGCCAGGGTGTACTTATAAAGGGGCTATGGTAACTCACTTAGTGTCAGGGAGTACTACTATGGGACTAGGGTAACTTACTTGCGGTCAGAGAGTACATATAAAGGGGCTAGGATAACTCACTTGGGGTCAGGGAGTACATATAAAGGGGCTATGGTAACTCATTTGGGTTCAGGGAGTACATATAAAGGGGCTATGGTAACTCACTTGGGGTCAGGGAGTACTTATAAAGAGGCTATGGTAACTCACTTGGGGTCAGGGAGTACTACTATGGGACTAGGGTAACTTACTTGCGAACAGAAAGTACATATGATTGGGCTAGGATAACTCACTTGGGGTCAGGGAGAACTTATAAAGGGGCTATGGTAACTCACTTGGGGACAGGGAGTACATATAAAGGGGCTATGGTAACTCACTTGGGGTCAGGGAGTACTACTATGGGACCAGGGTAACTCACTTGCGGTCAGAGAGTACATATAAAGGGCCTAGGATAACTCACTTGGGGTCAGGGAGTACTTATATGGGACTAGGGTAACTCACTTAGGGACAGAGTGTATTTATATGGGACTAGGGTAACTCACTTGCGGTCAGAGAGTACATATAAAGGGGATAGGATAACTCACTTGCGGTCAGAGAGTACATATAAAGGGGCTAGGATATCTCACTTGGGGTCAGGGAGTACTTATAAAGGGGCTATGGTAACTCACTTGGGGTCAGGGTGTACTTATATGGGACTAGGGTAACACACTTGGGGTAAGGGAGTACTTATTAAGGGGTTAGAATAACTCACATGCGGTCAGAGTGTACTTATAAAGAGACTAGGATAACTCACTTGGGGTCAGGGAGTACTTATAAAGGGGCTATGGTAATTTACTTGGTGTCAGGGAGTACTTCTATGGTACTAGGGTACCTCACTTGGGGTCTGGGAGTACATATAAAGCGGCTAGGGTAACTCACTTGGAGTCTGGGAGTACTAATATGAGACTAGGGTTTTACACTTGGGGTCAGAAAGTACATATAAAGGGGCTAGGATAACTCTCTTGAGGTCAGAGAGTACATATAAAGGGGCTAGGATAACTCACTTGGGGTCAGAGAGTACATATAAAGGGGTTAGGATAACTCACTTGTGGTCAGGGAGTACTTATAAAGGTGATATGGTAACTCACTTGGAGCCAGGGAGTACTAATATGAAACTAGGGTTTTACACTTGGGGTCAGAAAGTACATATAAAGGGGCTGGGATAACTCTCTTGAAGTCAGAGAGTACATATAAAGGGGCTAGGATAACTCACTTGGGGTCAGAGAGTACATATAAAGGGGCTAGGATAACTCACTTGGGGTCAGTGAGTACTTAAATAGGGGCTATGGTAACTCACTTGGGGTCAGGAAGTCCTTCTATGGGACTAGGGTAACTCACTTGGGGTCTGGGAATACATATAAAGCGGCAAGGGTAACTCACTTGCTGTCAGAGAGTACTTCTATGGGACTAGGGTAACACACTTGGTGTCAGGGAGTAATTTTATGGGACTAGGGTAACTCACTTAGGGTCAGGGTGTATTTATATGGGACTAGGGTAACTCACTTGCGGTCAGAGAGTACATATAAAGGGGCTAGGATAACTCACTTGGGGTCAGAGAGTACTTATAAAGGGGCTATGGTAACTCACTTGGGGCCAGGGAGTACATATAAAGTGGCTAGGATAACTCACTTGCGGTCAGAGGGTACTTCTATGGGACTAGGGTAATTCACTTGGGGTCAGGGAGTACTTTTATGGGACCAGGGTAACTCACTTAGGGTCAGGGTGTATTTATATGGGACTAGGGTAACTCACTTGCGGTCAGAGAGTACATATAAAGGGGCTAGGATAACTCACTTGGGGCCAGGGTGTACTTATAAAGGGGCTAGGGTAACTCACTTGGGGTCAGGGAGATCTTATAAAGGGGCTATGGTAACTCACTTGGGGTCAGGGAGTACTTATAAAGGGGATAGAATAACTCACTTGCAGTTAGAGAGTACATATAAAGGGGCTAGGATAACTCACTTGGGGTTAGAGAGTACATATAAAGCGGCTAGAATAACTCACTTGGGGTCAGGGAGTACTTATAAAGGTGATATGGTAACTCACTTGGGGTCGGGGAGTACTTATAAAGGGGCTAGGGTAACTCACTTGGGGCCAGGGAGTACTAATATGAAACTAGGGTAACAGACTTGTGGTCAGGGAGTACTTTAAAAGGGGCTACGATAACTCACTTGCGGTCAGAGAGTACATATAAAGGGGCTAGGATAACTCACTTGGGGTCAGAGAGTACATATAAAGGGGCTAGGATAACTCACTTGGGGTCAGTAAGTACTTATAAAGGGGCTATGGTAACTCACTTGGGGTCAGGAAGTACTTCTATGGGACTAGGGTAACTCACTTGGTGTCTGTGAGTACTTATATGGGAACAGGGTAACCCACTTGGGGTCAGGGAGTACTTATAAGGCACTAGGGTAACTCACTTGGGGTCTGGGAGTACATATAAAGTGGCTAGGATAACTCACTTGCGGTCAGAGGGTACTTCTATGGGACTAGGGTAATTCACTTGGGGTCAGGGAGTACTTTTATGGGACTAGGGTAACTCACTTAGGGTCAGGGTGTATTTATATGGGACTAGGGTAACTCACTTGCGGTCAGAGAATACATATAAAGGGGCTAGGATAACTCACTTGGGTTCAGGGAGAACTTATAAAGGTGATATGGTAACTTACTTGGGGTCAGGGAGTACTTATATGAGTCTAGGGTAATTCACATGGGGTCAGGGAGTACTTATATGGGACCAGGGTAACTCACTTGGTGCCAGGGTGTACTTATAAAGGGGCTAGGATAACTCACTTGGGGTCAGGGAGAACTTATAAAGGGGCTATGGTAACTCACTTGGGGTCAGGGAGTACTTATATGAGACTAGGGTAACACACTTGGGGTCAGGGAGTACTTATAAAGGGGTTAGAATAACTCACTTGCGGTCAGAGAGTACATATTAAGGGGCTAGGATAACTCACTTGGGGACAGGGAGTACTTATAAAGGGGCTAGGGTAACTCACTTGCGGTCAGAGAGTACTTCTATGGGACTAGGGTAACTCACTTGGGGTCAGGGAGTACTTATATGGGACCAGGGTAACTCACTTGGGGCCAGGGTGTACTTATAAAGGTGCTAGGGTAACACACTTGGGGTCAGGCAGTACATATAAAGGGGCTATGGTGACTCACTTGGTGTCAGGGAGTACTTATATGAGACTAGGGTAACACACTTGGGGTCAGGGAGTACTTATAAAGGGGTTAGAATAACTCACTTGCGGTCAGAGAGTACATATAAAGGGGCTTGGATATCTCACTTGGGGTCAGAGAGTACATATAAAGGGGCTATGGTAACTCACTTGGGGTCAGGGAGTACATTTATGGGACTAGGGTAACTTACTTGCGGTCAGAGAGTACATATAAAGGGGATAGGATAACTCACTTGCGGTCAGAGAGAACATATAAAGGGGCTAGGATAATTCACTTGGGGTCATGGAAAACTTATAAAGGTGATATTGTAACTCACTTGGGGTCAGGGAGTACTTATAAAGGGGCTAGGGTAACTCACTTGGGGCCAGGGTGTACTTATAAAGGGGCTATGGTAACTCACTTGGGGTCAGGGAGTACTTATATGAGACTAGGGTAACACACTTGGGGTCAGGGAGTACTTATAAAGGGGTTAGAATAACTCACTTGCGGTCAGAGAGTACATATTAAGGGGCTAGGATAACTCACTTGGGGACAGGGAGTACTTATAAAGGGGCTAGGGTAACTCACTTGCGGTCAGAGAGTACTTCTATGGGACTAGGGTAACTCACTTGGGGTCAGGGAGTACTTATATGGGACCAGGGTAACTCACTTGGGGCCAGGGTGTACTTATAAAGGTGCTAGGGTAACACACTTGGGGTCAGGCAGTACATATAAAGGGGCTATGGTGACTCACTTGGTGTCAGGGAGTACTACCATGGGACAAGGGTAACTCACTTGCGGTCCGAGAGTACATATAAAGGGGCTCGAATAACTCACTTGGGGTCAGGGAGTACTTATAAAGGTGATATGGTAACTCACTTGGGGTCAGGGAATAATTATATGGGACTAGGGTAACTCACTTAGGGTCAGGGTGTATTTATATGGGACTAGGGTAACTCACTTGCGGTCAGAGAGTACATATAAAGGGGATAGGATAACTCACTTGCGGTCAGAGAGTACATATAAAGGGGCTTGGATATCTCACTTGGGGTCAGAGAGTACATATAAAGGGGCTATGGTAACTCACTTGGGGTCAGGGAGTACATTTATGGGACTAGGGTAACTTACTTGCGGTCAGAGAGTACATATAAAGGGGATAGGATAACTCACTTGCGGTCAGAGAGTACATATAAAGGGGCTTGGATATCTCACTTGGGGTCAGAGAGTACATATAAAGGGGCTATGGTAACTCACTTTGGTTCAAGGAGTACTTTTATGGGACTAAGGTAACTCACTTGGGGTCAGGGAGTACATATAAAGGGGCTATGTTATCTCACTTGGGGTCAGAGAGTACATATAAAGGGGCTATGGTAACTCACTTGGGGTCAGGGAGTACATTTATGGGACTAGGGTAACTTACTTGCGGTCAGAGGGTACATATAAAGGGGCTAGGATAACTCACTTGGGTTCAGGGAGAACTTATAAAGGTGATATGGTAACTCACTTGAGGTCAGGGAGTACTTATATGAGACTAGGGTAACTCACATGGGGTCAGGGAGTACTTATATCGGACCAGGGTAACTCACTTGGGGCCAGGGTGTACTTATAAAGGGGCTAGGGTAACTCACTTGGGGTCAGGGAGTACATATAAAGTGGCTAGGGTAACTCACTTGGGGTCAGGGAGTACATATAAAGGGGCTATGGTAACTCACTTGGGGTCAGGGAGTACTTATAAAGAGGCTATGGTAACTCACTTAGGGTCAGGGATTACTACTATGGGACTAGGGTAACTTACTTGCAATAAGAAAGTACATATGATTGGGCTAGGATAACTCACTTGGGGTCAGGGAGTACATATAAAGGGGCTATGGTAACTCATTTGGGTTCAGGGAGTACATATAAAGGGGCTATGGTAACTCACTTGGGGTCAGGGAGTACTTATAAAGAGGCTATGGTAACTCACTTGGGGTCAGGGAGTACTACTATGGGACTAGGGTAACTTACTTGCGAACAGAAAGTACATATGATTGGGCTAGGATAACTCACTTGGGGTCAGGGAGAACTTATAAAGGGGCTATGGTAACTCACTTGGGGACAGGGAGTACATATAAAGGGGCTATGGTAACTCACTTGGGGTCAGGGAGTACTACTATGGGACCAGGGTAACTCACTTGCGGTCAGAGAGTACATATAAAGGGCCTAGGATAACTCACTTGGGGTCAGGGAGTACTTATAAAGGGGCTATGGTAACTCACTTGGGGTCAGGGTGTACTTATATGGGACTAGGGTAACACACTTGGGGTAAGGGAGTACTTATTAAGGGGTTAGATTAACTCACATGCGGTCAGAGTGTACTTATAAAGAGACTAGGGTAACTCACTTAGGGACAGAGTGTATTTATATGGGACTAGGGTAACTCACTTGCGGTCAGAGAGTACATATAAAGGGGATAGGATAACTCACTTGCGGTCAGAGAGTACATATAAAGGGGCTAGGATATCTCACTTGGGGTCAGGGAGTACTTATAAAGGGGCTATGGTAACTCACTTGGGGTCAGGGTGTACTTATATGGGACTAGGGTAACACACTTGGGGTAAGGGAGTACTTATTAAGGGGTTAGATTAACTCACATGCGGTCAGAGTGTACTTATAAAGAGACTAGGATAACTCACTTGGGGTCAGGGAGTACTTATAAAGGGGCTATGGTAATTTACTTGGTGTCAGGGAGTACTTCTATGGTACTAGGGTACCTCACTTGGGGTCTGGGAGTACATATAAAGCGGCTAGGGTAACTCACTTGGAGTCTGGGAGTACTAATATGAGACTAGGGTTTTACACTTGGGGTCAGAAAGTACATATAAAGGGGCTAGGATAACTCTCTTGAGGTCAGAGAGTACATATATAGGGGCTAGGATAACTCACTTGGGGTCAGAGAGTACATATAAAGGGGTTAGGATAACTCACTTGTGGTGAGGGAGTACTTATAAAGGTGATATGGTAACTCACTTGGAGCCAGGGAGTACTAATATGAAACTAGGGTTTTACACTTGGGGTCAGAAAGTACATATAAAGGGGCTGGGATAACTCTCTTGAGGTCAGAGAGTACATATAAAGGGGCTAGGATAACTCACTTGGGGTCAGAGAGTACATATAAAGGGGCTAGGATAACTCACTTGGGGTCAGTGAGTACTTAAATAGGGGCTATGGTAACTCACTTGGGGTCAGGAAGTCCTTCTATGGGACTAGGGTAACTCACTTGGGGTCTGGGAGTACATATAAAGGGGCTAGGATAACTCACTTGCGGTCAGAGAGTACTTCTATGGGACTAGGGTAACTCACTTGGTGTCAGGGAGTAATTTTATGGGACTAGGGTAACTCACTTAGGGTCAGGGTGTGTTTATATGGGACTAGGGTAACTCACTTGCGGTCAGAGAGTACATATAAAGGGGCTAGGATAACTAACTTGGGGTCAAGGAGTACATATAAAGGGGCTAGGATAACTCACTTGGGGTCAGGGAGTAGTTATATAGGGGCTATGGTAACTCACTTGGGGTCAGGAAGTACGTCTATGGTACTAGGGTAACTCACTTGGGGTCTGGGAGTTCATATAAAGCGGCTAGGGTAACTCACTTGGAGTCTGGGAGTACATATAAAGGGGCTAGGATAACTCACGTGGGGTCAGGGAGTACTTATAAAGGGGTTAGGGTAACTCACTTTCGGTCAGAGGGTACTTCTATGGGACTAGGGTAACTCACTTGGGGTCAGGGAGTACTTTTATGGGGCCAGGATAACTCACTTGGGTCAGGGAGTACTTATAAAGGCGATATTGTAACTCACTTGGGGTCAGGGAGTACTTATATGGGACTAGGGTAACTCACTTGCGGTCAGACAGTTCATATAAAGGGGCTAGGACAACACATTTGGGGTCAGGGAGTACTTATAAAGGGGCTAGGGTAACTCACTTGGGGCCAGGGTGTACTAATTAAAGGGCTAGGGTAACTCTCTTAGGGTCAGGGAGTACTTATAAGGGACTAGGGTAACTCAATTGGGGTCTGGGAGTATATATAAAGCGGCTAGGATAACTCACTTGCGGTCAGAGGGTACATATAATGGGGCTAGGGTAACTCACTTGCGGTCAGAGAGTACATATAAAGGGGCTAGGATAACTCACTTGGGGTCAGAGAGTACTTATAAAGGGGCTATGGTAACTCACTTGGGGTCAGGGAGTACATTTATGGGACTAGGGTAACTTACTTGCGGTCAGAGAGTACATATAAAGGGGATAGGATAACTCACTTGCGGTCAGAGAGTACATATAAAGGGGCTTGGATATCTCACTTGGGGTCAGAGAGTACATATAAAGGGGCTATGGTAACTCACTTTGGTTCAAGGAGTACTTTTATGGGACTAAGGTAACTCACTTGGGGTCAGGGAGTACATATAAAGGGGCTATGTTATCTCACTTGGGGTCAGAGAGTACATATAAAGGGGCTATGGTAACTCACTTGGGGTCAGGGAGTACATTTATGGGACTAGGGTAACTTACTTGCGGTCAGAGGGTACATATAAAGGGGCTAGGATAACTCACTTGGGTTCAGGGAGAACTTATAAAGGTGATATGGTAACTCACTTGGGGTCAGGGAGTACTTATATGAGACTAGGGTAACTCACATGGGGTCAGGGAGTACTTATATCGGACCAGGGTAACTCACTTGGGGCCAGGGTGTACTTATAAAGGGGCTAGGGTAACTCACTTGGGGTCAGGGAGTACATATAAAGTGGCTAGGGTAACTCACTTGGGGTCAGGGAGTACATATAAAGGGGCTATGGTAACTCACTTGGGGTCAGGGAGTACTTATAAAGAGGCTATGGTAACTCACTTAGGGTCAGGGATTACTACTATGGGACTAGGGTAACTTACTTGCGATAAGAAAGTACATATGATTGGGCTAGGATAACTCACTTGGGGTCAGGGAGTACATATAAAGGGGCTATGGTAACTCATTTGGGTTCAGGGAGTACATATAAAGGGGCTATGGTAACTCACTTGGGGTCAGGGAGTACTTATAAAGAGGCTATGGTAACTCACTTGGGGTCAGGGAGTACTACTATGGGACTAGGGTAACTTACTTGCGAACAGAAAGTACATATGATTGGGCTAGGATAACTCACTTGGGGTCAGGGAGAACTTATAAAGGGGCTATGGTAACTCACTTGGGGACAGGGAGTACATATAAAGGGGCTATGGTAACTCACTTGGGGTCAGGGAGTACTACTATGGGACCAGGGTAACTCACTTGCGGTCAGAGAGTACATATAAAGGGCCTAGGATAACTCAATTGGGGTCAGGGAGTACTTATAAAGGGGCTATGGTAACTCACTTGGGGTCAGGGTGTACTTATATGGGACTAGGGTAACACACTTGGGGTAAGGGAGTACTTATTAAGGGGTTAGATTAACTCACATGCGGTCAGAGTGTACTTATAAAGAGACTAGGGTAACTCACTTAGGGACAGAGTGTATTTATATGGGACTAGGGTAACTCACTTGCGGTCAGAGAGTACATATAAAGGGGATAGGATAACTCACTTGCGGTCAGAGAGTACATATAAAGGGGCTAGGATATCTCTCTTGGGGTCAGGGAGTACTTATAAAGGGGCTATGGTAACTCACTTGGGGTCAGGGTGTACTTATATGGGACTAGGGTAACACACTTGGGGTAAGGGAGTACTTATTAAGGGGTTAGATTAACTCACATGCGGTCAGAGTGTACTTATAAAGAGACTAGGATAACTCACTTGGGGTCAGGGAGTACTTATAAAGGGGCTATGGTAATTTACTTGGTGTCAGGGAGTACTTCTATGGTACTAGGGTACCTCACTTGGGGTCTGGGAGTACATATAAAGCGGCTAGGGTAACTCACTTGGAGTCTGGGAGTACTAATATGAGACTAGGGTTTTACACTTGGGGTCAGAAAGTACATATAAAGGGGCTAGGATAACTCTCTTGAGGTCAGAGAGTACATATAAAGGGGCTAGGATAACTCACTTGGGGTCAGAGAGTACATATAAAGGGGTTAGGATAACTCACTTGTGGTCAGGGAGTACTTATAAAGGTGATATGGTAACTCACTTGGAGCCAGGGAGTACTAATATGAAACTAGGGTTTTACACTTGGGGTCAGAAAGTACATATAAAGGGGCTGGGATAACTCTCTTGAGGTCAGTGAGTACATATAAAGGGGCTAGGATAACTCACTTGGGGTCAGAGAGTACATATAAAGGGGCTAGGATAACTCACTTGGGGTCAGTGAGTACTTAAATAGGGGCTATGGTAACTCACTTGGGGTCAGGAAGTCCTTCTATGGGACTAGGGTAACTCACTTGGGGTCTGGGAGTACATATAAAGGGTCTAGGATAACTCACTTGCGGTCAGAGAGTACTTCTATGGGACTAGGGTAACTCACTTGGTGTCAGGGAGTAATTTTATGGGACTAGGGTAACTCACTTAGGGTCAGGGTGTGTTTATATGGGACTAGCGTAACTCACTTGCGGTCAGAGAGTACATATAAAGGGGCTAGGATAACTAACTTGGGGTCAAGGAGTACATATAAAGGGGCTAGGATAACTCACTTGGGGTCAGGGAGTAGTTATATAGGGGCTATGGTAACTCACTTGGGGTCAGGAAGTACGTCTATGGTACTAGGGTAACTCACTTGGGGTCTGGGAGTTCATATAAAGCGGCTAGGGTAACTCACTTGGAGTCTGGGAGTACATATAAAGGGGCTAGGATAACTCACGTGGGGTCAGGGAGTACTTATAAAGGGGTTAGGGTAACTCACTTTCGGTCAGAGGGTACTTCTATGGGACTAGGGTAACTCACTTGGGGTCAGGGAGTACTTTTATGGGGCCAGGATAACTCACTTGGGTCAGGGAGTACTTATAAAGGCGATATTGTAACTCACTTGGGGTCAGGGAGTACTTATATGGGACTAGGGTAACTCACTTGCGGTCAGACAGTTCATATAAAGGGGCTAGGACAACACATTTGGGGTCAGGGAGTACTTATATGGGTCTAAGGTAACACACTTGGGGTCAGGGAGTACTTCTATGGAACTAGGGTTACTCACTTGGGCGTGAGGAAGTACTTCTATGTGAGTAGGGTAACTCACTTGGGGTCAGGGAGTACTACTATGGTATAGGGTAACTCACTTGTGGTCAGAGAGTACATATAAAGGGGCTAGAATAACTCACTAGGTGTCAGGGAGTACTTATAAAGGTGATATGGTAACTCACTTGGGGTCAGGGAGTACTTATAAAGGGGCTAGGGTAACTCACTTGGGGCCAGGGTGTACTAATTAAAGGGCTAGGGTAACTCTCTTAGGGTCAGGGAGTACTTATAAGGGACTAGGGTAACTCAATTGGGGTCTGGGAGTATATATAAAGCGGCTAGGATAACTCACTTGCGGTCAGAGGGTACATATAATGGGGCTAGGGTAACTCACTTGCGGTCAGAGAGTACATATAAAGGGGCTAGGATAACTCACTTGGGGTCAGAGAGTACTTATAAAGGGGCTATGGTAACTCACTTGGGGCCAGGGAGTACTAATATGAAACTAGGGTAACACACTTGGGGTCAGGGAGTACTTATAAAGGGGCTAGAATAACTCACTTGCAGTTAGAGAGTACATATAAAGGGGCTAGGATAACTCACTTGGGGTTAGAGAGTACATATAAAGCGGCTAGGATAATTCACTTGGGGTCAGGGAGTACTTATAAAGGTGATATGGTAACTCACTTGGGGTCGGGGAGTACTTATAAAGGGGCTAGGGTAACTCACTTGGGGCCAGGGAGTACTAATATGAAACTAGGGTAACAGACTTGTGGTCAGGGAGTACTTTAAAAGGGGCTACGATAACTCACTTGCGGTCAGAGAGTACATATAAAGGGGCTAGGATAACTCACTTGGGGTCAGAGAGTACATATAAAGGGGCTAGGATAACTCACTTGGGGTCAGTAAGTACTTATAAAGGGGCTATGGTAACTCACTTGGGGTCAGGAAGTACTTCTATGGGACTAGGGTAACTCATTTGGTGTCTGTGAGTACTTATATGGGACCAGGGTAACCCACTTGTGGTCAGGGAGTACTTATAAGGCACTAGGGTAACTCACTTGGGGTCTGGGAGTACATATAAAGTGGCTAGGATAACTCACTTGCGGTCAGAGGGTACTTCTATGGGACTAGGGTAATTCACTTGGGGTCAGGGAGTACATATAAAGGGGCTAGGATAACTCACTTGGGTTCAGGGAGAACTTATAAAGGTGATATGGTAACTCACTTGGGGTCAGGGAGTACTTATATGAGACTAGGGTAATTCACATGGGGTCAGGGAGTACTTATATGGGACCAGGGTAACTCACTTGGGGCCAGGGTGTACTTATAAAGGGGCTAGGGTAACTCACTTGGGGTCATGGAGAACTTATAAAGGGGCTATGGTAACTCACTTGGGGTCAAGGAGTACTACTATGGGACCAGGGTAACTCACTTGCAGTCAGACAGTTCATATAAAGGGGCTAGGACAACACATTTGGGGTCAGGGAGTACTTATATGGGACTAGGGTAACACACTTGGGGTCAGGGAGTACTTCTATGGAACTAGGGTTACTCACTTGGGCGTCAGGTAGTACTTCTATGTGACTAGGGTAACTCACTTGGGGTCAGGGAGTACTTATAAAGGGGCTATGGTAACTCACTTGGGGTCAGGGAGTAATACTATGGTATAGAGTAACTCACTTGTGGTCAGAGAGTACATATAAAGGGGCTAGGATAACTCACTTGGTGTCAGGGAGTACTTATAAAGGTGATATGGTAACTCATTTGGGGTCAGGGAGCACTTATAAAGGGGCTAGGGTAACTCACTTTGGTTCAAGGAGTACTTTTATGGGACTAAGGTAACTCACTTGGGGTCAGGGAGTACATATAAAGGGGCTATGTTCTCTCACTTGGGGTCAGAGAGTACTACTATGGGACCAGGGTAACTTACTTGCGATAAGAAAGTACATATAATTGGGCTAGGATAACTCACTTGGGTTCAGGGAGAACTTATAAAGGTGATATGGTAACTCACTTGGGGTCAGGGAGTACTTATATGAGACTAGGGTAACTCACATGGGGTCAGGGAGTACTTATATCGGACCAGGGTAACTCACTTGGGGCCAGGGTGTACTTATAAAGGAGCTAGGGTAACTCACTTGGGGTAAGGGAGTACATATAAAGGGGCTATGGTAACTCACTTGGGGTCAGGGAGTACATATAAAGGGGCTATGGTAACTCACTTGGGGTCAGGGAGTACTACTATGGGACCAGGGTAACTCACTTGCGGTCAGAGAGTACATATAAAGTGGCTGGGGTAACTCACTTGGGGTCAGGGAGTACATATAAAGGGGCTATGGTAACTCACTTGGGGTCAGGGAGTACTTATAAAGAGGCTATGGTAACTCACTTGGGGTCAGGGAGTACTACTATGAGACTAGGGTAACTTACTTGCGATCAGAAAGTACATATGAATGGGCTAGGATAACTCACTTGGGGTCAGGGATTACTACTATGGGACTAGGGTAACTTACTTGCGATAAGAAAGTACATATAATTGGGCTAGGATAACTCACTTGGGGTCAGGGAGAACTTATAAAGGGGCTATGGTAACTCACTTGGGTTCAGGGAGTACATATAAAGGGGCTATGTTAACTCACTTGGGGTCAGGGAGTACTTATAAAGAGGCTATGGTAACTCACTTGGGGTCAGGGAGTACTACTATGGGACTAGGGTAACTTACTTGCGAATAGAAAGTACATATTATTGGGCTAGGATAACTCACTTGGGGTCAGGGAGAACTTATAAAGGGGCTATGGTAACTCACTTGGGGTCAGGGAGTACATATAAAGGGGCTATGGTAACTCACTTGGGGTCAGGGAGTACTACTATGGGACCAGGGTAACTCACTTGCGGTCAGAGAGTACATATAAAGGGCCTAGGATAACTCACTTGGAGTCAGGGAGTACTTATATGGGACTAGGGTAACTCACTTAGGGTCAGAGTGTATTTATATGGGACTAGGGTAACTCACTTGCGGTCAGAGAGTACATATAAAGGGGATAGGATAACTCACTTGCGGTCAGAGAGTACATATAAAGGGGCTAGGATATCTCACTTGGGGTCAGGGAGTACTTATAAAGGGGCTATGGTAACTCACTTGGGGTCAGGGTGTACTTATATGGGACTAGGGTAACATACTTGGGGTAAGGGAGTACTTATTAAGGGGTTAGAATAACTCACTTGCGGTCAGAGTGTACTTATAAAGAGACTAGGATAACTCACTTGGGGTCAGGGAGTACTTATAAAGGGGCTATGGTAATTTACTTGGTGTCAGGGAGTACTTCTATGGTACTAGGTTACCTCATTTGGGGTCTGGGAGTACATGTAAAGCGGCTAGGGTAACTCACTTGGAGTCTGGGAGTACTAATATGAAACTAGGGTTTTACACTTGGGGTCAGAAAGTACATATATAGGGGCTAGGATAACTCTCTTGAGGTCAGAGAGTACATATAAAGGGGCTAGGATAACTCACTTGGGGTCAGAGAGTACATATAAAGGGGTTAGGATAACTCACTTGGGGTCAGGAAGTACGTCTATGGTACTAGGGTAACTCACTTGGGGTCTGGGAGTTCATATAAAGCGGCTAGGGTAAGTCACTTGGAGTCTGGGAGTACATATAAAGGGGCTAGGATAACTCACGTGGGGTCAGGGAGTACTTATAAAGGGGTTAGGGTAACTCACTTTCGGTCAGAGGGTACTTCTATGGGACTAGGGTAACTCACTTGGGGTCAGGGAGTACTTTTATGGGGCCAGGATAACTCACTTGGGTCAGGGAGTACTTATAAAGGTGATATGGTAACTCACTTGGGGTCAGGGAGTACTTGTATGGGACTAGGGTAACTCACTTGCGGTCAGACAGTTCATATAAAGGGGCTACGACAACACATTAGGGGTCAGGGAGTACTTATATGGGTCTAGGTTAACACACTTGGGGTCAGGGAGTACTTCTATGGAACTAGGGTTACTCACTTGGGCGTGAGGTAGTACCTCTATGTGAGTAGGGTAACTCACTTGGGGTCAGGGAGTACTACTATGGTATAGGGTAAGTCACTTGTGGTCAGAGAGTACATATAAAGGGGCTAGGGTAACTCACTTGGGGTCAGGGAGTACAATTAAAGGGGCTATGGTAACTCACTTGGGGTCAGGGAGTACTACTATAGGACCAGGGTAACTCACTTGGGGTCAGGGAGTACATATAAAGGGGCTATGGTAACTCACTTGGGGTCAGGGAGTACTACTATGGGACTAGGATAACTTACTTGCGGTCAGAGAGTACATATAAAGGGGCTAGGGTAACTTACTTGCCGTCAGAGAGTACATATAAAGGGGCTAGGATAACTCACTTGGGGTCAGGGAGTACTTATATGGGACTAGGGTAACTCACTTGGGGCCAGGGTGTACTTATAAAGGGGCTAGGGTAACTCACTTGGGGTCAGGGAGTACATTTATGGGACTAGGGTAACTTACTTGCGGTCAGAGGGTACATATAAAGGGACTATGATAACTCACTTGGGGTCAGGGAGTACTACTATGGGACCAGGGTAACTCACTTGCGGTCAGAGAGTACATATAAAGTGGCTAGGGTAACTCACTTGGGGTCAGGGAGTACATATAAAGGGGCTATGGTAACTCACTTGGGGTCAGGGAGTACTTATAAAGAGGCTATGTTAACTCACTTGGGGTCAAGGAGTACTACTATGGGACTAGGGTAACTTACTTGCGGTCAGAAAGTACATATGAATGGGCTAGGATAACTCACTTGGGGTCAGGGAGAACTTATAAAGGGGCTACGGTAACTCACTTGGGGTCAGGGAGTACTTATATGAGACTAGGGTAATACACTTGGGGTCAGGGAGTACTTATAAAGGGGTTAGAATAACTTACTTGCGGTCAGAGAGTACATATTAAGGGGCTAGGATAAATCACTTGAAGTCAGGGAGTACTTATAAAGGGGCTAGGGTAACTCACTTAGTGTCAGGGAGTACTACTATGGGACTAGGGTAACTTACTTGCGGTCAGAGAGTACATATAAAGGGGCTAGGATAACTCACTTGGGGTCAGGGTGTACATATAAAGGGGCTATGGTAATTCACTTAGTGTCAGGGAGTACTACTATGGGACTAGGGTAACTTACTTGCGGTCAGAAAGTACATATAAAGGGGCTAGGATAACTCACTTGGGGTCAGGGAGAACTTATAGAGGTTATATGCTAACTCACTTAAGGTCAGGGAGTACATATAAAGGAACTATGGTAACTCACTTGGGGTCAGGGAGTACTTATAAAGGGGCTATGGTAACTCACTTAGTGTCAGGGAGTACTACTATGGGACTAGGGTAACTTACTTGCGGTCAGAGAGTACATATAAAGGTGCTAGGATAACTCACTTGGGGTCAGGGAGAACTTATAGAGGTGATATGCTAACTCACTTGGGGTCAGGGAGTACTTATATGGGAATAGGGTAACTCACTTGGGGCCAGGGTGTACTTATAAAGGGGCTAGGGTAGCTCACTTGGGGTCAGGGAGTACATATAAAGGTGCTATGGTAACCCACTTGGGGTCAGGGAGTACTACTATGGGACCAGGGTAACTCACTTGGGGTCAGAGAGTACATATAAAGGGGCTAGGGTAACTCACTTGGGGTCAGGGAGTACATATAAAGGTGCTATGGTAACCCACTTGGGGTCAGGGAGTACTACTATGGGACCAGGGTAACTCACTTGTTGTCAGGGAGTACTTATAAAGGTGATATGGTAACTCACTTGGGGTCAGGGAGTACTTATAAAGGGGCTAGGGTAACTCACTTGGGGCCAGGGTGTACTAATTAAAGGGCTAGGGTAACTCTCTTAGGGTCAGGGAGTACTTATAAGGGACTAGGGTAACTCAATTGGGGTCTGGGAGTATATATAAAGCGGCTAGGGTAACTCTCTTAGGGTCAGGGAGTACTTATAAGGGACTAGGGTAACTCAATTGGGGTCTGGGAGTATATATAAAGCGGCTAGGATAACTCACTTGCGGTCAGAGGGTACATATAATGGGGCTAGGGTAACTCACTTGCGGTCAGAGAGTACATATAAAGGGGCTAGGATAACTCACTTGGGGTCAGAGAGTACTTATAAAGGGGCTATGGTAACTCACTTGGGGCCAGGGAGTACTAATACGAAACTAGGGTAACACACTTGGGGTCAGGGAGTACTTATAAAGGGGCTAGAATAACTCACTTGCAGTTAGAGAGTACATATAAAGGGGCTAGGATAACTCACTTGGGGTTAGAGAGTACATATAAAGCGGCTAGGATAATTCACTTGGGGTCAGGGAGTACTTATAAAGGTGATATGGTAACTCACTTGGGGTCGGGGAGTACTTATAAAGGGGCTAGGGTAACTCACTTGGGGCCAGGGAGTACTTATAGAGGTTATATGCTAACTCACTTAAGGTCAGGGAGTACATATAAAGGAACTATGGTAACTCACTTGGGGTCAGGGAGTACTTATAAAGGGGCTATGGTAACTCACTTAGTGTCAGGGAGTACTACTATGGGACTAGGGTAACTTACTTGCGGTCAGAGAGTACATATAAAGGTGATAGGATAACTCACTTGGGGTCAGGGAGAACTTATAGAGGTGATATGCTAACTCACTTGGGGTCAGGGAGTACTTATATGGGAATAGGGTAACTCACTTGGGGCCAGGGTGTACTTATAAAGGGGCTAGGGTAGCTCACTTGGGGTCAGGGAGTACATATAAAGGTGCTATGGTAACCCACTTGGGGTCAGGGAGTACTACTATGGGACCAGGGTAACTCACTTGGGGTCAGAGAGTACATATAAAGGGGCTAGGGTAACTCACTTGGGGTCAGGGAGTACATATAAAGGTGCTATGGTAACCCACTTGGGGTCAGGGAGTACTACTATGGGACCAGGGTAACTCACTTGTTGTCAGGGAGTACTTATAAAGGTGATATGGTAACTCATTTGGGATCAGGGAGTACTTATAAAGGGGCTAGGGTAACTCACTTTGGTTCAAGGAGTACTTATATGGGACTAGGGTAACTCACTTGGTGTCTGTGAGTACTTATATAGGACGAGGGTAACTCACTTGGGGCCAGGGTGTACTTATAAAGGGGCTAGGGTTACTCACTTGGGGTCAGGGAGTACATATAAAGGGGCTATGGTAACTCACTTGGGGTCAGGGAGTACTTATAAAGGGGCTAGGGTAACTCACTTGGGGTCAGGGAGTACATATAAAGGTGCTATGGTAACCCACTTGGGGTCAGGGAGTACTACTATGGGACCAGGGTAACTCACTTGGGGTCAGAGAGTACATATAAAGGGGCTAGGGTAACTCACTTGGGGCCAGGGTGTACTTATAAAGGGGCTAGGGTAGCTCACTTGGGGTCAGGGAGTACATATAAAGGTGCTATGGTAACCCACTTGGGGTCAGGGAGTACTACTATGGGACCAGGGTAACTCACTTGTTGTCAGGGAGTACTTATAAAGGTGATATGGTAACTCATTTGGGATCAGGGAGTACTTATAAAGGGGCTAGGGTAACTCACTTTGGTTCAAGGAGTACTTATATGGGACTAGGGTAACTCACTTGGTGTCTGTGAGTACTTATATAGGACCAGGGTAACTCACTTGGGGCCAGGGTGTACTTATAAAGGTGCTAGGGTTACTCACTTGGGGTCAGGGAGTACATATAAAGGGGCTATGGTAACTCACTTGGGGTCAGGGAGTACTTATAAAGGGGCTATGGTAACTCACTTGGGGTCAGGGAGTACTTCTATGGGACTAGGGTAACTTACTTGCGGTCAGAGAGTACATATATAGGGGCTAGGATAACTCACTTGGGGTCAGAGAGAACTTATAAAGGTGATATGCTAACTCACTTGGGGTCAGGGAGTACTATTATGGGACCAGGGTAACTCACTTGGGGCCAGGGTGTACTTATAAAGGGGCTAGGGTAACTCACTTGGGGTCAGGGAGAACTAATCAAGGTGATATGGTAACTCACTTGGGGCCAGGGTGTACTTATAAAGGGGCTAGGGTAACTCACTTGGGGTCAGGGAGTACATATAAAGGTGAAATGGTAACCCACTTGGGGTCAGGGAGTACTACTATGGGACCAGGGTAACTCACTTGGGGTCAGAGAGTACATATAAAGGGGCTAGGGTAACTCACTTGGGGCCAGGGTGTACTTATAAAGGGGCTAGGGTAGCTCACTTGGGGTCAGGGAGTACATATAAAGGTGCTATGGTAACCCACTTGGGGTCAGGGAGTACTACTATGGGACCAGGGTAACTCACTTGTTGTCAGGGAGTACTTATAAAGGTGATATGGTAACTCATTTGGGATCAGGGAGTACTTATAAAGGGGCTAGGGTAACTCACTTTGGTTCAAGGAGTACTTATATGGGACTAGGGTAACTCACTTGGTGTCTGTGAGTACTTATATAGGACCAGGGTAACTCACTTGGGGCCAGGGTGTACTTATAAAGGTGCTAGGGTTACTCACTTGGGGTCAGGGAGTACATATAAAGGGGCTATGGTAACTCACTTGGGGTCAGGGAGTACTTATAAAGGGGCTATGGTAACTCACTTGGGGTCAGGGAGTACTTCTATGGGACTAGGGTAACTTACTTGCGGTCAGAGAGTACATATATAGGGGCTAGGATAACTCACTTGGGGTCAGAGAGAACTTATAAAGGTGATATGCTAACTCACTTGGGGTCAGGGAGTACTATTATGGGACCAGGGTAACTCACTTGGGGCCAGGGTGTACTTATAAAGGGGCTAGGGTAACTCACTTGGGGTCAGGGAGAACTAATCAAGGTGATATGGTAACTCACTTGGGGCCAGGGTGTACTTATAAAGGGGCTAGGGTAACTCACTTGGGGTCAGGGAGTACATATAAAGGTGAAATGGTAACTCACTTGGGATCAGGGAGTACTTATATGGGACCAGGGTAACTCACTTGGGGCCAGGGTGTACTTATAAAGGGGCTAGGGTAACTCACTTGGGGTCAGGGAGTAAATATAAAGGGGCTGTGGTAACTCACTTGTGGTCAGGGAGTACTTATAAAGAGGCTATGGTAACTCACTTGGGGTCATGGAGAACTTATAAAGGGGCTATGGTAACTCACTTGAGGTCAGAGAGTACTTATAAAGGGGCTATGGTAACTCACTTGCAGTCAGAGAGTACATATCAAGGGGATAGGATAACTCACTTGGGGTCAGGGAGTACTTATAAAGTTGATATGGTAACTCACTTGGGTTCAGGGAGTACTTATATGGGACCAGGGTAACTCACTTGGGGCCAGGGTGTACTTATATGGGAACAGGGTAACTCACTTGGCGCCAGGGTGTACTTATAAAGGGGCTGGGGTAACTCACTTAGGGACAGGGAGTACATATAAAGGGGCTATGGTAACGCACTTGGGGTAGGGAGTACTAGTATGGGACTAGGGTAACTCACTTGCGGTCAGAGAGTACATATAAAAAGGCTAGGATAACTCACTTGGGGTCAGTGAGTACTACTATGGGACCAGGGTAACTAACTTGGGGTCAGGGAGTACATATATAGGGGCTACGATACACACTTGGGGTCAAGGAGAACTTATAAAGGTGATATGGTAACTTACATGGGGTCAGGGAGAACTTATATGGGACTAGGGTAACTCAATTGTGGTCAGGGAGTACATATAAAGGGGCTATGGTAACTCACTTGGGGTCAGGGAGTACTACTATGGGACCAGGGTAACTCACTTGGGGTCAGGGAGTACTACTATGGGACCAGGGTAACTAACTTGGGGTCAGGGAGTACATATATAGGGGCTACGATACACACTTGGGGTCAAGGAGAACTTATAAAGGTGATATGGTAACTTACATGGGGTCAGGGAGTACTTATATGGGACTAGGGTAACTCAATTGGGGTCAGGGAGTACATATAAAGCGGCTAGGGTAACTCATTTGGAATCTGGGAGTACATATAAAGGGTCTAGGGTAACACACTTGGGGTCAGGGAGTACTTCTATGGAACTAGGGTTACTCACTTGGGCGTGAGGTAGTACTTCTATGTGAGTAGGGTAACTCACTTGGGGTCAGGGAGTACTACTATGGTATAGGGTAACTCACTTGTGGTCAGAGAGTACATATAAAGGGGCTAGAATAACTCACTAGGTGTCAGGGAGTACTTATAAAGGTGATATGGTAACTCACTTGGGGTCAGGGAGTACTTATAAAGGGGCTAGGGTAACTCACTTGGGGCCAGGGTGTACTAATTAAAGGGCTAGGGTAACTCTCTTAGGGTCAGGGAGTACTTATAAGGGACTAGGGTAACTCAATTGGGGTCTGGGAGTATATATAAAGCGGCTAGGATAACTCACTTGCGGTCAGAGGGTACATATAATGGGGCTAGGGTAACTCACTTGCGGTCAGAGAGTACATATAAAGGGGCTAGGATAACTCACTTGGGGTCAGAGAGTACTTATAAAGGGGCTATGGTAACTCACTTGGGGCCAGGGAGTACTAATACGAAACTAGGGTAACACACTTGGGGTCAGGGAGTACTTATAAAGGGGCTAGAATAACTCACTTGCAGTTAGAGAGTACATATAAAGGGGCTAGGATAACTCACTTGGGGTTAGAGAGTACATATAAAGCGGCTAGGATAATTCACTTGGGGTCAGGGAGTACTTATAAAGGTGATATGGTAACTCACTTGGGGTCGGGGAGTACTTATAAAGGGGCTAGGGTAACTCACTTGGGGCCAGGGAGTACTAATATGAAACTAGGGTAACAGACTTGTGGTCAGGGAGTACTTTAAAAGGGGCTACGATAAATCACTTGCGGTCAGAGAGTACATATAAAGGGGCTAGGATAACTCACTTGGGGTCAGAGAGTACATATAAAGGGGCTAGGATAACTCACTTGGGGTCAGTAAGTACTTATAAAGGGGCTATGGTAACTCACTTGGGGTCAGGAAGTACTTCTATGGGACTAGGGTAACTCATTTGGTGTCTGTGAGTACTTATATGGGACTAGGGTAACCCACTTGGGGTCAGGGAGTACTTATAAGGCACTAGGGTAACTCACTTGGGGTCTGGGAGTACATATAAAGTGGCTAGGATAACTCACTTGCGGTCAGAGGGTACTTCTATGGGACTAGGGTAATTCACTTGGGGTCAGGGAGTACATATAAAGGGGCTAGGATAACTCACTTGGGTTCAGGGAGAACTTATAAAGGTGATATGGTAACTCACTTGGGGTCAGGGAGTACTTATATGAGACTAGGGTAATTCACATGGGGTCAGGGAGTACTTATATGGGACCAGGGTAACTCACTTGGGGCCAGGGTGTACTTATAAAGGGGCTAGGGTAACTCACTTGGGGTCATGGAGAACTTATAAAGGGGCTATGGTAACTCACTTGGGGTCAAGGAGTACTACTATGGGACCAGGGTAACTCACTTGCAGTCAGACAGTTCATATAAAGGGGCTAGGACAACACATTTGGGGTCAGGGAGTACTTATATGGGACTAGGGTAACACACTTGGGGTCAGGGAGTACTTCTATGGAACTAGGGTTACTCACTTGGGCGTCAGGTAGTACTTCTATGTGACTAGGGTAACTCACTTGGGGTCAGGGAGTACTTATAAAGGGGCTATGGTAACTCACTTGGGGTCAGGGAGTAATACTATGGTATAGAGTAACTCACTTGTGGTCAGAGAGTACATATAAAGGGGCTAGGATAACTCACTTGGTGTCAGGGAGTACTTATAAAGGTGATATGGTAACTCATTTGGGGTCAGGGAGCACTTATAAAGGGGCTAGGGTAACTCACTTTGGTTCAAGGAGTACTTTTATGGGACTAAGGTAACTCACTTGGGGTCAGGGAGTACATATAAAGGGGCTATGTTATCTCACTTGGGGTCAGAGAGTACTTATAAAGGGGCAATGGTAACTCACTTGGGGTCAGGGAGTACATTTATGGGACTAGGGTAACTTACTTGCGGTCAGAGGGTACATATAAAGGGGCTAGGATAACTCACTTGGGTTCAGGGAGAACTTATAAAGGTGATATGGTAACTCACTTGGGGTCAGGGAGTACTTATATGAGACTAGGGTAACTCACATGGGGTCAGGGAGTACTTATATCGGACCAGGGTAACTCACTTGGGGCCAGGGTGTACTTATAAAGGAGCTAGGGTAACTCACTTGGGGTAAGGGAGTACATATAAAGGGGCTATGGTAACTCACTTGGGGTGAGGGAGTACATATAAAGGGGCTATGGTAACTCACTTGGGGTC
Organism: Prorops nasuta; assembly: GCF_024137725.1. Lineage (NCBI taxonomy): Eukaryota > Metazoa > Arthropoda > Insecta > Hymenoptera > Bethylidae > Prorops > Prorops nasuta. The sequence continues at coordinate 666,511 of NW_027116849.1, read as the reverse complement.
AGGGAGTACTACTATGGGACCAGGGTAACTCACTTGCGGTCAGAGAGTACATATAAAGTGGGTAGGGTAACTCACTTGGGGTCAGGGAGTACATATAAAGGGGCTATGGTAACTCACTTGGGGTCAGGGAGTACTTATAAAGAGGCTATGGTAACTCACTTGGGGTCAGGGAGTACTACTATGAGACTAGGGTAACTTACTTGCGATCAGAAAGTACATATGAATGGGCTAGGATAACTCACTTGGGGTCAGGGATTACTACTATGGGATTAGGGTAACTTACTTGCAATAAGAAAGTACATATAATTGGGCTAGGATAACTCACTTGGGGTCAGGGAGAACTTATAAAGGGGCTATGGTAACTCACTTGGGTTCAGGGAGTACATATAAAGGGGCTATGTTAACTCACTTGGGGTCAGGGAGTACTTATAAAGAGGCTATGGTAACTCACTTGGGGTCAGGGAGTACTACTATGGGACTAGGGTAACTTACTTGCGAACAGAAAGTACATATGATTGGGCTAGGATAACTCACTTGGGGTCAGGGAGAACTTATAAAGGGGCTATGGTAACTCACTTGGGGTCAGGGAGTACATATAAAGGGGCTATGGTAACTCACTTGGGGTCAGGGAGTACTACTATGGGACCAGGGTAACTCACTTGCGGTCAGAGAGTACATATAAAGGGCCTAGGATAACTCACTTGGAGTCAGGGAGTACTTATATGGGACTAGGGTAACTCACTTGGGGCCAGGGTGTACTTATAAAGGGGCTAGGGTAACTCACTTGGGGTCAGGGAGAACATTTATGGGACTAGGGTAACTTACTTGCGGTCAGAGGGTACATATAAAGGGACTATGATAACTCACTTGGGGTCAGGGAGTACTACTATGGGACCAGGGTAACTCACTTGCGGTCAGAGAGTACATATAAAGTGGCTAGGGTAACTCACTTGGGGTCAGGGAGTACATATAAAGGGGCTATGGTAACTCACTTGGGGTCAGGGAGTACTTATAAAGAGGCTATGTTAACTCACTTGGGGTCAGGGTGTACTTATAAAGGGGCTATGGTAATTCACTTAGTGTCAGGGAGTACTACTATGGGACTAGGGTAACTTACTTGCGGTCAGAAAGTACATATAAAGGGGCTAGGATAACTCACTTGGGGTCAGGGAGAACTTATAGAGGTTATATGCTAACTCTCTTAAGGTCAGGGAGTACATATAAAGGAACTATGGTAACTCACTTGGCGTCAGGGAGTACTTATAAAGGGGCTATGGTAACTCACTTAGTGTCAGGGAGTACTACTATGGGACTAGGGTAACTTACTTGCGGTCAGAGAGTACATATAAAGGTGCTAGGATAACTCACTTAGGGTCAGGGAGAACTTATAGAGGTGATATGCTAACTCACTTGGGGTCAGGGAGTACTTATATGGGAATAGGGTAACTCACTTGGGGCCAGGGTGTACTTATAAAGGGGCTAGGGTAGCTCACTTGGGGTCAGGGAGTACATATAAAGGTGCTATGGTAACCCACTTGGGGTCAGGGAGTACTACTATGGGACCAGGGTAACTCACTTGGGGTCAGAGAGTACATATAAAGGGGCTAGGGTAACTCACTTGGGGTCAGGGAGTACTTATAAAGGGGTTATACTAACTCACTTGGGGTCAGGGAGTACTACTATGGTATAGGGTAACTCACTTGTTGTCAGGGAGTACTTATAAAGGTGATATGGTAACTCATTTGGGATCAGGGAGTACTTATAAAGGGGCTAGGGTAACTCACTTTGGTTCAAGGAGTACTTATATGGGACTAGGGTAACTCACTTGGTGTCTGTGAGTACTTATTTAGGACCAGGGTAACTCACTTGGGGCCAGGGTGTACTTATAAAGGGGCTAGGGTTACTCACTTGGGGTCAGGGAGTACATATAAAGGGGCTATGGTAACTCACTTGGGGTCAGGGAGTACTTATAAAGGGGCTATGGTAACTCACTTGGGGTCAGGGAGTACTTCTATGGGACTAGGGTAACTTACTTGCGGTCAGAGAGTACATATATAGGGGCTAGGATAACTCACTTGGGGTCAGAGAGAACTTATAAAGGTGATATGCTAACTCACTTGGGGTCAGGGAGTGCTATTATGGGACCAGGGTAACTCACTTGCGGTCAGAGAGTACATATAAAGGGGCTAGGATAACTCACTTGGGGTCAGGGAGTACTTATAAAGGTGATAGGATAACTCACTTGCGGTCAGAGAGTACATATAAAGGGGCTAGGATAACTCACTTGGGGTCAGGGAGTACTAATAAAGGTGATAGGATAACTCACTTGCGGTCAGAGAGTACATATAAAGGGGCTAGGATAACTCACTTGGGCTCAGCGAGTACTTGTAAAGGGGTTAGATTAACTCACTTGCGGTCAGAGAGTACATATAAAGGGGCTAGGATAACTCACTTGGGGTCAGGGAGTACTTATAAAGGGGCTATGGTAACTCACTTAGGGTCAGGAAGTACTTCTAAAGGATTAGGGTAACTCACTTGGGGTCAGGGATTACTTTTATGGGACTAGGGTAACTCACTTGGGGTCAGGGAGTACTTATATAGGGGCTAGGGTAACTCTCTTGGGGTCAGTGAGTACTACTATGGGACTAGGGTAATTCACTTGCGGTCAGAGAGTACATATAAAGGGGCTATGGTAACTCACTTGGGGTCATGGAGTACTACTATGGGACTAGGGTAACTTACTTGCGGTCAGAGAGTACATATAAAGGGGCTAGGATAACTCACTTGGGGTAAGGGAGAACTAATAAAGGTGATATGGTAACTCACTTGGGGCCAGGGTGTACTTATAAAGGGGCTAGGGTAACTCACTTGGGGTCAGGGAGTACATATAAAGGTGATATGGTAACACACTTGGGATCAGGCAGTACTTATATGGGACCAGGGTAACTCACTTGGGGCCAGGGTGTACTTATAAAGGGGCTAGGGTAACTCACTTGGGGTCAGGGAGAGCTAATCAAGGTGATATGGTAACTCACTTGGGGCCAGGGTGTACTTATAAAGGGGCTAGGGTAACTCACTTGGGGTCAGGGAGTACATATAAAGGTGATATGGTAACTCACTTGGGATCAGGGAGTACTTATATGGGACCAGGGTAACTCACTTGGGGCCAGGGTGTACTTATAAAGGGGCTAGGGTAACTCACTTGGGGTCAGGGAGTAAATATAAAGGGGCTATGGTAACTCACTTGGGGTCAGGGAGTACTTATAAAGAGGCTATGGTAACTCACTTGGGGTCAAGGAGAACTTATAAAGGGGCTATGGTAACTCACTTGAGGTCAGAGAGTACTTATAAAGGGGCTATGGTAACTCACTTGCAGTCAGAGAGTACATATCAAGGGGATAGGATAACTCACTTGGGGTCAGGGAGTACTTATAAAGTTGATATGGTAACTCACTTGGGTTCAGGGAGTACTTATATGGGACCAGGGTAACTCACTTGGGGCCAGGGTGTACTTATATGGGACCAGGGTAACTCACTTGGGGCCAGGGTGTACTTATAAAGGGGCTGGGGTAACTCACTTGGGGACAGGGAGTACATATAAAGGGGCTATGGTAACTCACTTGGGGTAGGGAGTACTAGTATGGGACTAGGGTAACTCACTTGCGGTCAGAGAGTACATATAAAAAGGCTAGGATAACTCACTTGGGGTCAGTGAGTACTTATAAATGGGCTAGGGTAACTCATTTCGAGTCTGGGAGTACATATAAAGGGGCTATGGTAACTCACTTGGTGTCAGGGAGTACTACTATGGGACCAGGGTAACTCACTTGGGGTCAGGGAGTACTAATATGGGACCAGGGTAACTCACTTGGGGTCAGGGAGTACATATATAGGGGCTACGATACACACTTGGGGTCAAGGAGAACTTATATGGGACCAGGGTAACTCACTTGTGGCCAGGGTGTACTTATAAAGGGGCTAGGGTAACTCCCTTGGGGTCAGGAAGTACATATAAAGAGGCTATGGTAACTCACTTGGGGTCAGGGAGTACTACAATGGGACCAGGGTAACTCACTTGCGATCAGAGAGTACATATAAAGTGGCTAGGATAACTCACTTGGGGTCAGGGAGTACTTATAAAGGTGATATGGTAACTCACTTGGGGTCAGGGAGTACTTATAAAGGGGCTAGGGTAACTCACTTGGGGTAAGGGAGTACATATAAAGGGGCTATGGCAACTCACTTGGGGTCAGGGAGAACTACTATGGGACCAGGGTAACTCACTTGCGGTCAGAGAGTACATATAAAGGGGCTAGGGTAACTCACTTGGGGTCAGGGAGTGCATATAAAGGGGCTATGGTAACTCACTTGGAGTCTGGGAGTACTTATATGGGACCAGGGTAACTCACTTGGGGCCAGGGTGTACTTTATAAAGGGGCTAGGGTAACTCACTTGGGGTCAGGGAGCACATATAAGGGGGCTATGGTAACTCACTTGGGGTCAGGGAGTACTACTATGGGACTAGGGTAACTTACTTGCGGTCAGAGAGTAAATATAAAGGGGCTAGGATAACTCACTAGGGGTCAGGGAGTACTTATAAAGCTGATATGGTAATTCACTTGGGGCCAGGGTGTACTTAAAAAGGGGCTAGGGTAACTCACTTGGGGTCTGGGAGTACATATAAAGCGGCTAGGGTAACTCATTTGGAATCTGGGAGTACATATAAAGGGGCTAGGATAACACACTTGGGGTCAGGGAGTACTTATAAAGGTGATATGGTAACTCACTTGGGGTCAGGGAGTACTTATAAAGGGGCTAGGGTAACTCACTTGGGGTAAGGGAGTACATATAAAGGGGCTATGGCAACTCACTTGGGGTCAGGGAGAACTACTATGGGACCAGGGTAACTCACTTGCGGTCAGAGAGTACATATAAAGGGGCTAGGGTAACTCACTTGGGGTCAGGGAGTGCATATAAAGGGGCTATGGTAACTCACTTGGAGTCTGGGAGTACTTATATGGGACCAGGGTAACTCACTTGGGGCCAGGGTGTACTTTATAAAGGGGCTAGGGTAACTCACTTGGGGTCAGGGAGCACATATAAGGGGGCTATGGTAACTGACTTGGGGTCAGGGAGTACTACTATGGGACTAGGGTAACTTACTTGCGGTCAGAGAGTAAATATAAAGGGGCTAGGATAACTCACTAGGGGTCAGGGAGTACTTATAAAGCTGATATGGTAATTCACTTGGGGCCAGGGTGTACTTAAAAAGGGGCTAGGGTAACTCACTTGGGGTCAGGGAGTACATATAAAGCGGCTAGGGTAACTCATTTGGAATCTGGGAGTACATATAAAGGGGCTAGGATAACACACTTGGGGTCAGGGAGTACTTATATGGGACCAGGGTAACTCACTTGTGGCCAGGGTGTACTTATAAAGGGGCTAGGGTAACTCCCTTGGGGTCAGGAAGTACATATAAAGAGGCTATGGTAACTCACTTGGGGTCAGGGAGTACTACAATGGGACCAGGGTAACTCACTTGCGATCAGAGAGTACATATAAAGTGGCTAGGATAACTCACTTGGGGTCAGGGAGTACTTATAAAGGTGATATGGTAACTCACTTGGGGTCAGGGAGTACTTATAAAGGGGCTAGGGTAACTCACTTGGGGTAAGGGAGTACATATAAAGGGGCTATGGCAACTCACTTGGGGTCAGGGAGAACTACTATGGGACCAGGGTAACTCACTTGCGGTCAGAGAGTACATATAAAGGGGCTAGGGTAACTCACTTGGGGTCAGGGAGTGCATATAAAGGGGCTATGGTAACTCACTTGGAGTCTGGGAGTACTTATATGGGACCAGGGTAACTCACTTGGGGCCAGGGTGTACTTTATAAAGGGGCTAGGGTAACTCACTTGGGGTCAGGGAGCACATATAAGGGGGCTATGGTAACTCACTTGGGGTCAGGGAGTACTACTATGGGACTAGGGTAACTTACTTGCGGTCAGAGAGTAAATATAAAGGGGCTAGGATAACTCACTAGGGGTCAGGGAGTACTTATAAAGCTGATATGGTAACTCACTTGGGGTCAGGGAGTACATTTATGGGACTAGGGTAACTTACTTGCGGTCAGAGGGTACATATAAAGGGGCTAGGATAACTCACTTGGGTTCAGGGAGAACTTATAAAGGTGATATGGTAACTCACTTGGGGTCAGGGAGTACTTATATGAGACTAGGGTAACTCACATGGGGTCAGGGAGTACTTATATCGGACCAGGGTAACTCACTTGGGGCCAGGGTGTACTTATAAAGGAGCTAGGGTAACTCAATTGGGGTAAGGGAGTACATATAAAGGGGCTATGGTAACTCACTTGGGGTCAGGGAGTACATATAAAGGGGCTATGGTAACTCACTTGGGGTCAGGGAGTACTACTATGGGACCAGGGTAACTCACTTGCGGTCAGAGAGTACATATAAAGTGGCTAGGGTAACTCACTTGGGGTCAGGGAGTACATATAAAGGGGCTATGGTAACTCACTTGGGGTCAGGGAGTACTTATAAAGAGGCTATGGTAACTCACTTGGGGTCAGGGAGTACTACTATGAGACTAGGGTAACTTACTTGCGATCAGAAAGTACATATGAATGGGCTAGGATAACTCACTTGGGGTCAGGGAGAACTTATAAAGGGGCTATGGTAACTCACTTGGGGTCAGGGAGTACATATAAAGGGGCTATGGTAACTCACTTGGGGTCAGGGAGTACTACTATGGGACCAGGGTAACTCACTTGCGGTCAGAGAGTACATATAAAGGGCCTAGGATAACTCACTTGGAGTCAGGGAGTACTTATATGGGACTAGGGTAACTCACTTGGGGCCAGGGTGTACTTATAAAGGGGCTAGGGTAACTCACTTGGGGTCAGGGAGAACATTTATGGGACTAGGGTAACTTACTTGCGGTCAGAGGGTACATATAAAGGGACTATGATAACTCACTTGGGGTCAGGGAGTACTTATAAAGAGGCTATGGTAACTCACTTGGGGTCAGGGAGTACTACTATGGGACTAGGGTAACTTACTTGCGAACAGAAAGTACATATGATTGGGCTAGGATAACTCACTTGGGGTCAGGGAGAACTTATAAAGGGGCTATGGTAACTCACTTGGGGTCAGGGAGTACATATAAAGGGGCTATGGTAACTCACTTGGGGTCAGGGAGTACTACTATGGGACCAGGGTAACTCACTTGCGGTCAGAGAGTACATATAAAGGGCCTAGGATAACTCACTTGGAGTCAGGGAGTACTTATATGGGACTAGGGTAACTCACTTGGGGCCAGGGTGTACTTATAAAGGGGCTAGGGTAACTCACTTGGGGTCAGGGAGAACATTTATGGGACTAGGGTAACTTACTTGCGGTCAGAGGGTACATATAAAGGGACTATGATAACTCACTTGGGGTCAGGGAGTACTACTATGGGACCAGGGTAACTCACTTGCGGTCAGAGAGTACATATAAAGTGGCTAGGGTAACTCACTTGGGGTCAGGGAGTACATATAAAGGGGCTATGGTAACTCACTTGGGGTCAGGGAGTACTTATAAAGAGGCTATGTTAACTCACTTGGGGTCAGGGTGTACTTATAAAGGGGCTATGGTAATTCACTTAGTGTCAGGGAGTACTACTATGGGACTAGGGTAACTTACTTGCGGTCAGAAAGTACATATAAAGGGGCTAGGATAACTCACTTGGGGTCAGGGAGAACTTATAGAGGTTATATGCTAACTCTCTTAAGGTCAGGGAGTACATATAAAGGAACTATGGTAACTCACTTGGGGTCAGGGAGTACTTATAAAGGGGCTATGGTAACTCACTTAGTGTCAGGGAGTACTACTATGGGACTAGGGTAACTTACTTGCGGTCAGAGAGTACATATAAAGGTGCTAGGATAACTCACTTGGGGTCAGGGAGAACTTATAGAGGTGATATGCTAACTCACTTGGGGTCAGGGAGTACTTATATGGGAATAGGGTAACTCACTTGGGGCCAGGGTGTACTTATAAAGGGGCTAGGGTAGCTCACTTGGGGTCAGGGAGTACATATAAAGGTGCTATGGTAACCCACTTGGGGTCAGGGAGTACTACTATGGGACCAGGGTAACTCACTTGGGGTCAGAGAGTACATATAAAGGGGCTAGGGTAACTCACTTGGGGTCAGGGAGTACTTATAAAGGGGTTATACTAACTCACTTGGGGTCAGGGAGTACTACTATGGTATAGGGTAACTCACTTGTTGTCAGGGAGTACTTATAAAGGTGATATGGTAACTCATTTGGGATCAGGGAGTACTTATAAAGGGGCTAGGGTAACTCACTTTGGTTCAAGGAGTACTTATATGGGACTAGGGTAACTCACTTGGTGTCTGTGAGTACTTATTTAGGACCAGGGTAACTCACTTGGGGCCAGGGTGTACTTATAAAGGGGCTAGGGTTACTCACTTGGGGTCAGGGAGTACATATAAAGGGGCTATGGTAACTCACTTGGGGTCAGGGAGTACTTATAAAGGGGCTATGGTAACTCACTTGGGGTCAGGGAGTACTTCTATGGGACTAGGGTAACTTACTTGCGGTCAGAGAGTACATATATAGGGGCTAGGATAACTCACTTGGGGTCAGAGAGAACTTATAAAGGTGATATGCTAACTCACTTGGGGTCAGGGAGTGCTATTATGGGACCAGGGTAACTCACTTGCGGTCAGAGAGTACATATAAAGGGGCTAGGATAACTCACTTGGGGTCAGGGAGTACTTATAAAGGTGATAGGATAACTCACTTGCGGTCAGAGAGTACATATAAAGGGGCTAGGATAACTCACTTGGGGTCAGGGAGTACTAATAAAGGTGATAGGATAACTCACTTGCGGTCAGAGAGTACATATAAAGGGGCTAGGATAACTCACTTGGGCTCAGCGAGTACTTGTAAAGGGGTTAGATTAACTCACTTGCGGTCAGAGAGTACATATAAAGGGGCTAGGATAACTCACTTAGGGTCAGGAAGTACTTCTAAAGGATTAGGGTAACTCACTTGGGGTCAGGGATTACTTTTATGGGACTAGGGTAACTCACTTGGGGTCAGGGAGTACTTATATAGGGGCTAGGGTAACTCTCTTGGGGTCAGTGAGTACTACTATGGGACTAGGGTAATTCACTTGCGGTCAGAGAGTACATATAAAGGGGCTATGGTAACTCACTTGGGGTCATGGAGTACTACTATGGGACTAGGGTAACTTACTTGCGGTCAGAGAGTACATATAAAGGGGCTAGGATAACTCACTTGGGGTAAGGGAGAACTAATAAAGGTGATATGGTAACTCACTTGGGGCCAGGGTGTACTTATAAAGGGGCTAGGGTAACTCACTTGGGGTCAGGGAGTACATATAAAGGTGATATGGTAACTCACTTGGGATCAGGCAGTACTTATATGGGACCAGGGTAACTCACTTGGGGCCAGGGTGTACTTATAAAGGGGCTAGGGTAACTCACTTGGGGTCAGGGAGAGCTAATCAAGGTGATATGGTAACTCACTTGGGGCCAGGGTGTACTTATAAAGGGGCTAGGGTAACTCACTTGGGGTCAGGGAGTACATATAAAGGTGATATGGTAACTCACTTGGGATCAGGGAGTACTTATATGGGACCAGGGTAACTCACTTGGGGCCAGGGTGTACTTATAAAGGGGCTAGGGTAACTCACTTGGGGTCAGGGAGTAAATATAAAGGGGCTATGGTAACTCACTTGGGGTCAGGGAGTACTTATAAAGAGGCTATGGTAACTCACTTGGGGTCAAGGAGAACTTATAAAGGGGCTATGGTAACTCACTTGAGGTCAGAGAGTACTTATAAAGGGGCTATGGTAACTCACTTGCAGTCAGAGAGTACATATCAAGGGGATAGGATAACTCACTTGGGGTCAGGGAGTACTTATAAAGTTGATATGGTAACTCACTTGGGTTCAGGGAGTACTTATATGGGACCAGGGTAACTCACTTGGGGCCAGGGTGTACTTATATGGGACCAGGGTAACTCACTTGGGGCCAGGGTGTACTTATAAAGGGGCTGGGGTAACTCACTTGGGGACAGGGAGTACATATAAAGGGGCTATGGTAACTCACTTGGGGTAGGGAGTACTAGTATGGGACTAGGGTAACTCACTTGCGGTCAGAGAGTACATATAAAAAGGCTAGGATAACTCACTTGGGGTCAGTGAGTACTTATAAATGGGCTAGGGTAACTCATTTCGAGTCTGGGAGTACATATAAAGGGGCTATGGTAACTCACTTGGTGTCAGGGAGTACTACTATGGGACCAGGGTAACTCACTTGGGGTCAGGGAGTACTACTATGGGACCAGGGTAACTCACTTGGGGTCAGGGAGTACATATATAGGGGCTACGATACACACTTGGGGTCAAGGAGAACTTATATGGGACCAGGGTAACTCACTTGTGGCCAGGGTGTACTTATAAAGGGGCTAGGGTAACTCCCTTGGGGTCAGGAAGTACATATAAAGAGGCTATGGTAACTCACTTGGGGTCAGGGAGTACTACAATGGGACCAGGGTAACTCACTTGCGATCAGAGAGTACATATAAAGTGGCTAGGATAACTCACTTGGGGTCAGGGAGTACTTATAAAGGTGATATGGTAACTCACTTGGGGTCAGGGAGTACTTATAAAGGGGCTAGGGTAACTCACTTGGGGTAAGGGAGTACATATAAAGGGGCTATGGCAACTCACTTGGGGTCAGGGAGAACTACTATGGGACCAGGGTAACTCACTTGCGGTCAGAGAGTACATATAAAGGGGCTAGGGTAACTCACTTGGGGTCAGGGAGTGCATATAAAGGGGCTATGGTAACTCACTTGGAGTCTGGGAGTACTTATATGGGACCAGGGTAACTCACTTGGGGCCAGGGTGTACTTTATAAAGGGGCTAGGGTAACTCACTTGGGGTCAGGGAGCACATATAAGGGGGCTATGGTAACTCACTTGGGGTCAGGGAGTACTACTATGGGACTAGGGTAACTTACTTGCGGTCAGAGAGTAAATATAAAGGGGCTAGGATAACTCACTAGGGGTCAGGGAGTACTTATAAAGCTGATATGGTAATTCACTTGGGGCCAGGGTGTACTTAAAAAGGGGCTAGGGTAACTCACTTGGGGTCAGGGAGTACATATAAAGCGGCTAGGGTAACTCATTTGGAATCTGGGAGTACATATAAAGGGGCTAGGATAACACACTTGGGGTCAGGGAGTACTTATATGGGACCAGGGTAACTCACTTGTGGCCAGGGTGTACTTATAAAGGGGCTAGGGTAACTCCCTTGGGGTCAGGAAGTACATATAAAGAGGCTATGGTAACTCACTTGGGGTCAGGGAGTACTACAATGGGACCAGGGTAACTCACTTGCGATCAGAGAGTACATATAAAGTGGCTAGGATAACTCACTTGGGGTCAGGGAGTACTTATAAAGGTGATATGGTAACTCACTTGGGGTCAGGGAGTACTTATAAAGGTGATATGGTAACTCACTTGGGGTCAGGGAGTACTTATAAAGGGGCTAGGGTAACTCACTTGGGGTAAGGGAGTACATATAAAGGGGCTATGGCAACTCACTTGGGGTCAGGGAGAACTACTATGGGACCAGGGTAACTCACTTGCGGTCAGAGAGTACATATAAAGGGGCTAGGGTAACTCACTTGGGGTCAGGGAGTGCATATAAAGGGGCTATGGTAACTCACTTGGAGTCTGGGAGTACTTATATGGGACCAGGGTAACTCACTTGGGGCCAGGGTGTACTTTATAAAGGGGCTAGGGTAACTCACTTGGGGTCAGGGAGCACATATAAGGGGGCTATGGTAACTCACTTGGGGTCAGGGAGTACTACTATGGGACTAGGGTAACTTACTTGCGGTCAGAGAGTAAATATAAAGGGGCTAGGATAACTCACTAGGGGTCAGGGAGTACTTATAAAGCTGATATGGTAATTCACTTGGGGCCAGGGTGTACTTAAAAAGGGGCTAGGGTAACTCACTTGGGGTCAGGGAGTACATATAAACGGGCTATGGTAACTCACTTGGGGTCAGTGAGTACTTAAAAAGGGGCTATGGTAACTCACTTGGGGTCAGGGAGTACTTCTATGGGACTAGATTAACTCACTTGCGGTCAGAGAGTACATATAAAGGGGCTGGGATAACTCACTTGGGGTCAGGGAGTACTTATAAGGGGGCTATTGTAACTCACTTGGGATCAGGAAGTACTTCTATGGGATTAGGGTAACTCACTTGGGGTCAGGGAGTACTACAATGGGACCAGGGTAACTCACTTGCGATCAGAGAGTACATATAAAGTGGCTAGGATAACTCACTTGGGGTCAGGGAGTACTTATAAAGGTGATATGGTAACTCACTTGGGGTCAGGGAGTACTTATAAAGGGGCTAGGGTAACTCACTTGGGGTAAGGGAGTACATATAAAGGGGCTATGGCAACTCACTTGGGGTCAGGGAGAACTACTATGGGACCAGGGTAACTCACTTGCGGTCAGAGAGTACATATAAAGGGGCTAGGGTAACTCACTTGGGGTCAGGGAGTGCATATAAAGGGGCTATGGTAACTCACTTGGAGTCTGGGAGTACTTATATGGGACCAGGGTAACTCACTTGGGGCCAGGGTGTACTTTATAAAGGGGCTAGGGTAACTCACTTGGGGTCAGGGAGCACATATAAGGGGGCTATGGTAACTCACTTGGGGTCAGGGAGTACTACTATGGGACTAGGGTAACTTACTTGCGGTCAGAGAGTAAATATAAAGGGGCTAGGATAACTCACTAGGGGTCAGGGAGTACTTATAAAGCTGATATGGTAATTCACTTGGGGCCAGGGTGTACTTAAAAAGGGGCTAGGGTAACTCACTTGGGGTCAGGGAGTACATATAAACGGGCTATGGTAACTCACTTGGGGTCAGTGAGTACTTAAAAAGGGGCTATGGTAACTCACTTGGGGTCAGGGAGTACTTCTATGGGACTAGATTAACTCACTTGCGGTCAGAGAGTACATATAAAGGGGCTGGGATAACTCACTTGGGGTAAGGGAGTACTTATAAGGGGGCTATTGTAACTCACTTGGGGTCAGGAAGTACTTCTATGGGATTAGGGTAACTCACTTGGGGTCAGGGAGTACTTTTATGGGACTAGGGTAACTCACTTGGGGTCAGGGAGTACTTATATAGGGGCTAGGGTAACTCTCTTGGGGTCAGTGAGTTCTACTATGGGACTAGGGTAATTCACTTGCGGTCAGAGAGTATATATAAAGGGGCTATGGTAACTCACTTGGGGTCAGGGAGTACTACCATGGGACTAGGGTAACTTACTTGCGGTCAGAGAGTACATATAAAGGGGCTAGGATAACTCACTTGGGGTCAGGGAGAACTGATCAAGGTGATATGGTAACTCATTTGGGGTCAGGGAGTACTTATATGGGACTAGGGTAACTCACTTGTGGTCAGGGAGTACTTATATGGGACCAGGGTAACTCACTTGAGGCCAGGGTGTACTTATAAAGGGGCTCGGGTAACTCACTTGGGGTAAGGGAGTACATATAAAGGGGCTATGGTAACTCACTTGGGGTCAGGGAGTACTTTTATGGGACTAGGGTAACTCACTTGGGGTCAGGGAGTGCATATAAAGGGGCTATGGTAACTCACTTGGGGTCATGGAGTACTACTATGGGACTAGGGTAACTTACTTGCGGTCAGGTAGTACATATAAAGGTGCTATGGTAACTCACTTGGGGTCAGTGAGTACTTATAAAGGGGCTATGGTAACTCACTTGGTGTCAGGGAGTACTTCTATGGGACTATAGTAACTCACTTGCCGCCAGAGAGTACATATAAAGGAGCTAGGATAACTCACTTGGGGTCAGGGAGAACTTATAGAGGTGATATGCTAACTCATTTGGAGTCTGGGAGTACATATAATGGGGCTAGGATAATACACTTGGGGTCAGGGAGTACTTATAAAGGGGCTATGGTAACTCACTTGGGGTCAGGGAGTACTTATATGAGACTAGGGTAACACACATGGGGTCAGGGAGTACTAATAAAGGGGTTAGATTAACTCACTTGCGGTCAGAGAGTACATATTAAGGGGCTGGGATAACTCACTTGGGGTCAGGGAGTACTTATAAGGGGGTTATGGTAACTCACTTGGGGTCAGGAAGTACTTCTATGGGATTAGGGTAACTCACTTGGGGTCAGGGAGTACTTTTATGGGACTAGGGTAACTCACTTGGGGTCAGGGAGTACTTATATAGGGGCTAGGGTAACTCTCTTGGGGTCAGTGAGTTCTACTATGGGACTAGGGTAATTCACTTGCGGTCAGAGAGTATATATAAAGGGGCTATGGTAACTCACTTGGGGTCAGGGAGTACTACCATGGGACTAGGGTAACTTACTTGCGGTCAGAGAGTACATATAAAGGGGCTAGGATAACTCACTTGGGGTCAGGGAGAACTAATCAAGGTGATATGGTAACTCATTTGGGGTCAGGGAGTACTTATATGGGACTAGGGTAACTCACTTGTGGTCAGGGAGTACTTATATGGGACCAGGGTAACTCACTTGAGGCCAGGGTGTACTTATAAAGGGGCTGCGGTAACTCACTTGGGGTCAGGGAGTACATATAAAGGGGCTATGGTAACTCACTTGGGGTCAGGGAGTACTAGTATGGGACTAGGGTAACTCACTTGAGGCCAGGGTGTACTTATAAAGGGGCTAGGGTAACTCACTTGGGGTCAGGGAGTACATATAAAGGTGATATGGTAACTCACTTGGGATCAGGGAGTACTTATATGGGACCAGGGTAACTCACTTGGGGCCAGGGTGTACTTATAAAGGGGCTAGGGTAACTCACTTGGGGTCAGGGAGTAAATATAAAGGGGCTATGGTAACTCACTTGGGGTCAGGGAGTACTTATAAAGAGGCTATGGTAACTCACTTGGGGTCAAGGAGAACTTATAAAGGGGCTATGGTAACTCACTTGAGGTCAGAGAGTACTTATAAAGGGGCTATGGTAACTCACTTGCAGTCAGAGAGTACATATCAAGGGGATAGGATAACTCACTTGGGGTCAGGGAGTACTTATAAAGTTGATATGGTAACTCACTTGGGTTCAGGGAGTACTTATATGGGACCAGGGTAACTCACTTGGGGCCAGGGTGTACTTATATGGGACCAGGGTAACTCACTTGGGGCCAGGGTGTACTTATAAAGGGGCTGGGGTAACTCACTTGGGGACAGGGAGTACATATAAAGGGGCTATGGTAACTCACTTGGGGTAGGGAGTACTAGTATGGGACTAGGGTAACTCACTTGCGGTCAGAGAGTACATATAAAAAGGCTAGGATAACTCACTTGGGGTCAGTGAGTACTTATAAATGGGCTAGGGTAACTCATTTCGAGTCTGGGAGTACATATAAAGGGGCTATGGTAACTCACTTGGTGTCAGGGAGTACTACTATGGGACCAGGGTAACTCACTTGGGGTCAGGGAGTACTACTATGGGACCAGGGTAACTCACTTGGGGTCAGGGAGTACATATATAGGGGCTACGATACACACTTGGGGTCAAGGAGAACTTATAAAGGTGATATGGTAACTTACATGGGGTCAGGGAGTACTTATATGGGACTAGGGTAACTCAATTGGGGTCAGGGAGTACATATAAAGCGGCTAGGGTAACTCATTTGGAATCTGGGAGTACATATAAAGGGGCTAGGATAACACACTTGCGGTCAGAGAGTACATATAAAGGGGCTAGGATAACTCACTTGGGGTCAGGGAGAACTAATCAAGGTGATATGGTAACTCATTTGGGGTCAGGGAGTACTTATATGGGACTAGGGTAACTCACTTGTGGTCAGGGAGTACTTATATGGGACCAGGGTAACTCACTTGAGGCCAGGGTGTACTTATAAAGGGGCTGCGGTAACTCACTTGGGGTCAGGGAGTACATATAAAGGGGCTATGGTAACTCACTTGGGGTCAGGGAGTACTAGTATGGGACTAGGGTAACTCACTTGCGGTCACAGAGTACATATAAAAAGGCTAGGATAACTCACTTGGGGTAGGTGAGTACTTATAAATGGACTAGGGTAACTCATTTGGAGTCTGGGAGTACATATAATGGGGCTAGGATAACACACTTGGGGTCAGGGAGTACTTATAAAGGGGCTATGGTAACTCACTTGGGGTCAGGGAGTACTTATAAAGTGGCTATGGTAACTCACTTGGGGTCAGGGAGTACTTATAAAGGGGCTATGGTAACTCACTTGGGGTCAGGGAGAACTTATAGAGGTGATATGCTAACTCACTTGGGGTCAGGGAGTACTTATATGGGACTAGGGTAACTCACTTGGGGCCAGGGTGTGCTTATAAAGGGGCTAGGGTAACTCACTTGGGGTCAGGGAGTACATATAAAGGTGCTATGGTAACTCACTTGGGGTCAGGGAGTACTTTTATGGGACTAGGGTAACTCACTTGGGGTCAGGGAGTACATATAAAGGGGCTATGGTAACTCACTTGGGGTCATGGAGTACTACTATGGGACTAGGGTAACTTACTTGCGGTCAGGTAGTACATATAAAGGTGCTATGGTAACTCACTTGGGGTCAGTGAGTACTTATAAAGGGGCTATGGTAACTCACTTGGGGTCAGGGAGTACTTCTATGGGACTATAGTAACTCACTTGCCGCCAGAGAGTACATATAAAGTAGCTAGGATAACTCACTTGGGGTCAGGGGGAACTTATAGAGGTGATATGCTAACTCATTTGGAGTCTGGGAGTACATATAATGGGGCTAGGATAACACACTTGGGGTCAGGGAGTACTTATATGAGACTAGGGTAACACACTTGGGGTCAGGGAGTACTAATAAAGGGGTTAGATTAACTCACTTGCGGTCAGAGAGTACATATAAAGGGGCTGGGATAACTCACTTGGGGTCAGGGAGTACTTATAAGGGGGCTATGGTAACTCACTTGGGGTCAGGAAGTACTTCTATGGGATTAGGGTAACTCACTTGGGGTCAGGGAGTACTTTTATGGGACTAGGGTAACTCAATTGGGGTCAGGGAGTACTTATATAGGGGCTAGGGTAACTCTCTTGGGGTCAGTGAGTTCTACTATGGGACTAGGGTAATTCACTTGCGGTCAGAGAGTATATATAAAGGGGCTATGGTAACTCACTTGGGGTCAGGGAGTACTACTATGGGACTAGGGTAACTTACTTGCGGTCAGAGAGTACATATAAAGGGGCTAGGATAACTCACTTGGGGTCAGGGAGAACTAATGAAGGTGATATGGTAACTCATTTTGGGTCAGGGAGTACTTATATGGGACTAGGGTAACTCACTTGGGGACAGGGAGTACATATAAAGGGGCTATGGTAACTCACTTGGGGTCAGGGAGTACTAGTATGGGACTAGGGTAACTCACTTGCGGTCAGAGAGTACATATAAAAAGGCTAGGATAACTCACTTGGGGTCAGTGAGTACTTATAATTGGGCTAGGGTAACTCATTTGGAGTCTGGGAGTACATATAAAGGGGCTATGGCAACTCTCTTGGGGTCAGGGAGTACTAATATGGGACCAGGGTAACTCACTTGCGGTCAGAGAGTACATATAAAGGGGCTAGGGTAACTCACTTGGGGTCAGGGAGTGCATATAAAGGGGCTATGGTAACTCACTTGGAGTCTGGGAGTACTTATATGGGACCAGGGTAACTCACTTGAGGCCAGGGTGTACTTTATAAAGGGGCTAGGGTAACTCACTTGGGGTCAGGGAGTACATATAAGGGGGCTATGGTAACTCACTTGGGGTCAGGGAGAACTAATCAAGGTGATATGGTAACTCATTTGGGGTCAGGGAGTACTTATATGGGACTAGGGTAACTCACTTGTGGTCAGGGAGTACTTATATGGGACCAGGGTAACTCACTTGAGGCCAGGGTGTACTTATAAAGGGGCTGCGGTAACTCACTTGGGGTCAGGGAGTACATATAAAGGGGCTATGGTAACTCACTTGGGGTCAGGGAGTACTAGTATGGGACTAGGGTAACTCACTTGCGGTCACAGAGTACATATAAAAAGGCTAGGATAACTCACTTGGGGTAGGTGAGTACTTATAAATGGACTAGGGTAACTCATTTGGAGTCTGGGAGTACATATAATGGGGCTAGGATAACACACTTGGGGTCAGGGAGTACTTATAAAGGGGCTATGGTAACTCACTTGGGGTTAGGGAGTACTTATAAAGTGGCTATGGTAACTCACTTGGGGTCAGGGAGTACTTATAAAGGGGCTATGGTAACTCACTTGGGGTCAGGGAGAACTTATAGAGGTGATATGCTAACTCACTTGGGGTCAGGGAGTACTTATATGGGACTAGGGTAACTCATTTGGGGCCAGGGTGTGCTTATAAAGGGGCTAGGGTAACTCACTTGGGGTCAGGGAGTACATATAAAGGTGCTATGGTAACTCACTTGGGGTCAGGGAGTACTTTTATGGGACTAGGGTAACTCACTTGGGGTCAGGGAGTACATATAAAGGGGCTATGGTAACTCACTTGGGGTCATGGAGTACTACTATGGGACTAGGGTAACTTACTTGCGGTCAGGTAGTACATATAAAGGTGCTATGGTAACTCACTTGGGGTCAGTGAGTACTTATAAAGGGGCTATGGTAACTCACTTGGGGTCAGGGAGTACTTCTATGGGACTATAGTAACTCACTTGCCGCCAGAGAGTACATATAAAGGAGCTAGGATAACTCACTTGGGGTCAGGGAGAACTTATAGAGGTGATATGCTAACTCATTTGGAGTCTGGGAGTACATATAATGGGGCTAGGATAACACACTTGGGGTCAGGGAGTACTTATAAAGGGGCTATGGTAACTCACTTGGGGTCAGGGAGTACTTCTATGGGACTAGAGTAACTCACTTGCCGCCAGAGAGTACATATAAAGGGGCTAGATTAACTCACTTGGGGTCAGGGAGTACTTATATGAGACTAGGGTAACACACTTGGGGTCAGGGAGTACTAATAAAGGGGTTAGATTAACTCACTTGCGGTCAGAGAGTACATATAAAGGGGCTGTGATAACTCACTTGGGGTCAGGGAGTACTTATAAGGGGGCTATGGTAACTCACTTGGGGTCAGGAAGTACTTCTATGGGATTAGGGTAACTCACTTGGGGTCAGGGAGTACTTTTATGGGACTAGGGTAACTCAATTGGGGTCAGGGAGTACTTATATAGGGGCTAGGGTAACTCTCTTGGGGTCAGTGAGTTCTACTATGGGACTAGGGTAATTCACTTGCAGTCAGAGAGTATATATAAAGGGGCTATGGTAACTCACTTGGGGTCAGGGAGTACTACTATGGGACTAGGGTAACTTACTTGCGGTCAGAGAGTACATATAAAGGGGCTAGGATAACTAACTTGGGGTCAGGGAGAACTAATGATGGTGATATGGTAACTCATT
Source organism: Prorops nasuta (assembly GCF_024137725.1). Taxonomy (NCBI): domain Eukaryota; kingdom Metazoa; phylum Arthropoda; class Insecta; order Hymenoptera; family Bethylidae; genus Prorops; species Prorops nasuta. The sequence continues at coordinate 646,923 of NW_027116849.1, read as the reverse complement.
TGGGGTCAGGGAGTACTTATATGGGACTAGGGTAACTCACTTGGGGACAGGGAGTACATATAAAGGGGCTATGGTAACTCACTTGGGGTCAGGGAGTACTAGTATGGGACTAGGGTAACTCACTTGCGGTCAGAGAGTACATATAAAAAGGCTAGGATAACTCACTTGGGGTCAGTGAGTACTTATAATTGGGCTAGGGTAACTCATTTGGAGTCTGGGAGTACATATAAAGGGGCTATGGCAACTCTCTTGGGGTCAGGGAGTACTAATATGGGACCAGGGTAACTCACTTGCGGTCAGAGAGTACATATAAAGGGGCTAGGGTAACTCACTTGGGGTCAGGGAGTGCATATAAAGGGGCTATGGTAACTCACTTGGAGTCTGGGAGTACTTATATGGGACCAGGGTAACTCACTTGAGGCCAGGGTGTACATTATAAAGGGGCTAGGGTAACTCACTTGGGGTCAGGGAGTACATATAAGGGGGCTATGGTAACTCACTTGGGGTCAGGGAGTACTACTATGGGACTAGGGTAACTTACTTGCGGTCAGAGAGTAAATATAAAGGGGCTAGGATAACTCACTTGGGGTCAGGGAGAACTTATAAAGGTGATATGGTAAATCACTTGGCGTCAGGGAGTACTTATAAAGGGGCTAGGGTAACTCTCTTGGGGTCAGGGAGTACATATAAAGGGGCTATGGTAACTCACTTGGGGTCAGGGAGTACTACTATTGGAACAGGGTAACTCACTTGCGTTCAGAGAGTACATATAAAGGGGCTAGGATAACTCAATTGGGGTCAGGGAGTACTTATAAGGGGGCTATGGTAACTCACTTGGGGTCAGGAAGTACTTCTATGGGATTAGGGTAACTCACTTGGGGTCAGGGAGTACTTTTATGGGACTAGGGTAACTCAATTGGGGTCAGGGAGTACTTATATAGGGGCTAGGGTAACTCTCTTGGGGTCAGTGAGTTCTACTATGGGACTAGGGTAATTCACTTGCGGTCAGAGAGTATATATAAAGGGGCTATGGTAACTCACTTGGGGTCAGGGAGTACTAATCAAGGTGATATGGTAACTCATTTGGGGTCAGGGAGTACTTATATGGGACTAGGGTAACTCACTTGGGGACAGGGAGTACATATAAAGGGGCTATGGTAACTCACTTGGGGTCAGGGAGTACTAGTATGGGACTAGGGTAACTCACTTGCGGTCAGAGAGTACATATAAAAAGGCTAGGATAACTCACTTGGGGTCAGTGAGTACTTATAAATGGGCTAGGGTAACTCATTTGGAGTCTGGGAGTACATATAAAGGGGCTATGGTAACTCACTTGGGGTCAGGGAGTACTTATATGGGACCTGGGTAACTCACTTGAGGCCAGGGTGTACTTTATAAAGGGGCTAGGGTAACTCACTTGGGGTCAGGGAGTACATATAAGGGGGCTATGGTAACTCACTTGGGGTCAGGGAGTACTACTATGGGACTAGGGTAACTTACTTGCGGTCAGAGAGTAAATATAAAGGGGCTAGGATAACTCACTTGGGGTCAGGGAGAACTTATAAAGGTGATATGGTAAATCACTTGGGGTCAGGGAGTACTTATAAAGGGGCTAGGGTAACTCTCTTGGGGTCAGGGAGTACATATAAAGGGGCTATGGTAACTCACTTGGGGTCAGGGAGTACTACTATTGGATCAGGGAAACTCACTTGCGTTCAGAGAGTACATATAAAGGGGCTAGGATAACTCACTAGGGGTCAGGGAGTACTTATAAAGCTGATATGGTAATTCACTTGGGGCCAGGGTGTACTTAAAAAGGGGCTAGGGTAACTCACTTGGGGTCAGGGAGTACATATAAAGGGGCTATGGTAACTCACTTGGGGTCAGTGAGTACTTAAAAAGGGGCTATGTTAACTCACTTGGGGTCAGGGAGTACTTCTATGGGACTAGAGTAACTCACTTGCCGCCAGAGAGTACATATAAAGGGGCTAGATTAACTCACTTGGGGTCAGGGAGTACTTATAAAGGGGCTATGGTAACTCACTTGGGTTCAGGGAGTACTTATATGAGACTAGGGTAACACACTTGGGGTCAGGGAGTACTAATAAAGGGGTTAGATTAACTCACTTGCGGTCAGAGAGTACATATAAAGGGGCTGGGATAACTCACTTGGGGTCAGGGAGTACTTATAAGGGGGCTATGGTAACTCACTTGGGGTCAGGAAGTACTTCTATGGGATTAGGGTAACTCACTTGGGGTCAGGGAGTACTTTTATGGGACTAGGGTAACTCAATTGGGGTCAGGGAGTACTTATATAGGGGCTAGGGTAACTCTCTTGGGGTCAGTGAGTTCTACTATGGGACTAGGGTAATTCACTTGCGGTCAGAGAGTATATATAAAGGGGCTATGGTAACTCACTTGGGGTCAGGGAGTACTACTATGGGACTAGAGTAACTCACTTGCCGCCAGAGAGTACATATAAAGGGGCTAGATTAACTCACTTGGGGTCAGGGAGTACTTATAAAGGGGCTATGGTAACTCACTTGGGTTCAGGGAGTACTTATATGAGACTAGGGTAACACACTTGGGGTCAGGGAGTACTAATAAAGGGGTTAGATTAACTCACTTGCGGTCAGAGAGTACATATAAAGGGGCTGGGATAACTCACTTGGGGTCAGTGAGTACTTAAAAAGGGGCTATGGTAACTCACTTGGGGTCAGGGAGTACTTCTATGGGACTAGAGTAACTCACTTGCCGCCAGAGAGTACATATAAAGGGGCTAGATTAACTCACTTGGGGTCAGGGAGTACTTATAAAGGGGCTATGGTAACTCACTTGGGTTCAGGGAGTACTTATATGAGACTAGGGTAACACCAGAGATGAAACGGGAGATTGCTCATGCGAGGTCCCGAGGCAATCCCTACCGGTAGGCGGCGCTGGTGTTGGCAAACGCGTGTCTCAGGTCCATCTAACCCCTAACGCCATCTATCGGAAGAGACCACGAAGCACGAGCGTTAAGCTTAGAATAGGGTAAAACATATATGCATTGTTGCCAGAAAGCGGAATAAAGAGAGAGCGGAGATATTTTCTCGGACCTCTCTGTCTTTCTCGCTGTTAGCTTCTAGCAGAGGAGTCGAGGCAAAATCTTTCCGTTTCGCTTTGCCGAAAATCTACCAATATTCGATGTCATTTATATTTGCAGGCCAATGCCTTTATACATGATTTTTTCAGCATATTTATTTATCAGCATTGTCGACTTATTTAAATCAATAATAAATTGAGGAAATGCGTATTTGATATATAATAATTATTTTAACTATAATTTCATCGTTATATTTCGCTTATTTCCGTAAAAACTGAATTTCTTTAGTTTATTATTGATTATTGTAAGTCAATGGCAATTTAAAAAAATTTAATCTTAAAAAAAAAAGAAAAGTACCGATCAGGAATCGAACCCGGACCCACGAATCGCCACGCGATTACCTTACCGCTTAGACCACGAGGCTTCTTCAGTGCACCGTAAACAGATAGTGTTTTTAAGGGCTTGAAATCTTCTATTGAACCATATAAATAAACGAAGAACCGACATCTTTATTCATTATTATTCTATCATAATGGTACACAAAATAAAGAATAATTATATAATGTAGATTTTCAAAAGCTTTTCCAATAACCAAGAACGGAAACTGCGAGCGTTAATTGATTATTTATCTTCGTTCTTGGCTATTGGAAAAGCTTTTGAAAACTATTCAAAATATAATTATTCCTTAATTTGTGTACCATTATGACAGAATAATAATGAATAAAGCTGTCGGTTGCTCGTTTATTTATATGGTTTAAAAGAAGATTTCAAGCCCTTAAAAAGGCTATCTGTTTATGGTGCACTGAAGAAGCCTCGTGGTCTAGGCGGTAAGGTAATCGCGTGGCGATTTGTGGGTCCGGGTTCGATTCCTGAACGGTACTTTTCTTTTTTTTTTAAGATTAAATTTTTTTTAATGGCCATTGACTTACAATAATCAATAATAAACTAAAGAAATTCAGATTTTACGGAAATAAGCGAAATATAACGATGAAATTATAGTTAAAATAATTATTATATATCAAATACGCATTTCCTTAATTTATTATTGATTTAAATAAGTCAATGCTGATAAATAAATATGCTGAAAAAATCATGTATAAAGGCATTGGCCTGCAAATATAAATGACATCGAATATTGGTAGATTTTCGGCAAAGCGAAACGGAAAGATTTTGCCTCGACTCTTCTGCTAGAAGCTAACAGCGAGAAAGACAGAGAGGTCCGAGAAAATATCTCCGCTCTCTCTTTACTCCGCTTTCTGGCAACAATGCATATATGTTTTACCCTATTCTAAGCTTAACGCTCGTGCTTCGAGGTCTCTTCCGATAGATGGCGTTAGGGGTTAGATGGACCTGAGACACGCGTTTGCCAACACCAGCGCCGCCTACCGGTAGGGATTGCCTCGGGACCTCGCATGAGCAATCTCCCGTTTCATCTCTGGTAACACACTTGGGGTCAGGGAGTACTAATAAAGGGGTTAGATTAACTCACTTGCGGTCAGAGAGTACATATAAAGGGGCTGGGATAACTCACTTGGGGTCAGGGAGTACTTATAAGGGGGCTATGGTAACTCACTTGGGGTCAGGAAGTACTTCTATGGGATTAGGGTAACTCACTTGGGGTCAGGGAGTACTTTTATGGGACTAGGGTAACTCAATTGGGGTCAGGGAGTACTTATATAGGGGCTAGGGTAACTCTCTTGGGGTCAGTGAGTTCTACTATGGGACTAGGGTAATTCACTTGCGGTCAGAGAGTACATATAAAGGGGCTAGGATAACTCACTTGGGGTCAGGGAGAACTAATCAAGGTGATATGGTAACTCATTTGGGTTCAGGGAGTACTTATATGGGACTAGGGTAACTCACTTGGGGACAGGGAGTACATATAAAGGGGCTATGGTAACTCACTTGGGGTCAGGGAGTACTAGTATGGGACTAGGGTAACTCACTTGCGGTCAGAGAGTACATATAAAAAGGCTAGGATAACTCACTTGGGGTCAGTGAGTACTTATAAATGGGCTAGGGTAACTCATTTGGAGTCTGGGAGTACATATAAAGGGGCTATGGTAACTCACTTGGGGTCAGGGAGTACTTATAAAGGGGCTATTGTAACTCACTTAGTGTCAGGGAGTACTACTATGGGACTAGGGTAACTTACTTGCGGTCAGAGAGTACATATAAAGGGGCTAGGATAACTCACTTGGGGTCAGGGAGTACTTATAAAGGGGCTATGGTAACTCACTTGGGGTCAGGGAGTACTTATATGAGACTAGGGTAACACACTTGGGGTCAGGGAGTACTTCTATGGGACTAGAGTAACTCACTTGCCGCCAGAGAGTACATATAAAGGGGCTAGATTAACTCACTTGGGGTCAGGGAGTACTTATAAAGGGGCTATGGTAACTCACTTGGGGTCAGGGAGTACTTATATGAGACTAGGGTAACACACTTGGGGTCAGGGAGTACTAATAAAGGGGTTAGATTAACTCACTTACGGTCAGAGAGTACATATAAAGGGGCTGGGATAACTCACTTGGGGTCAGGGAGTACTTATAAGGGGGCTATGTTAACTCACTTGGGGTCAGGAAGTACTTCTATGGGATTAGGGTAACTCACTTGGGGTCAGGGAGTACTTTTATGGGACTAGGGTAACTCACCTGAGGCCAGGGTGTACTTTATAAAGGGGCTAGGGTAACTCACTTGGGGTCAGGGAGTACATATAAGGGGGCTATGGTAACTCACTTGGGGTCAGGGAGTACTACTATGGGACTAGGGTAACTTACTTGCGGTCAGAGAGTAAATATAAAGGGGCTAGGATAACTCACTTGGGGTCAGGGAGAACTTATAAAGGTGATATGGTAAATCACTTGGGGTCAGGGAGTACTTATAAAGGGGCTAGGGTAACTCTCTTGGGGTCAGGGAGTACATATAAAGGGGCTATGGTAACTCACTTGGGGTCAGGGAGTACTACTATTGGAACAGGGTAACTCACTTGCGTTCAGAGAGTACATATAAAGGGGCTAGGATAACTCACTAGGGGTCAGGGAGTACTTATAAAGCTGATATGGTAATTCACTTGGGGCCAGGGTGTACTTAAAAAGGGGCTAGGGTAACTCACTTGGGGTCAGGGAGTACATATAAAGGGGCTATGGTAACTCACTTGGGGTCAGTGAGTACTTAAAAAGGGGCTATGGTAACTCACTTGGGGTCAGGGAGTACTTCTATGGGACTAGAGTAACTCACTTGCCGCCAGAGAGTACATATAAAGGGGCTAGATTAACTCACTTGGGGTCAGGGAGTACTTATAAAGGGGCTATGGTAACTCACTTGGGGTCAGGGAGTACTAATAAAGGGGTTAGATTAACTCACTTGCGGTCAGAGAGTACATATAAAGGGGCTGGGATAACTCACTTGGGGTCAGGGAGTACTTATAAGGGGGCTATGGTAACTCACTTGGGGTCAGGAAGTACTTCAATGGGATTAGGGTAACTCACTTGGGGTCAGGGAGTACTTTTATGGGACTAGGGTAACTCACTTGGGGTCAGGGAGTACTTATATAGGGGCTAGGATAACTCTCTTGGGGTCAGTGAGTTCTACTATGGGACTAGGGTAATTCACTTGCGGTCAGAGAGTATATATAAAGGGGCTATGGTAACTCACTTGGGGTCAGGGAGTACTACTATGGGACTAGGGTAACTTACTTGCGGTCAGAGAGTACATATAAAGGGGCTAGGATAACTCACTTGGGGTCAGGGAGAACTAATCAAGGTGATATGGTAACTCATTTGGGGTCAGGGAGTACTTATATGGGACTAGGGTAACTCACTTGTGGTCAGGGAGTACTTATATGGGACCAGGGTAACTCGCTTGGGGCCAGGGTGTACTTATAAAGGGGCTGGGGTAACTCACTTGGGGTCAGAGAGTACATATAAAAAGGCTAGGATAACTCACTTGGGGTCAGGGAGTACTACTATGGGACCAGGGTAACTCACTTGGGGTCAGGGAGTACATATATACGGTCTACGATACACACTTGGGGTCAAGGAGAACTTATAAAGGTGATATGGTAACTTACATGGGGTCAGGGAGTACTTATATGGGATTAGGGTAACTCAATTGGGGTCAGGGAGTACATATAAAGCGGCTAGGGTAACTCATTTGGAATCTGGGAGTACATATAAAGGGGCTAGGATAACACTCTTGGGGTCAGGGAGTACTTATAAAGGGGCTAGGGTAACTCAATTGGGGTCAGGGAGTACTTATATGGGACCAGGGTAACTCACTTGTGGCCAGGGTGTACTTATAAAGGGGCTAGGGTAACTCCCTTGGGGTCAGGAAGTACAATGACCGCCACTAATGGCCTGCAAGATTTTTTTGATGCGTTTAGGAACCATACTTCCCCATGGATTTTTCCCCGCCTGGACTGAGTGACTGGAAAGAGTATAGGATGTGTATGATAGGCTATCCTTGTTTAAATGCCTTAAAGAGAAAGAGAGAGCCTTATACCGCGTTCAACCTGGTTTCTCCAGGCCTTCGTTTCTTATTTTCCTATCTCGGACGTCGCCATTGCTCTTCTCTCTCTAACTCATAGATTTCTATCTGCGTCTTTGTCTAAAATAATTCTACGCCACTGGGTGATTTTTTGGTGAGTCTATACCACTGGACCCATCTGTGAGTCTTGTGAGAGTGTGAAAAGTGCAGAAATGTCAGTTTGGCAGCGCGGATTTTTAATCAAACGAGTGTTAGTATAAATTGTTAAAGAGTTTGAATTTGTTGGAAAATGTTAACCAGTTATAGTGAAGTTATAAAATTTTTAATGACTTTTCTGGATTATCGAAAAAAACAGGTATACAAATTTTTTATACTTCTAAAAACTTACATTACGTATTAAGGATATATATTAAGTTAATTCTTGTCAAAATTAACTTAATATATAAATGTATGAAACAAATAGATTCATGAATTTAAATAAGAAATACATAATAAAAAATATTATTATCATTTTTTAAATAATATGCAGATCCTAGTGTATTTATTATCATGTATAGTTAATTGGTAAAATTACTGCTAATTATAATGTCTCTTTTTCCTAGGCGTAAAGGTTCTATGGAAGGTCCTACCAGGAGTAAAGTGCATACGTCATAATGATTTCAACCAGAGGAATTAAGCAACGCTAAGGAATGGAACACAGTTTCAGATCACGCAGCATGCTCTCCACATCTATAATAAGCCAACCTGTTTTCTTAGATAAGTAATATTACTGATAACCATATATAAAATGTATTCAAACATGATCCTTTGTGGTTTCCCTTATGTTTCGCAGGTCAAATGTTCTAATAAGGCTGATGAGCTGCATCCAATTGGTAAATAAAAATGAGGCCAGGCTGTGTGTCAATTCTGCTGCTTCAAATTTGGAATCTCCATGCAGAAGCCAAATGGAAATATTAAAAAAAGATTTGTTATTTAGGTATTATTTAACAATGATCTAAATGCATCAAAATGGCTATTACTGGTAGTCATTTTTCAAATTTGTTTATATCTAAACTAATTTTCTTTGCTGGTTTAGGTCCAGTAAATATTAATAGATTTGGCTGTCACTATTTGATCTCAATAACTGTCCTGCATTACAAATGGAGACTAGTAAAGCTGATGAGCTGCAACCAAGTGGTGAATAAAAATGAGGCCAGGCTATGTGTAAATGCTGCTGCTTCGAATCTGGAATCTCCATGCAGAAGCCAAATGGAAATATTAAAAAAAGATTTGTTATTCAGGTATTATTTAACAATGATCTAAATGCATCAATATGGCTAATTTCATTTACAAATTTAAGAAAACTTATCCTCTTTATCTTACACTTTTCAATTTGAAATAAATGATTGATATTCCCTGAATGGATAGTCTCTTTTAATTAATATTATTTGTAAAAACAATTTATTAATATACACTAATAAACAACGATTATTTATAATAAATAAAATTGAAATAATCTTTATATAAGGCATTTTATTTTATTAAAATTACATATAGTTAATACCTTATAAAATAGCAATAATTTCATTTATCAATTAATAATATTTCAATAAACTAATACATTTTACCATAATCTACAAAGCTTTACTTCCCGAACACAATAAATACATTCATTTACTATGATTATAATTATTTTGAGCATGGATGCAAATACATATGCAAAGTAGAATTACCCATAGGAAAGTAAAAATATAGATTTATCTGTGGGATTCATGACAAATGACGACGTTTAAACATAAAAAGGAGAAAAAGTAAGAAGCTAATTAAAATCGTCAGAAAAAGGTATATTGCTCTTGAATCCATTGGAATAAATCTTTTATAATTCACAATATAATATATAAACGTAATCTAAATAAAGAAAAGAAAAATATTTTGAAAGATTAATTCATTATCCTGTACCCTACTTTCTATATATAAGATTTTCTTTCATCTCCATTTATCATCTAGGACAGTTATTCAAAGCAAATACTGATAGCCAAATCTATTAATATTTACTGGACATAAAAAAGCAAAGAAAATAAGTTTAGATATAAACAAGTTTGAGAAATGACTACCAATAATAGCCATTTTGATGCATTTAGATCATTGTTAAATAATACCTGAATAACAAATCTTTTTTTAATATTTCCATTTGGCTTCTGCATGGAGATTCCAAATTTGAAGCAGCAGAATTGATACACAGCCTGGCCTCATTTTTATTTACCAATTGGATGCAGCTCATCAGCCTTATTAGAACATTTGACCTTCGAAACATAAGGGAAACCACAAAGGATCATGTTTGAATACATTTTATATATGGTTATCAGTAATATTACTTATCTAAGAAAACAGGTTGGCTTATTATAGATGTGGAGAGCATGCTGCGTGATCTGAAACTGTGTTCCATTCCTTAGCGTTGCTTAATTCCTCTGGTTGAAATCATTATGATGTATGCACTTTACTCCTGGTAGGACCTTCCATAGAACCTTTACGCCTAGGAAAAAGAGACATTATAATTAGCAGTAATTTTACCAATTAACTATACATGATAATAAATACACTAGGATCTGCATATTATTTAAAAAATGATAATAATATTTTTTATTATGTATTTCTTATTTAAATTCATGAATCTATTTGTTTCATACATTTATATATTAAGTTAATTTTGACAAGAATTAACTTAATATATATCCTTAATACGTAATGTAAGTTTTTAGAAGTATAAAAAATTTGTATACCTGTTTTTTTCGATAATCCAGAAAAGTCATTAAAAATTTTATAACTTCACTATAACTGGTTAACATTTTCCAACAAATTAAAACTCTTTAACAATTTATACTAACACTGGTTTGATTAAAAATCCGCGATGCCAAACTGACATTTCTGCACTTTTCACACTCTCACAAGACTCACAGATAGGTCCAGTGGTATAGACTCACCAAAAAATCACCCAGTGGCGTAGAATTATTTTAGACAAAGACGCAGATAGAAATCTATGAGTTAGAGAGAGAAGAGCAATGGCGACGTCCGAGATAGGAAAATAAGAAACGAAGGCCTGGAGAAACCAGGTTGAACGCGGTATAAGGCTCTCTCTTTCTCTTTAAGGCATTTAAACAAGGATAGCCTATCATACACATCCTATACTCTTTCCAGTCACTCAGTCCAGGCGGGGAAAAATCCATGGGGAAGTATGGTTCCTAAACGCATCAAAAAAATCTTGCAGGCCATTAGTGGCGGTCATTGTACATATAAAGAGGCTATGGTAACTCACTTGGGGTCAGGGAGTACTACAATGGGACCAGGGTAACTCACTTGCGATCAGAGAGTACATATAAAGTGGCTAGGATAACTCACTTGGGGTCAGGGAGTACTTATAAAGGTGATATGGTAACTGACTTGGGGTCAGGGAGTAATTATAAAGGGGCTAGGGTAACTCACTTGGGGTAAGGGAGTACATATAAAGGGGCTATGGCAACTCTCTTGGGGTCAGGGAGTACTACTATGGTACCAGGGTAACTCACTTGCGGTCAGAGAGTACATATAAAGTGGCTAGGATAACTCACTTGGGGTCAGGGAGTACTTATAAAGGTGATATGGTAACTGACTTGGGGTCAGGGAGTAATTATAAAGGGGCTAGGGTAACTCACTTGGGGTAAGGGAGTACATATAAAGGGGCTAGGGTAACTCACTTGGGGTCAGGGAGTGCATATAAAGGGGCTATGGTAACTCACTTGGAGTCTGGGAGTACTTATATGGGACCAGGGTAACTCACTTGAGGCCAGGGTGTACTTTATAAAGGGGCTAGGGTAACTCACTTGGGGTCAGGGAGTACATATAAGGGGGCTATGGTAACTCACTTGGGGTCAGGGAGTACTACTATGGGACTAGGGTAACTTACTTGCGGTCAGAGAGTAAATATAAAGGGGCTAGGATAACTCACTTGGGGTCAGGGAGAACTTATAAAGGTGATATGGTAAATCACTTGGGGTCAGGGAGTACATATAAAGGGGCTATGGTAACTCACTTGGGGTCAGTGAGTACTTAAAAAGGGGCTATGGTAACTCACTTGGGGTCAGGGAGTACTTCTATGGGACTAGAGTAACTCACTTGCCGCCAGAGAGTACATATAAAGGGGCTAGATTAACTCACTTGGGGTCAGGGAGTACTTATAAAGGGGCTATGGTAACTCACTTGGGGTCAGGGAGTACTTATATGAGACTAGGGTAACACACTTGGGGTCAGGGAGTACTAATAAAGGGGTTAGATTAACTCACTTGCGGTCAGAGAGTACATATGAAGGGGCTGGGATAACTCACTTGGGGTCAGGGAGTACTTATAAGGGGGCTATGGTAACTCACTTGGGGTCAGGAAGTACTTCTATGGGATTAGGGTAACTCACTTGGGGTCAGGGAGTACTTTTATGGGACTAGGGTAACTCAATTGGGGTCAGGGAGTACTTATATAGGGGCTAGGGTAACTCTCTTGGGGTCAGTGAGTTCTACTATGGGACTAGGGTAATTCACTTGCGGTCAGAGAGTATATATAAAGGGGCTATGGTAACTCACTTGGGGTCAGGGAGTACTACTATGGGACTAGGGTAACTTACTTGCGGTCAGGGAGTACATATAAAGGGGGTAGGATAACTCACTTGGGGTCAGGGAGAACTAATCAAGGTGATATGGTAACTCATTTGGGGTCAGGGAGTACTTATATGGGACTAGGGTAACTCACTTGCGGTCAGAGAGTACATATAAAGGGGCTAGGGTAACTCACTTGGGGTCAGGGAGTGCATATAAAGGGGCTATGGTAACTCACTTGGAGTCTGGGAGTACTTATATGGGACCAGGGTAACTCACTTGAGGCCAGGGTGTACTTTATAAAGGGGCTAGGGTAACTCACTTGGGGTCAGGGAGTACATATAAGGGGGCTATGGTAACTCACTTGGGGTCAGGGAGTACTACTATGGGACTAGGGTAACTTACTTGCGGTCAGAGAGTAAATATAAAGGGGCTAGGATAACTCACTTGGGGTCAGGGAGAACTTATAAAGGTGATATGGTAAATCACTTGGGGTCAGGGAGTACATATAAAGGGGCTATGGTAACTCACTTGGGGTCAGTGAGTACTTAAAAAGGGGCTATGGTAACTCACTTGGGGTCAGGGAGTACTTCTATGGGACTAGAGTAACTCACTTGCCGCCAGAGAGTACATATAAAGGGGCTAGATTAACTCACTTGGGGTCAGGGAGTACTTATAAAGGGGCTATGGTAACTCACTTGGGGTCAGGGAGTACTTATATGAGACTAGGGTAACACACTTGGGGTCAGGGAGTACTAATAAAGGGGTTAGATTAACTCACTTGCGGTCAGAGAGTACATATGAAGGGGCTGGGATAACTCACTTGGGGTCAGGGAGTACTTATAAGGGGGCTATGGTAACTCACTTGGGGTCAGGAAGTACTTCTATGGGATTAGGGTAACTCACTTGGGGTCAGGGAGTACTTTTATGGGACTAGGGTAACTCAATTGGGGTCAGGGAGTACTTATATAGGGGCTAGGGTAACTCTCTTGGGGTCAGTGAGTTCTACTATGGGACTAGGGTAATTCACTTGCGGTCAGAGAGTATATATAAAGGGGCTATGGTAACTCACTTGGGGTCAGGGAGTACTACTATGGGACTAGGGTAACTTACTTGCGGTCAGGGAGTACATATAAAGGGGGTAGGATAACTCACTTGGGGTCAGGGAGAACTAATCAAGGTGATATGGTAACTCATTTGGGGTCAGGGAGTACTTATATGGGACTAGGGTAACTCACTTGCGGTCAGAGAGTACATATAAAGGGGCTAGGGTAACTCACTTGGGGTCAGGGAGTGCATATAAAGGGGCTATGGTAACTCACTTGGAGTCTGGGAGTACTTATATGGGACCAGGGTAACTCACTTGAGGCCAGGGTGTACTTTATAAAGGGGCTAGGGTAACTCACTTGGGGTCAGGGAGTACATATAAGGGGGCTATGGTAACTCACTTGGGGTCAGGGAGTACTACTATGGGACTAGGGTAACTTACTTGCGGTCAGAGAGTAAATATAAAGGGGCTAGGATAACTCACTTGGGGTCAGGGAGAACTTATAAAGGTGATATGGTAAATCACTTGGGGTCAGGGAGTACTTATATGGGACTAGGGTAACTCACTTGGGGACAGGGAGTACATATAAAGGGGCTATGGTAACTCACTTGGGGTCAGGGAGTACTAGTATGGGACTAGGGTAACTCACTTGCGGTCAGAGAGTACATATAAAAAGGCTAGGATAACTCACTTGGGGTCAGTGAGTACTTATAAATGGGCAAGGGTAACTCATTTGGAGTCTGGGAGTACATATAAAGGGGTTATGGTAACTCACTTGGGGTCAGGGAGTACTACTATGGGACCAGGGTAACTCACTTGGGGTCAGGGAGTACTACTATGGGACCAGGGTAACTCACTTGGGGTCAGGGAGTACATATATAGGGGCTACGATACACACTTGGAGTCAAGGAGAACTTATAAAGGTGATATGGTAACTTACATGGGGTCAGGGAGTACTTATATGGGACTAGGGTAACTCAATTGGGGTCAGGGAGTACATATAAAGCGGCTAGGGTAACTCATTTGGAATCTGGGAGTACATATCAAGGGGCTAGGATAACACACTTGGGGTGAGGGAGTACTTATAAAGGGGCTAGGGTAACTCAATTGGGGTCAGGGAGTACTTATATGGGACCAGGGTAACTCACTTGTGGCCAGGGTGTACTTATAAAGGGGCTAGGGTAACTCCCTTGGGGTCAGGAAGTACATATAAAGAGGCTATGGTAACTCACATGGGGTCAGGGAGTACTACAATGGGACCAGGGTAACTCACTTGCGATCAGAGAGTACATATAAAGTGTCTAGGATAACTCACTTGGGGTCAGGGAGTACTTATAAAGGTGATATGGTAACTCACTTGGAGTCAGGGAGTACTTATAAAGGGGCTAGGGTAACTCACTTGGGGTAAGGGAGTACATATAAAGGGGCTATGGCATCTCACTTGGGGTCAGGGAGTACTACTATGGGACCAGGGTAACTCACTTGCGGTCAGAGAGTACATATAAAGGGGCTAGGGTAACTCACTTGGGGTCAGGGAGTGCATATAAAGGGGCTATGGTAACGCACTTGGAGTCTGGGAGTACTTATATGGGACCAGGGTAACTCACTTGGGGCCAGGGTGTACTTTATAAAGGGGCTAGGGTAACTCACTTGGGGTCAGGGAGTACATATAAAGGGGCTATGGTAACTCACTTGGGGTCAGTGAGTACTTAAAAAGGGGCTATGGTAACTCACTTGGGGTCAGGGAGTACTTCTATGGGACTAGAGTAACTCACTTGCCGCCAGAGAGTACATATAAAGGGACTAGATTAACTCACTTGGGGTCAGGGAGTACTTATAAAGGGGCTATGGTAACTCACTTGGGGTCAGGGAGTTCTACTATGGGACTAGGGTAACTTACTTGCGGTCAGAGAGTACATATAAAGGGGCTAGGATAACTCACTTGGGGTCAGGGAGAACTAATCAAGGTGATATGGTAACTCATTTGGGGTCAGGGAGTATTTATATGGGACTAGGGTAACTCACTTGTGGTCAGGGAGTACTTATATGGGACCAGGGTAACTCGCTTGGGGCCAGGGTGTACTTATAAAGGGGCTGGGGTAACTCACTTGGGGTCAGGGAGTACTTATATAGGGGCTAGGATAACTCTCTTGGGGTCAGTGAGTTCTACTATGGGACTAGGGTAACTTACTTGCGGTCAGAGAGTACATATAAAGGGGCTAGGATAACTCACTTGGGGTCAGGGAGAACTAATCAAGGTGATATGGTAACTCATTTGGGGTCAGGGAGTATTTATATGGGACTAGGGTAACTCACATGTGGTCAGGGAGTACTTATATGGGACCAGGGTAACTCGCTTGGGGCCAGGGTGTACTTATAAAGGGGCTGGGGTAACTCACTTGGGGTCAGGGAGTACATATAAAGGGGCTATGGTAACTCACTTGGGGTCAGGGAGTACTACTATGGGACCAGGGTAACTCACTTGCGGTCAGAGAGTACATATAAAGTGGCTAGGGTAACTCACTTGGGGTCAGGGAGTACATATAAAGGGGCTATGGTAACTCACTTGGGGTCAGGGATTACTTATAAAGAGGCTATGTTAACTCACTTGGGGTCAGGGAGTACTACTATGGGACTAGGGTAACTTACTTGCGGTCAGAAAGTACATATGAATGGACTAGGATAACTCACTTGGGGTCAGGGAGAACTTATAAAGGGGCTATGGTAACTCACTTGGGGCAGGGAGTACTTATAAAGGGGCTATGGTAACTCACTTGGGGTCAGGTAGTACTACTATGGGACTAGGGTAACTTACTTGCGGTCAGGAAATACATATAAAGGGGCTAGGATAACTCACTTGGGGTCAAGGAGAACTTATGAAGGTGATATGGTAACTCACTTGGGGTCAGGGAGTACTTATTTGGGACTAGGGTAACTCACTTGGGGCCAGGGTGTGCTTATAAAGGGGCTAGGGTAACTCACTTGGGGTCAGGGAGTACATATAAAGGTGCTATGGTAACTCACTTGGGGTCAGGGAGTACTTTTATGGGACTAGGGTAACTCACTTGGGGTCAGGGAGTACATATAAAGGGCTATGGTAACTCACTTGGGGTCAGGGAGTACTTATATGAGACTAGGGTAATACACTTGGAGTCAGGGAGTACTTATAAAGGGGTTAGAATAACTTACTT
Organism: Prorops nasuta; assembly: GCF_024137725.1. Lineage (NCBI taxonomy): Eukaryota > Metazoa > Arthropoda > Insecta > Hymenoptera > Bethylidae > Prorops > Prorops nasuta. The sequence continues at coordinate 630,516 of NW_027116849.1, read as the reverse complement.
GCGGTCAGAGAGTACATATTAAGGGGCTAGGATAACTCACTTGTAGTCAGGGAGTACTTATAATGGGGCTAGGGTAACTCACTTAGTGTCAGGGAGTACTTATAAAGGGACTATGATAACTCACTTAGTGTCAAGGAGTATTACTATGGGACTAGGTAACTTACTTGGGGTCAGGGAGAACTTATAAAGGTGATATGCTAACTCACTTAAGGTCAGGGAGTACATATAAAGGGGCTATGGTAACTCACTTGGGGTCAGGGAGTACTTATAAAGGGGCTATGGTAACTCACTTAGTGTCAGGGAGTACTACTATGGGACTAGGGTAACTTACTTGCGGTCAGAGAGTACATATAAAGGGGCTAGGATAACTCACTTGGGGTCAGGGAGAACTTATAGAGGTGATATGCTAACTCACTTGGGGTCAGGGAGTACTTATATGGGACTAGGGTAACTCACTTGGGGCCAGGGTGTGCTTATAAAGGGGCTAGGGTAACTCACTTGGGGTCAGGGAGTACATATAAAGGTGCTATGGTAACTCACTTGGGGTCAGGGAGTACTTTTATGGGACTAGGGTAACTCACTTGGGGTCAGGGAGTACATATAAAGGGGCTATGGTAACTCACTTGGGGTCAGGGAGTACTTATAAAGGGGCTATGGTAACTCACTTGGGGTCAGGGAGTACATTTATGGGACTAGGGTAATTTACTTGCGGTCAGAGGGTACATATAAAGGGACTATGATAACTCACTTGGGGTCAGGGAGTACTACTATGGGACCAGGGTAACTCACTTGGGGTCAGGGAGTACTACTATGGGACCAGGGTAACTCACTTGCGGTCAGAGAGTACATATAAAGTGGCTAGGGTAACTCACTTGGGGTCAGGGAGTACATATAAAGGGGCTATGGTAAATCACTTGGGGTCAGGGAGTTCTTATAAATAGGCTATGTTAACTCACTTGGGGTCAGGGAGTACTACTATGGGACTAGGGTAACTTACTTGCGGTCAGAAAGTACATATGAATGGGCTAGGATAACTCACTTGGGGTCAGGGAGAACTTATAAAGGTGATATGGTAACTCACTTGGGGTCAGGGAGTACTTATTTGGGACTAGGTTAACTCACTTGGGGTCAGGGAGTGCTTATATGGGACCAGGGTAACTCACTTGGGGCCAGGGTGTACTTATAAAGGGGCTACGGTAACTCACTTGAGGTCAGGGAGTACATATAAAGGGGCTATGGTAACTCACTTGGGGTCAGGGAGTACTTATATGAGACTAGGGTAATACACTTGGAGTCAGGGAGTACTTATAAAGGGGTTAGAATAACTTACTTGCGGTCAGAGAGTACATATTAAGGGGCTAGGATAACTCACTTGTAGTCAGGGAGTACTTATAAAGGGGCTAGAGTAACTCACTTAGTGTCAGGGAGTACTTATAAAGGGACTATGATAACTCACTTAGTGTCAAGGAGTATTACTATGGGACTAGGTAACTTACTTGGGGTCAGGGAGAACTTATAAAGGTGATATGCTAACTCACTTAAGGTCAGGGAGTACATATAAAGGGGCTATGGTAACTCACTTGGGGTCAGGGAGTACTTATAAAGGGGCTATGGTAACTCACTTAGTGTCAGGGAGTACTACTATGGGACTAGGGTAACTTACTTGCGGTCAGAGAGTACATATAAAGGGGCTAGGATAACTCACTTGGGGTCAGGGAGAACTTATAGAGGTGATATGCTAACTCACTTGGGGTCAGGGAGTACTTATATGGGACTAGGGTAACTCACTTGGGGCCAGGGTGTGCTTATAAAGGGGCTAGGGTAACTCACTTGGGGTCAGGGAGTACATATAAAGGTGCTATGGTAACTCACTTGGGGTCAGGGAGTACTACTATGGGACCAGGGTAACTCACTTGGGGTCAGGGAGTACTACTATGGGACCAGGGTAACTCACTTGCGGTCAGAGAGTACATATAAAGTGGCTAGGGTAACTCACTTGGGGTCAGGGAGTACATATAAAGGGGCTATGGTAAATCACTTGGGGTCAGGGAGTTCTTATAAATAGGCTATGTTAACTCACTTGGGGTCAGGGAGTACTACTATGGGACTAGGGTAACTTACTTGCGGTCAGAAAGTACATATGAATGGGCTAGGATAACTCACTTGGGGTCAGGGAGAACTTATAAAGGTGATATGGTAACTCACTTGGGGTCAGGGAGTACTTATTTGGGACTAGGTTAACTCACTTGGGGTCAGGGAGTGCTTATATGGGACCAGGGTAACTCACTTGGGGCAAGGGTGTACTTATAAAGGGGCTACGGTAACTCACTTGAGGTCAGGGAGTACTTATATGAGACTAGGGTAATACACATGGGGTCAGGGAGTACTTATAAAGGGGTTAGAATAACTTACTTGCGGTCAGAGAGTACATATTAAGGGGCTAGGATAACTCACTTGAAGTCAGGGAGTACTTATAAAGGGGCTAGGGTAACTCACTTAGTGTCAGGGAGTACTACTATGGGACTAGGGTAACTTACTTGCGGTCAGAGAGTACATATAAAGGGGCTAGATTAACTCACTTGGGGTCAGGGAGTACTTATAAAGGGGCTATGGTAACTCACTTGGGGTCAGGGAGTACTTATATGAGACTAGGGTAACACACTTGGGGTCAGGGAGTACTAATAAAGGGGTTAGATTAACTCACTTGCGGTCAGAGAGTACATATAAAGGGGCTGGGATAACTCACTTGGGGTCAGGAAGTACTTCTATGGGATTAGGGTATCTCACTTGGGGTCAGGGAGTACTTTTATGGGACTAGGGTATCTCACTTGGGGTCAGGGAGTACTTATATAGGGGCTAGGGTAACTCTCTTGGGGTCAGTGAGTTCTACTATGGGACTAGGGTAATTCACTTGCGGTCAGAGAGTATATATAAAGGGGCTATGGTAACTCACTTGGGGTCAGGGAGTACTACTATGGGACTAGGGTAACTTACTTGCGGTCAGAGAGTACATATAAAGGGGCTAGGATAACTCACTTGGGGTCAGGGAGAACTAATCAAGGTGATACGGTAACTCATTTTGGGTCAGGGAGTACTTATATGTGACTAGGGTAACTCACTTGGGGTCAGGGAGTACTTATATGGGACCAGGGTAACTCACTTGGGGCCAGGGTGTACTTATAAAGGGGCTGGGGTAACTCACTTGGGGTCAGGGAGTACATATAAAGGTGCTATGGTAACTCACTTGTGGTCAGGGAGTACTTTTATGGGACTAGGGTAACTCACTTGGGGTCAGGGAGTACATATAAAGGGGCTATGGTAACTCACTTGGGGTCAGGGAGTACTAGTATGGGACTAGGGTAACTCACTTGCGGTCAGAGAGTACATATAAAAAGGCTAGGATAACTCACTTGGGGTCAGTGAGTACTTATAAATGGGCAATGGTAACTCACTTAGTGTCAGGGAGTATTACTATGGGACTAGGGTAACTTACTTGGGGTCAGGGAGAACTTATAGAGGTGATATGCTAACTCACTTAAGGTCAGGGAGTACATATAAAGGGGCTATGGTAACTCACTTGGGGTCAGGGAGTACTTATAAAGGGGCTATGGTAACTCACTTAGTGTCAGGGAGTACTACTATGGGACTAGGGTAACTTACTTGCGGTCAGAGAGTACATATAGAGGGGCTAGGAAAACTCACTTGGGGTCAGGGAGAACTTATAGAGGTGATATGCAAACTCACTTGGGGTCAGGGAGTACTTATATGGGACTAGGGTAACTCACTTGGGGCCAGGGTGTGCTTATAAAGGGGCTAGGGTAACTCACTTGGGGTCAGGGAGTACATATAAAGGTGCTATGGTAACTCACTTGGGGTCAGGGAGTACTTATTTGGGACTAGGGTAACTCACTTGGGGTCAGGGAGTGCTTATATGGGACCAGGGTAACTCACTTGGGGCCAGGGTGTACTTATAAAGGGACTACGGTAACTCACTTGGGGTCAGGGAGTACTTATATGAGACTAGGGTAATACACTTGGAGTCAGGGAGTACTTATAAAGGGGTTAGAATAACTTACTTGCGGTCAGAGAGTACATATTAAGGGGCTAGGATAACTCACTTGAAGTCAGGGAGTACTTATAAAGGGGCTAGGGTAACTCACTTAGTGTCAGGGAGTACTTATAAAGGGGCTATGGTAACTCACTTAGTGTCAGGGAGTATTACTATGGGACTAGGGTAACTTACTTGGGGTCAGGAAGAACTTATAAAGGTGATATGCTAACTCACTTAAGGTCAGGGAGTACATATAAAGGGGCTATGGTAACTCACTTGGGGTCAGGGAGTACTTATAAAGGGGCTATGGTAACTCACTTAGTGTCAGGGAGTACTACTATGGGACTAGGGTAACTTACTTGCGGTCAGAGAGTACATATAAAGGGGCTATGATAACTCACTTGGGGTCAGGGAGAACTTATAGAGGTGATATGCTAACTCACTTGGGGTCAGGGAGTACTTATATGGGACTAGGGTAACTCACTTGGGGCCAGGGTGTGCTTATAAAGGGGCTAGGGTAACTCACTTGGGGTCAGGGAGTACTTATAAAGGTGCTATGGTAACTCACTTGGGGTCAGGGAGTACTTTTATGGGACTAGGGTAACTCACTTGGGGTCAGGGAGTACATATAAAGGGGCTATGGTAACTCACTTGGGGTCAGGGAGTACTTATAAAGGGGCTATGGTAACTCACTTGGGGTCAGGGAGTACATTTATGGGACTAGGGTAATTTACTTGCGGTCAGAGGGTACATATAAAGGGACTATGATAACTCACTTGGGGTCAGGGAGTACTACTATGGGACCAGGGTAACTCACTTGGGGTCAGGGAGTACTACTATGGGACCAGGGTAACTCACTTGCGGTCAGAGAGTACATATAAAGTGGCTAGGGTAACTCACTTGGGGTCAGGGAGTACATATAAAGGGGCTATGGTAACTCACTTGGGGTCAGGGAGTACTTATAAAGAGGCTATGTTAACTCACTTGGGGTCAGGGAGTACTACTATGGGACTAGGGTAACTTACTTGCGGTCAGAAAGTACATATAAAGGGGCTGGGATAACTCACTTGGGGTAAGGGAGTACTTATAAAGGGGCTATGGTAACTCACTTGGGGTCAGGGAGTACATTTATGGGACTAGGGTAATTTACTTGCGGTCAGAGGGTACATATAAAGGGACTATGATAACTCACTTGGGGTCAGGGAGTACTACTATGGGACCAGGGTAACTCACTTGGGGTCAGGGAGTACTACTATGGGACCAGGGTAACTCACTTGCGGTCAGAGAGTACATATAAAGTGGCTAGGGTAACTCACTTGGGGTCAGGGAGTACATATGAAGGGGCTATGGTAACTCACTTGGGGTCAGGGAGTACTTATAAAGAGGCTATGTTAACTCACTTGGGGTCAGGGAGTACTACTATGGGACTAGGGTAACTTACTTGCGGTCAGAAAGTACATATAAAGGGGCTGGGATAACTCACTTGGGGTAAGGGAGTACTTATAAGGGGGCTATGGTAACTCGCTTGGGGTCAAGAAGTACTTCTATGGGATTAGGGTATCTCACTTGGGGTCAGGGAGTACTTTTATGGGACTAGGGTAACTCACTTGGGTTCAGGGAGTACTTATATAGGGGCTAGGGTAACTCTCTTGGGGTCTGTGAGTTCTACTATGGGACTAGGGTAATTCACTTGCCGTCAGAGAGTATATATAAAGGGGCTATAGTAACTCATTTGGGGTCAGGGAGTACTTATATGGGACTAGGGTAACTCACTTGGGGTCAGGGAGTACTTATATGGGACCAGGGTAACTCACTTGGGGCCAGGGTGTACTTATATGGGACCAGGGTAACTCACTTGGGGCCAGGGTGTACTTATAAAGGGGCTGGGGTAACTCACTTGGGGACAGGGAGTACATATAAAGGGGCTATGGTAACTCACTTGGGGTCAGGGAGTACTAGTATGGGACTAGGGTAACTCACTTGCTGTCAGAGAGTACATATAAAAAGGCTAGGATAACTCACTTGCGGTCAGAGAGTACATATAAAGGGGCTAGGATAACTCACTTGGGGTCAGGGAGAACTTATAGAGGTGATATGCTAACTCACTTGGGGTCAGGGAGTACTTATATGGGACTAGGGTAACTCACTTGGGGCCAGGGTGTGCTTATAAAGGGGCTAGGGTAACTCACTTGGGGACAGGCAGTACATATAAAGGGGCTATGGTAACTCACTTGGGGTCAGGGAGTACTAGTATGGGACTAGGGTAACTCACTTGCGGTCAGAGAGTACATATAAAAAGGCTAGGATAACTCACTTGGGGTCAGTGAGTGCTTATAAATGGGCTAGGGTAACTCATTTGGGGTCAGGGAGTACTTATAAAGGGGCTATTGTAACTCACTTAGTGTCAGGGAGTACTACTTTGGGACTAGGGTAACTTACTTGCGGTCAGAGAGTACATATAAAGGGGCTAGGATAACTCACTTGGGGTCAGGGAGAACTTATAGAGGTGATATGCTAACTCACTTGGGGTCAGGGAGTACTTATATGGGACTAGGGTAACTCACTTGGGGCCAGGGTGTGTTTATAAAGGGGCTAGGGTAACTCACTTGGGGTCAGGGAGTACATATAAAGGTGCTATGGTAACTCACTTGGGGTCAGGGAGTACTTTTATGGGACTAGGGTAACTCACTTGGGGTCAGGGAGTACATATAAAGGGGCTATGGTAACTCACTTGGGGTCAGGGAGTACTTATAAAGGGGCTATGGTAACTCACTTAGTGTCAGGGAGTACTACTTTGGGACTAGGGTAACTTACTTGCCGTCAGAGAGTACATATAAAGGGGCTAGGATAACTCACTTGGGGTCAGGGAGTACTTATATGGGACTAGGGTAACTCACTTGGGGCCAGGGTGTACTTATAAAGGGGCTAGGGTAACTCACTTGGGGTCAGGGAGTACATATAAAGGGGCTATGGTAACTCACTTGGGGTCAGGGAGTACTTATAAAGAGGCTATGTTAACTCACTTGGGGTCAGGGAGGACTACTATGGGACTAGGGTAACTTACTTGCGGTCAGAAAGTACATATGAATGGGCTAGGATAACTCACTTGGGGCCAGGGTGTGCTTATAAAGGGGCTAGGGTAACTCACTTGGGGTCAGGGAGTACATATAAAGGTGCTATGGTAACTCACTTGGGGTCAGGGAGTACTTTTATGGGACTAGGGTAACTCACTTGGGGTCAGGGAGTACATATAAAGGGGCTATGGTAACTCACTTGGGGTCAGGGAGTACTTATTTGGTACTAGGGTAACTCACTTGGGGTCAGGGAGTGCTTATATGGGACCAGGGTAACTCACTTGGGGCCAGGGTGTACTTATAAAGGGGCTACGGTAACTCACTTGGGGTCAGGGAGTACTTATATGAGACTAGGGTAATACACTTGGAGTCAGGGAGTACTTATAAAGGGGTTAGAATAACTTACTTGCGGTCAGAGAGTACATATTAAGGGGCTAGGATAACTCACTTGAAGTCAGGGAGTACTTATAAAGGGGCTAGGGTAACTCACTTAGTGTCAGGGAGTACTTATAAAGGGGCTATGGTAACTCACTTAGTGTCAGGGAGTACTACTATGGGACTAGGGTAACTTACTTGCGGTCAGAGAGTACATATAAAGGGGCTAGGAAAACTCACTTGGGGTCAGGGAGAACTTATAGAGGTGATATGCTAACTCACTTGGGGTCAGGGAGTACTTATATGGGACTAGGGTAACTCACTTGGGGCCAGGGTGTGCTTATAAAGGGGCTAGGGTAACTCACTTGGGGTCAGGGAGTACATATAAAGGTGCTATGGTAACTCACTTGGGGTCAGGGAGTACTTTTATGGGACTAGGGTAACTCACTTGGGGTCAGGGAGTACATATAAAGGGGCTATGGTAACTCACTTGGGGTCAGGGAGTACTTATTTGGGACTAGGGTAACTCACTTGGGGTCAGGGAGTGCTTATATGGGACCAGGGTAACTCACTTGGGGCCAGGGTGTACTTATAAAGGGGCTACGGTAACTCACTTGGGGTCAGGGAGTACTTATATGAGACTAGGGTAATACACTTGGAGTCAGGGAGTACTTATAAAGGGGTTAGAATAACTTACTTGCGGTCAGAGAGTACATATTAAGGGGCTAGGATAACTCACTTGAAGTCAGGGAGTACTTATAAAGGGGCTAGGGTAACTCACTTAGTGTCAGGGAGTACTTATAAAGGGGCTATGGTAACTCACTTAGTGTCAGGGAGTATTACTATGGGACTAGGGTAACTTACTTGGGGTCAGGGAGAACTTATAAAGGTGATATGCTAACTCACTTAAGGTCAGGGAGTACATATAAAGGGGCTATGGTAACTCACTTGGGGTCAGGGAGTACTTATAAAGGGGCTATGGTAACTCACTTAGTGTCAGGGAGTACTACTATGGGACTAGGGTAACTTACTTGCGGTCAGAGAGTACATATAAAGGGGCTAGGATAACTCACTTGGGGTCAGGGAGTACTTATAAAGGTGCTATGGTAACTCACTTGGGGTCAGGGAGTACTTTTATGGGACTAGGGTAACTCACTTGGGGTCAGGGAGTACATATAAAGGGGCTATGGTAACTCACTTGGGGTCAGGGAGTACTTATAAAGGGGCTATGGTAACTCACTTGGGGTCAGGGAGTACATTTATGGGACTAGGGTAATTTACTTGCGGTCAGAGGGTACATATAAAGGGACTATGATAACTCACTTGGGGTCAGGGAGTACTACTATGGGACCAGGGTAACTCACTTGGGGTCAGGGAGTACTACTATGGGACCAGGGTAACTCACTTGCGGTCAGAGAGTACATATAAAGTGGCTAGGGTAACTCACTTGGGTTCAGGGAGTACATATAAAGGGGCTATGGTAACTCACTTGGGGTCAGGGAGTACTTATAAAGAGGCTATGTTAACTCACTTGGGGTCAGGGAGTACTACTATGGGACTAGGGTAACTTACTTGCGGTCAGAAAGTACATATAAAGGGGCTGGGATAACTCACTTGGGGTAAGGGAGTACTTATAAGGGGGCTATGGTAACTCGCTTGGGGTCAAGAAGTACTTCTATGGGATTAGGGTATCTCACTTGGGGTCAGGGAGTACTTTTATGGGACTAGGGTAACTCACTTGGGTTCAGGGAGTACTTATATAGGGGCTAGGGTAACTCTCTTGGGGTCAGTGAGTTCTACTATGGGACTAGGGTAATTCACTTGCCGTCAGAGAGTATATATAAAGGGGCTATGGTAACTCACTTGGGGTCAGGGAGTACTACTATGGGACTAGGGTAACTTACTTGCGGTCAGAGGGTACATATAAAGGGGCTAGGATAACTAACTTGGGGTCAGGGAGAACTAATCAAGGTGATATGGTAACTCATTTGGGGTCAGGGAGTACTTATATGGGACTAGGGTAACTCACTTGGGGTCAGGGAGTACTTATATGGGACCAGGGTAACTCACTTGGGGCCAGGGTGTACTTATCAAGGGGTTGGGGTAACTCACTTGGGGACAGGGAGTACGTATAAAGGGGCTATGGTAACTCACTTGGGGTCAGGGAGTACTAGTATGGGACTAGGGTAACTCACTTGCGGTCAGAGAGTACATATAAAAAGGCTAGGATAACTCACTTGGGGTCAGTGAGTACTTATAAATGTGCTATGGTAACTCACTTAGTGTCAGGGAGTATTACTATGGGACTAGGGTAACTTACTTGGGGTCAGGGAGAACTTATAGAGGTGATATGCTAACTCACTTGGGGTCAGGGAGAACTTATAGAGGTGATATGCTAACTCACTTGGGGTCAGGGAGTACTTATATGGGACTAGGGTAACTCACTTGGGGCCAGGGTGTGTTTATAAAGGGGCTAGGGTAACTCACTTGGGGTCAGGGAGTACATATAAAGGTGCTATGGTAACTCACTTGGGGTCAGGGAGTACTTTTATGGGACTAGGGTAACTCACTTGGGGTCAGGGAGTACATATAAGGGGCTATGGTAACTCACTTGGGGTCAGGGAGTACTTATAAAGGGGCTATGGTAACCCACTTACTGTCATGGAGTACTACTTTGGGACTAGGGTAACTTACTTGCCGTCAGAGAGTACATATAAAGGGGCTAGGATAACTCACTTGGGGTCAGGGAGTACTTATATGGGACTAGGGTAACTCACTTGGGGCCAGGGTGTACTTATAAAGGGGCTAGGGTAACTCACTTGGGGTCAGGGAGTACATATAAAGGGGCTATGGTAACTCACTTGGGGTCAGGGAGTACTTATAAAGAGGCTATGTTAACTCACTTGGGGTCAGGGAGGACTACTATGGGACTGGGGTAACTTACTTGCGGTCAGAAAGTACATATGAATGGGCTAGGATAACTCACTTGGGGTCAGGGAGAACTTATAAAGGGGCTATGGTAACTCACTTGGGGTCAGGGAGTACTTATAAAGGGGCTATGGTAACTCACTTGGGGTCAGGTAGTACTACTATGGGACTAGGGTAACTTACTTGCGGTCAGGAAATACATATAAAGGGGCTAGGATAACTCACTTGGGGTCAGGGAGAACTTATAAAGGTGATATGGTAACTCACTTGGGGTCAGGGAGTACTTATTTGGTACTAGGGTAACTCACTTGGGGTCAGGGAGTGCTTATATGGGACCAGGGTAACTCACTTGGGGCCAGGGTGTACTTATAAAGGGGCTACGGTAACTCACTTGGGGTCAGGGAGTACTTATATGAGACTAGGGTAATACACTTGGAGTCAGGGAGTACTTATAAAGGGGTTAGAATAACTTACTTGCGGTCAGAGAGTACATATTAAGGGGCTAGGATAACTCACTTGAAGTCAGGGAGTACTTATAAAGGGGCTAGGGTAACTCACTTAGTGTCAGGGAGTACTTATAAAGGGGCTATGGTAACTCACTTAGTGTCAGGGAGTACTACTATGGGACTAGGGTAACTTACTTGCGGTCAGAGAGTACATATAAAGGGGCTGGGATAACTCACTTGGGGTCAGGGAGTACTTATAAGGGGGCTATGGTAACTCGCTTGGGGTCAGGAAGTACTTCTATGGGATTAGGGTAACTCACTTGGGGTCAGGGAGTACTTTTATGGGACTAGGGTAACTCACTTGGGGTCAGGGAGTACTTATATAGGGGCTAGGGTAACTCTCTTGGGGTCAGTGAGTTCTACTATGGGACTAGGGTAATTCACTTGCGGTCAGAGAGTATATATAAAGGGGCTATGGTAACTCATTTGGGGTCAGGGAGTACTTATATGGGACTAGGGTAACTCACTTGGGGTCAGGGAGTACTTATATGGGACCAGGGTAACTCATTTGGGGCCAGGGTGTACTTATAAAGGGGCTGGGGTAACTCACTTGGGGACAGGGAGTACATATAAAGGGGCTATGGTAACTCACTTGGGGTCAGGGAGTACTAGTATGGGACTAGGGTAACTCACTTGCGGTCAGAGAGTACATATAAAAAGGCTAGGATAACTCACTTGGGGTCAGTGAGTACTTATATGAGACTAGGGTAATACACTTGGAGTCAGGGAGTACTTATAAAGGGGCTACGGTAACTCACTTGGGGTCAGGGAGTACTTATATGAGACTAGGGTAATACACTTGGAGTCAGGGAGTACTTATAAAGGGGTTAGAATAACTTACTTGCGGTCAGAGAGTACATATTAAGGGGCTAGGATAACTCACTTGAAGTCAGGGAGTACTTATAAAGGGGCTAGGGTAACTCACTTAGTGTCAGGGAGTACTTATAAAGGGGCTATGGTAACTCACTTAGTGTCAGGGAGTATTACTATGGGACTAGGGTAACTTACTTGGGGTCAGGGAGAACTTATAAAGGTGATATGCTAACTCACTTAAGGTCAGGGAGTACATATAAAGGGGCTATGGTAACTCACTTGGGGTCAGGGAGTACTTATAAAGGGGCTATGGTAACTCACTTAGTGTCAGGGAGTACTACTATGGGACTAGGGTAATTCACTTGGGGTCAGGGAGTACTTATATAGGGGCTAGGGTAACTCTCTTGGGGTCAGTGAGTTCTACTATGGGACTAGGGTAATTCACTTGCGGTCAGAGAGTATATATAAAGGGGCTATGGTAACTCACTTGGGGTCAGGGTGTACTACTATGGGACTAGGGTAACTTACTTGCGGTCAGAGAGTACATATAAAGGGGCTAGGATAACTCACTTGGGGTCAGGGAGAACTAATCAAGGTGATAAGGTAACTCATTTGGGGTCAGGGAGTACTTATATGGGACTAGGGTAACTCACTTGGGGTCAGGGAGTACTTATATGGGACCAGGGTGTACTTATAAAGGGGCTGGGGTAACTCACTTGGGGACAGGGAGTACATATAAAGGGGCTATGGTAACTCACTTGGGGTCAGGGAGTACTAGTATGGGACTAGGGTAACTCACTTGCGGTCAGAGAGTACATATAAAAAGGCTAGGATAACTCACTTGGGGTCAGTGAGTACTTATATGAGACTAGGGTAATACACTTGGAGTCAGGGAGTACTTATAAAGGGGCTACGGTAACTCACTTGGGGTCAGGGAGTACTTATATGAGACTAGGGTAATACACTTGGAGTCAGGGAGTACTTATAAAGGGGTTAGAATAACTTACTTGCGGTCAGAGAGTACATATTAAGGGGCTAGGATAACTCACTTGAAGTCAGGGAGTACTTATAAAGGGGCTAGGGTAACTCACTTAGTGTCAGGGAGTACTTATAAAGGGGCTATGGTAACTCACTTAGTGGCAGGGAGTATTACTATGGGACTAGGGTAACTTACTTGGGGACAGGGAGAACTTATAAAGGTGATATGCTAACTCACTTAAGGTCAGGGAGTACATATAAAGGGGCTATGGTAACTCACTTGGGGTCAGGGAGTACTTATAAAGGGGCTATGGTAACTCACTTAGTGTCAGGGAGTACTACTATGGGACTAGGGTAACTTACTTGCGGTCAGAGAGTACATATAAAGGGGCTAGGATAACTCACTTGGGGTCAGGGAGAACTTATAGAGGTGATATGCTAACTCACTTGGGGTCAGGGAGTACTTATATGGGACTAGGGTAACTCACTTGGGGTCAGGGAGTACATATAAAGGTGCTATGGTAACTCACTTGGGGTCAGGGAGTACTTTTATGGGACTAGGGTAACTCACTTGGTGTCAGGGAGTACATATAAAGGGGCTATGGTAACTCACTTGGGGTCAGGGAGTACTTATAAAGGGGCTATGGTAACTCACTTGGGGTCAGGGAGTACATTTATGGGACTAGGGTAATTTACTTGCGGTCAGAGGGTACATATAAAGGGACTATGATAACTCACTTGGGGTCAGGGAGTACTACTATGGGACCAGGGTAACTCACTTGGGGTCAGGGAGTACTACTATGGGACCAGGGTAACTCACTTGCGGTCAGAGAGTACATATAAAGTGGCTAGGGTAACTCACTTGGGGTCAGGGAGTACATATAAAGGGGCTATGGTAACTCACTTGGGGTCAGGGAGTACTTATAAAGAGGCTATGTTAACTCACTTGGGGTCAGGGAGTACTACTATGGGACTAGGGTAACTTACTTGCGGTCAGAAAGTACATATGAATGGGCTAGGATAACTCACTTGGGGTCAGGGAGTACTTATAAAGGGGCTAGGGTAACTCACTTAGTGTCAGGGAGTACTACTATGGGACTAGGGTAACTTACTTGCGGTCAGAGAGTACATATAAAGGGGCTAGATTAACTCACTTGGGGTCAGGGAGTACTTATAAAGGGGCTATGGTAACTCACTTGGGGTCAGGGAGTACTTATATGAGACTAGGGTAACACACTTGGGGTCAGGGAGTACTAATAAAGGGGTTTGATTAACTCACTTGCGGTCAGAGAGTACATATAAAGGGGCTGGGATAACTCACTTGGGGTCAGGGAGTACTTATAAGGGGGCTATGGTAACTCGCTTGGGGTCAGGAAGTACTTCTATGGGATTAGGGTATCTCACTTGGGGTCAGGGAATACTTTTATGGGACTAGGGTAACTCACTTGGGGTCAGGGAGTACTTATATAGGGGCTAGGGTAACTCTCTTGGGGTCAGTGAGTTCTACTATGGGACTAGGGTAATTCACTTGCCGTCAGAGAGTATATATAAAGGGGCTATGGTAACTCACTTGGGGTCAGGGAGTACTACTATGGGACTAGGGTAACTTACTTGCGGTCAGAGAGTACATATAAAGGGGCTAGGATAACTCACTTGGGGTCAGGGAGAACTAATCAAGGTGATATGGTAACTCATTTGGGGTCAGGGAGTACTTATATGGGACTTGGGTAACTCACTTGGGGTCAGGGAGTACTTATATGGGACCAGGGTAACTCACTTGGGGCCAGGGTGTACTTATAAAGGGGCTGGGGTAACTCACTTGGGGACAGGGAGTACATATAAAGGGGCTAGGATAACTCACTTGGGGTCAGTGAGTACTTACAAATGGGCTATGGTAACTCACTTAGTGTCAGGGAGTATTACTATGGGACTAGGGTAACTTACTTGGGGTCAGTGAGTACTTACAAATGGGCTATGGTAACTCACTTAGTGTCAGGGAGTATTACTATGGGACTAGGGTAACTTACTTGGGGTCAGGGAGAACTTATAGAGGTGATATGCTAACTCACTTAAGGTCAGGGAGTACATATAAAGGGGCTATGGTAACTCACTTGGGGTCAGGGAGTACTTATAAAGGGGCTATGGTAACTCACTTAGTGTCAGGGAGTACTACTATGGGACTAGGGTAACTTACTTGCGGTCAGAGAGTACATATAAAGGGGCTAGGATAACTCACTTGGGGTCAGGGAGTACTTATATGGGACTAGGGTAACTCACTTGGGGCCAGGGTGTGCTTATAAAGGGGTTAGGGTAACTCACTTGGGGTCAGGGAGTACATATAAAGGTGCTATGGTAACTCACTTGGGGTCAGGGAGTACTTTTATGGGACTAGGGTAACTCACTTGGTGTCAGGGAGTACATATAAAGGGGCTATGGTAACTCACTTGGGGTCAGGGAGTACTTATAAAGGGGCTATGGTAACTCACTTGGGGTCAGGGAGTACATTTATGGGACTAGGGTAATTTACTTGCGGTCAGAGGGTACATATAAAGGGACTATGATAACTCACTTGGGGTCAGGGAGTACTACTATGGGACCAGGGTAACTCACTTGGGGTCAGGGAGTACTACTATGGGACCAGGGTAACTCACTTGCGGTCAGAGAGTACATATAAAGTGGCTAGGGTAACTCACTTGGGGTCAGGGAGTACATATAAAGGGGCTATGGTAACTCACTTGGGGTCAGGGAGTACTTATAAAGAGGCTATGTTAACTCACTTGGGGTCAGGGAGTACTACTATGGGACTAGGGTAAATTACTTGCGGTCAGAAAGTACATATAAAGGGGCTGGGATAACTCACTTGGGGTAAGGGAGTACTTATAAGGGGGCTATGGTATCTCGCTTGGGGTCAAGAAGTACTTCTATGGGATTAGGGTATCTCACTTGGGGTCAGGGAGTACTTTTATGGGACTAGGGTAACTCACTTGGGGTCAGGGAGTACTTATATAGGGGCTAGGGTAACTCTATTGGGGTCAGTGAGTTCTACTATGGGACTAGGGTAATTCACTTGCCGTCAGAGAGTATATATAAAGGGGCTATGGTAACTCACTTGGGGTCAGGGAGTACTACTATGGGACTAGGGTAACTTACTTGCGGTCAGAGGGTACATATAAAGGGGTTAGGATAACTCACTTGGGGTCAGGGAGAACTAATCAAGGTGATATGGTAACTCATTTGGGGTCAGGGAGTACTTATATGGGACTAGGGTAACTCACTTGGGGTCAGGGAGTACTTATATGGGACCAGGGTAACTCACTTGGGGCCAGGGTGTACTTATAAAGGGGCTGGGGTAACTCACTTGGGGACAGGGAGTACGTATAAAGGGGCTATGGTAACTCACTTGGGGTCAGGGAGTACTAGTATGGGACTAGGGTAACTCACTTGCGGTCAGAGAGTACATATAAAAAGGCTAGGA
This sequence comes from Prorops nasuta, assembly GCF_024137725.1. Lineage (NCBI taxonomy): Eukaryota > Metazoa > Arthropoda > Insecta > Hymenoptera > Bethylidae > Prorops > Prorops nasuta. The sequence continues at coordinate 614,316 of NW_027116849.1, read as the reverse complement.
TAACTCACTTGGGGTCAGTGAGTACTTATATATGGGCTATGGTAACTCACTTAGTGTCAGGGAGTATTACTATGGGACTAGGGTAACTTACTTGGGGTCAGGGAGAACTTATAGAGGTGATATGCTAACTCACTTAAGGTCAGGGAGTACATATAAAGGGGCTATGGTAACTCACTTGGGGTCAGGGAGTACTACTATGGGACTAGGGTAACTTACTTGCGGTCAGAGAGTACATATAAAGGGGCTAGGATAACTCACTTGGGGTCAGGGAGAACTAATCAAGGTGATATGGTAACTCATTTGGGGTCAGGGAGTACTTATATGGGACTAGGGTAACTCACTTGGGGTCAGGGAGTACTTATATGGGACCAGGGTAACTCACTTGGGGCCAGGGTGTACTTATAAAGGGGCTGGGGTAACTCACTTGGGGACAGGGAGTACATATAAAGGGGCTATGGTAACTCACTTGGGGTCAGGGAGTACTAGTATGGGACTAGGGTAACTCACTTGCGGTCAGAGAGTACATATAAAAAGGCTAGGATAACTCACTTGGGGTCAGTGAGTACTTATAAATGGGCTAGGGTAACTCATTTGGAGTCTGGGAGTACATATAAAGGGGCTACGGTAACTCACTTGGGGTCAGGGAGTACTTATAAAGGGGCTATGGTAACTCACTTAGTGTCAGGGAGTACTACTATGGGACTAGGGTAACTTACTTGCGGTCAGAGAGTACATATAAAGGGGCTAGGATAACTCACTTGGGGTCAGGGAGAACTTATAGAGGTGATATGCTAACTCACTTGGGGTCAGGGAGTACTTATATGGGACTAGGGTAACTCACTTGGGGCCAGGGTGTGCTTATAAAGGGGCTAGGGTAACTCACTTGGGGACAGGGAGTACATATAAAGGGGCTATGGTAACTCACTTGGGGTCAGGGAGTACTAGTATGGGACTAGGGTAACTCACTTGCGGTCAGAGAGTACATATAAAAAGGCTAGGATAACTCACTTGGGGTCAGTGAGTGCTTATAAATGGGCTAGGGTAACTCATTTGGAGTCTGGGAGTACATATAAAGGGGCTATGGTAACTCACTTGGGGTCAGGGAGTACTTATAAAGGGGCTATTGTAACTCACTTAGTGTCAGGGAGTACTACTTTAGGACTAGGGTAACTTACTTGCGGTCAGAGAGTACATATAAAGGGGCTAGGATAACTCACTTGGGGTCAGGGAGAACTTATAGAGGTGATATGCTAACTCACTTGGGGTCAGGGAGTACTTATATGGGACTAGGGTAACTCACTTGGGGCCAGGGTGTGTTTATAAAGGGGCTAGGGTAACTCACTTGGGGTCAGGGAGTACATATAAAGGTGCTATGGTAACTCACTTGGGGTCAGGGAGTACTTTTATGGGACTAGGGTAACTCACTTGGGGTCAGGGAGTACATATAAAGGGGCTATGGTAACTCACTTGGGGTCAGGGAGTACTTATAAAGGGGCTATGGTAACTCACTTAGTGTCAGGGAGTACTACTTTGGGACTAGGGTAACTTACTTGCCGTCAGAGAGTACATATAAAGGGGCTAGGATAACTCACTTGGGGTCAGGGAGTACTTATATGGGACTAGGGTAACTCACTTGGGGCCAGGGTGTACTTATAAAGGGGCTAGGGTAACTCACTTGGGGTCAGGGAGTACATATAAAGGGGCTATGGTAACTCACTTGGGGTCAGGGAGTACTTATAAAGAGGCTATGTTAACTCACTTGGGGTCAGGGAGGACTACTATGGGACTAGGGTAACTTACTTGCGGTCAGAAAGTACATATGAATGGGCTAGGATAACTCACTTGGGGTCAGGGAGAACTTATAAAGGGGCTATGGTAACTCACTTGGGGTCAGGGAGTACTTATAAAGGGGCTATGGTAACTCACTTGGGGTCAGGTAGTACTACTATGGGACTAGGGTAACTTACTTGCGGTCAGGAAATACATATAAAGGGGCTAGGATAACTCACTTGGGGTCAGGGAGAACTTATAAAGGTGATATGGTAACTCACTTGGGGTCAGGGAGTACTTATTTGGTACTAGGGTAACTCACTTGGGGTCAGGGAGTGCTTATATGGGACCAGGGTAACTCACTTGGGGCCAGGGTGTACATATAAAGGGGCTACGGTAACTCACTTGGGGTCAGGGAGTACTTATATGAGACTAGGGTAATACACTTGGAGTCAGGGAGTACTTATAAAGGGGTTAGAATAACTTACTTGCGGTCAGAGAGTACATATTAAGGGGCTAGGATAACTCACTTGAAGTCAGGGAGTACTTATAAAGGGGCTATGGTAACTCACTTAGTGTCAGGGAGTACTACTATGGGACTAGGGTAACTTACTTGCGGTCAGAGAGTACATATAAAGGGGCTAGGATAACTCACTTGGGGTCAGGGAGAACTTATAGAGGTGATATGCTAACTCACTTAAGGTCAGGGAGTACATATAAAGGGGCTAGGGTAACTCACTTAGTGTCAGGGAGTACTTATAAAGGGGCTATGGTAACTCACTTAGTGTCAGGTAGTATTACTATGGGACTAGGGTAATTCACTTGGGGTCAGGGAGTACTTATATAGGGGCTAGGGTAACTCTCTTGGAGTCAGTGAGTTCTACTATGGGACTAGGGTAATTCACTTGCGGTCAGAGAGTATATATAAAGGGGCTATGGTAACTCACTTGGGGTCAGGGTGTACTACTATGGGACTAGGGTAACTTACTTGCGGTCAGAGAGTACATATAAAAAGGCTAGGATAACTCACTTGGGGTCAGTGAGTACTTATATGAGACTAGGGTAATACACTTGGAGTCAGGGAGTACTTATAAAGGGGCTACGGTAACTCACTCGGGGTCAGGGAGTACTTATATGAGACTAGGGTAATACACTTGGAGTCAGGGAGTACTTATAAAGGGGTTAGAATAACTTACTTGCGGTCAGAGAGTACATATTAAGGGGCTAGGATAACTCACTTGAAGTCAGGGAGTACTTATAAAGGGGCTAGGGTAACTCACTTAGTGTCAGGGAGTACTTATAAAGGGGCTATGGTAACTCACTTAGTGTCAGGGAGTATTACTATGGGACTAGGGTAACTTACTTGGGGTCAGGGAGAACTTATAAAGGTGATATGCTAACTCACTTAAGGTCAGGGAGTACATATAAAGGGGCTATGGTAACTCACTTGGGGTCAGGGAGTACTTATAAAGGGGCTATGGTAACTCACTTAGTGTCAGGGAGTACTACTATGGGACTAGGGTAACTTACTTGCGGTCAGAGAGTACATATAAAGGGGCTAGGATAACTCACTTGGGGTCAGGGAGAACTTATAGAGGTGATATGCTAACTCACTTGGGGTCAGGGAGTACTTATATGGGACTAGGGTAACTCACTTGGGGCCAGGGTGTGCTTATAAAGGGGCTAGGGTAACTCACTTGGGGTCAGGGAGTACATATAAAGGTGCTATGGTAACTCACTTGGGGTCAGGGAGTACTTTTATGGGACTAGGGTAACTCACTTGGTGTCAGGGAGTACATATAAAGGGGCTATGGTAACTCACTTGGGGTCAGGGAGTACTTATAAAGGGGCTATGGTAACTCACTTGGGGTCAGGGAGTACATTTATGGGACTAGGGTAATTTACTTGCGGTCAGAGGGTACATATAAAGGGACTATGATAACTCACTTGGGGTCAGGGAGTACTACTATGGGACCAGGGTAACTCACTTGGGGTCAGGGAGTACTACTATGGGACCAGGGTAACTCACTTGCGGTCAGAGAGTACATATAAAGTGGCTAGGGTAACTCACTTGGGGTCAGGGAGTACATATAAAGGGGCTATGGTAACTCACTTGGGGTCAGGGAGTACTTATAAAGAGGCTATGTTAACTCACTTGGGGTCAGGGAGTACTACTATGGGACTAGGGTAACTTACTTGCGGTCAGAAAGTACATATGAATGGGCTAGGATAACTCACTTGGGGTCAGGGAGTACTTATAAAGGGGCTAGGGTAACTCACTTAGTGTCAGGGAGTACTACTATGGGACTAGGGTAACTTACTTGCGGTCAGAGAGTACATATAAAGGGGCTAGATTAACTCACTTGGGGTCAGGGAGTACTTATAAAGGGGCTATGGTAACTCACTTGGGGTCAGGGAGTACTTATATGAGACTAGGGTAACACACTTGGGGTCAGGGAGTACTAATAAAGGGGTTTGATTAACTCACTTGCGGTCAGAGAGTACATATAAAGGGGCTGGGATAACTCACTTGGGGTCAGGGAGTACTTATAAGGGGGCTATGGTAACTCGCTTGGGGTCAGGAAGTACTTCTATGGGATTAGGGTATCTCACTTGGGGTCAGGGAATACTTTTATGGGACTAGGGTAACTCACTTGGGGTCAGAGAGTACATATAAAGGGGCTAGGATAACTCACTTGGGGTCAGGGAGAACTAATCAAGGTGATATGGTAACTCATTTGGGGTCAGGGAGTACTTATATGGGACTAGGGTAACTCACTTGGGGTCAGGGAGTACTTATATGGGACCAGGGTAACTCACTTGGGGCCAGGGTGTACTTATAAAGGGGCTGGGGTAACTCACTTGGGGACAGGGAGTACATATAAAGGGGCTATGGTAACTCACTTGGGGTCAGGGAGTACTAGTATGGGACTAGGGTAACTCACTTGCGGTCAGAGAGTACATATAAAAAGGCTAGGATAACTCACTTGGGGTCAGTGAGTACTTACAAATGGGCTATGGTAACTCACTTAGTCCTGGGGCGGTTTACCACGCTACCAGGCGCGTCCCCGGGTGGTGGATAGGGGGACGGCCGGCAGATATGCCGGTTAGCTGCGAAATAAGCCGTTTCATACGGACGAATAAGCAGTCGCGAACCAAAATGGTATTCTCACCCTCGCCTCATTTCATTCTCATGAGTCATCTGCCGTCGTACGGATTCCGGACGAGGGCCCCATAACATCACTTTTCTCATTTCACCCATTTCAGGGGACACGGGTACGGCCTCTGTGTTGACACTGCCCGAAAGGGATGTGTGGATGATTCCAGTAAGGTCGTGCTCGTGTCGGATCCCGGTGTCTACGCACCGTCCTCCCACGGAGGTATGCGGAATGCCAGTGATGGAAGAAGGTGTAAGGCGGCCTGGATGTTTGTCCCCGGGCTTGAGCCCCAAGCCATGGTGTCTGATGGAGGTAGGCATCATGGTGATCACCCCTCCACTTCCTGAGGCGGCGCGTTCGGAGACGCTCCGCATGCTGGTGATTATTTATTAATTTATGGAAAACCAAACTTCTTCTTATTCTTCCCCTACAGGTAACGGCGTTAGCGCAGGATCGGGCTCCAGAGCCATGGACTTGGAGGAGGTGCGGCTGCGCCTGGAGGCCCGTGACAGAAGTGCGCAGGAACTGCATACGCTCATCCAGCGTATGTCAGTAGCAATGACGGAGCTTCTTGGACTCACGGACGGGAGAAAGGGCGTCAAGAGGAGCATCCAGGGAAAAGTGAGGGACCTGCGGGATCTCGTCGTCTCCGCTGTGCAGGAGGTGCAGGGAGCTGCGACCCAGGATTGTGGGTCACTTCTCCCTGTGCTTCTTGAGACGAGGGAGCGGGACGAAGCGCGAGAAGAGGTGCAACGGCCAGCGCTGAAGAATAAGGGTACGCAGACGTCGCTTCCGCTTCCACCGACTTCTAAAGGGGGGAGGGGGGTTTCGATTAAGTCGGGTGGAAGCGGCAATAGGGAAAGGGGCGCGAAAAGGGGAGCTGCCCTGGGGACGCCTTCTCCGCCGAAGGAGGGGGCCTCTGGGGCAGCTGGCCCGCCACCAGTGGCTACGGCATCTCCTCCGCGGGAGGAGGGGGTGCAATGGTCGGTCGTGGCTGGGCGGAAGGGAAGGGGGAGGAGGGATTTAGGGCCGGCCCCGATATCCCGTCCTCCTCATTCGGGTAGGGTTGGGGGACCTCCTCGTCGCCCCCGTGCCCAGGCCGTGCTCGTAGCGTGCGGGTCGGATGGGTATGGGGGGGCGATGAGGTTGCTGAAGGAAAGGGTGGACCCCGGTAAGGTCGGGGTTGAGGTCAGGTCGATCAGGAGGACTCGCAGGGGAGACCTCCTGATTGAGCTGAACAAAGGAGGGGGCTCCGCGTCCACGCTCGCGGGGGCGGTCGCGGAGGCGTTGGGTAACGGGATTCCGGTCTCTGCTCTCTCTCCGATGGAGAGGGTGGAGATCCGGGACCTCGATGGGGTTTCGTCCGGGGAGGATGTGCGTGCGGCCCTTCTGGCCGCACTGGGCGAGGAGGCAGCCGGGGTTAGAGTCTCCGCGCCGCGAAGAACTGGTGGGGGCTCCTGGGCCGTCGGCGCTTCCATGCCACCCGAGGTGGCTGGCAAGTTGTTGCGGCTTGGGCGCGTTCGCGTTGGGTGGGTGGTCTGCAGGGTTCGCCCTGCGACCAGTATCGTGCGGTGCAAGAGGTGTCACCACTTCGGTCACACCTCGGGTAGCTGCAAATTCAGCACAGACCGTTCGGGGCTGTGTTGGAGTTGCGGGGAGGGGGGTCATGCCTCTGCCAGTTGTAGGGGTTCTCCTTGTTGTCTCGCCTGTAGGGACTCGGGGCTTGCGCATGATCACGCTGGGGGCTCTTCAGCGTGCGGATCGATCGGGGTGTGGAGAGGATCGAGACGTACATGAAGGGTCTCCAGATCAATGTCAATCGTTCGCGATCTGCTCAGGACTTGGCCGTCCATTGCACGTACTCTGGCGAGTACACGGTCTGCCTTGTCTCAGAGCAGCATAGGAATAGTAATTTCCCAAGCACCGGCTTGGAGGATGTCGAGGGGGATTCGGCTATGCTGCCCGGTGCTTCGTTCAAACTGGCATCCGTCTCGTCCGGTCGGGGGTTTTGTTCGTCTCTCGTTGGGGACATTAGGGTGTACAGTGTTTACTTTACCCCTAATGCCCCCATCGGGGAGTTCGAGGCTTTCCTGGAGGACTTGGCGGGGAGTGTCAGGGAGCATGGGGTGCCGGTCCTCATTGGTGGAGACTTCAACTCGTGGTCGACATCATGGGGATCCGGTTGCACTAACCGACGTGGAGAGCTTGTTGAGGAATGGGGCGGTCAGCTCGGGTTGACATTGCTCAACCGAGGTCGTTCTCCGACCTTCGTCTCAGGCGACCGTGGTAGTATAATAGATCTCACCTGGGTATCGTCGTCGATCGCCTCGAGAGTAGTCTCTTGGGAGGTGCTCGATGACGAGACTCTGAGCGATCACCGCTTCATCCAGTGGATTCTCACGGATGGGGGTCCTGGCCCTGCCTCGCCGGAGCGGGGGGTGCGCTGGGTTCGCTCGAGGTTCGACCCACTCTTATGCGAATTGGCATTTGCGTGGGGAATAGCCTCGAGCAGCTCAGCTTCCCCTCCGTCCGGGCGGGGGAGGGCCGGGGCGGACGTCGGCGGTGACGGCTCGGGCGTCTCGCCGGAGGGTTATCTCCGGAGACTCGTCGGGGCGTCCGACGCTTCTATGCCCAGGGCTCACGGAACTGCCAAGCGCTGGAAAGCAGCGTATTGGTGGTGTGAGGACCTCGACCGTCTCCGTAAGGCAGCGAATGCTGCCCGCAGGAGGTGGTCGAGGTCGAGGGGTGCCAATACGGAAGTTCACTTGCGCGAAGCCTATAAGACGGCGAGAACCGCTTTCTCCTCCGCTATACGCGAGAGGAAGCGGGCCGCATGGTTGGCGCTGGTGAATGAAGTGGAGGCAGATCCTTGGGGTCGCCCCTTCTGGGTGGCCTACAAGAGATTGAAGAGACAGACATCTGCTAGTCTGACGGAGTCTGAGACGGTGGTTGCGATTGAGAGTCTTTTCTCGACGTCGCAAGTGAGGCCTGGGGGCGTTCCATTCGTGTTTCGCGGTAACACCAGGCCGATCTTGGAGTCTGATCTCATCACGGAAACAGAGATTGTCATGGCTGCCGGGAGGTCCCCTGCAAAGGGGGCCCCTGGTGTCGATGGCATTCTCCCGGAAGTGGTTAAGGTTGCAGCAATGAGCTGCCCCGCTGATTTTGCCCGGTTGTTCAACCGCTGCCTGGAACTCGGCGACTTTCCCGCTATCTGGAGGAGGGCGAGGGTTGTCCTAATCCCGAAAGGGATCGGGGGCTTCAGACCCATATCTCTCCTACCGGTGGTGGGGAAGTTGTTCGAGAGGGTAGTTGTCGCTCGTCTTACGGAGGTTTATGAGGGGGTCGCACCTCTCGCGGACGGTCAATACGGGTTCCGTCCTGGTAGAAGTACCATGGATGCCGTATCGGCTGTCCAGAATTTTATTCGGATCGCCCTTCGGGGGTCTGTGTACCGGAGCAAACGCGTGGCCGTAATCCTTCTCGACATTAAGAACGCGTTCAATTCTGTGTCGCATGCGGCCATCTTGGAGGCCCTGGCCGCCAATGGCGCGGTCCCGGGGGTGATTGTGGATATAGTCCGCAGTTACCTGGGGGACCGGGTCATTGAGTGCGCTGGACGGCAGTGGCGCGTTGGGGCGGGTGTTCCGCAGGGATCGGTCTTAGGACCTCTCCTGTGGAACATTTGTTTCGACGGTCTGCTGTGGTTGAGTCTCCCGGAGGGCTGCACGTTGACTTGTTACGCGGACGATACGGCATTGTGTGTGTCTGCGGGAAGCGTCGGGTCCTTGCAGTTGAAGGCTAACAGGGCTTTGTCGCGTATCGTTCTGTGGCTTGAGGGGAGGAACCTGGAGGTGAACGTCTCCAAATCGGAGGCTGTTTTCTTCTCTAGGAGGCGGTCTGATCGGGCTCCGCGGTTTTCGGTCGGGGGCGAGACGGTTTCCGTCTCCCCGCGGGCGAAATACCTCGGTGTGTGGTTGGATCGTCGTCTTTCCTTCAAGTTTCACATTGATAGCATGGTGGGAAAAGCCAAAAAGGCTGGGTGGGCGTTGAGTAATTTATTGCCGAACGTGGGTGGGTCGGGGGTCTCGGGAAGGATGTTGTACACGAATTTAGTGCACAGCATTCTTCTTTACGGGGCGCCTTGCTGGGCTGAGGCTGCCTCTCGCCCAACCATTGCGAGGTCCCTAATCTCCGCGCAGAGGGTCATGGCGCTGAGGGTTTCCCGCGCGTGTCGTACGGCTTCGTCCTGTGCGCTATTAGTAATCTCGGGCATACCACCGGCCCATCTTTTAGCTTTGGAGCGCAGGGAGGTGTACGATGCGTCGCGTGCGGGTGGCTCCTCGGCTGGCGTGGCCGAAGCGCGGAGATTGGCGAGGGCTAATTTAGTAGAGAGATGGCAGGCAGCATGGGACTCGGATGGTCGGGGTAGGTGGACCCACCGCCTCATCCCGGACATCCGGTCCTGGCTGGCTGCTAATTGTAGAAGCTTGAACTACCATGTTTCCCAGATGCTCCTGGGGCATGGTAGTTTCATGAGTCATCGCGCGAGGGTGGGCCGCAGGGCGACTCCCGACTGCTGGTGCTCCCCGAATCCGGTCGCGGATACGGCGGAGCACACGCTGTTGTGGTGTCCCCTGTGGGAATGCGAAAGAGCAGAACTCTGTGATGCTTTAGGTGTGCCCTCGTTGGAGGTGGAGACCCTTGTGTCCCATGTTACGAGTACGCCGAGAGCTTGGAATGCATTTTCCAGCTTCTCGGTTAGGGTCCTCACCTCCAAGGACAGTAGAGTCCGAGCTGAGGAGTCTGCTGCTCTCTCCTCTGGGGTGGGGTAGAGTCTGGGGTTTTTGTTTGTCTAGGGATGACCGCATACGGTCGTAGAGTAGAGCGTATACCCTCCTACCTGATGTTATAAGCTATGCTTGGTACCGGGTAGGGGGGCAGGTAGGGGGTTTTGGTGGGTTAGAATTCCACATAACCTCTGGCCAAAACATCGGCCGCCGGAGGTACTTAACAAGCCGTAAGGCTTTAAGAAGTTTCCCCCTACCTCGCAAAGCGTCGGAAAAAAAAAAAAAAAAAAAAAAAAAACTCACTTAGTGTCAGGGAGTATTACTATGGGACTAGGGTAACTTACTTGGGGTCAGGGAGAACTTATAGAGGTGATATGCTAACTCACTTAAGGTCAGGGAGTACATATAAAGGGGCTATGGTAACTCACTTGGGGTCAGGGAGTACTTATAAAGGGGCTATGGTAACTCACTTAGTGTCAGGGAGTACTACTATGGGACTAGGTTAACTTACTTGCGGTCAGAGAGTACATATAAAGGGGCTAGGATAACTCACTTGGGGTCAGGGAGAACTTATAGAGGTGATATGCTAACTCACTTAAGGTCAGGGAGTACATATAAAGGGGCTATGGTAACTCACTTGGGGTCAGGGAGTACTTATAAAGGGGCTATGGTAACTCACTTGGGGTCAGGGAGTACTTTTATGGGACTAGGGTAACTCACTTGGGGTCAGGGAGTACATATAAAGGGGCTATGGTAACTCACTTGGGGTCAGGGAGTACTTATAAAGGGGCTATGGTAACTCACTTAGTGTCAGGGAGTACTACTATGGGACTAGGGTAACTTACTTGCCGTCAGACAGTACATATAAAGGGGCTAGGATAACTCACTTGGGGTCAGGGAGTACTTATATGGGACTAGGGTAACTCATTTGGGGCCAGGGTGTACTTATAAAGGGGCTAGGGTAGCTGACTTGGGGTCAGGGAGTACATATAAAGGTGCTATGGTAACTCACTTGGGGTCAGGGAGTACTTTTATGGGACTAGGGTATCTCACTTGGGGTCAGGGAGTACATATAAAGGGGCTATGGTAACTCACTTGGGGTCAGGGAGTACTTATAAAGGGGCTATGGTAACTCACTTGGGGTCAGGGAGTACATTTATGGGACTAGGGTAACTTACTTTCGGTCAGAGGGTACATATAAAGGGACTATGATAACTCACTTGGGGTCAGGGAGTACTACTATGGGACCAGGGTAACTCACTTGCGGTCAGAGAGTATATATAAAGTGGCTAGGATAACTCACTTGGGGTCAGGGAGTACATATAAAGGGGCTATGGTAACTCACTTGGGGTCAGGGAGTACTTATAAAGAGGCTATGTTAACTCACTTGGGGTCAGGGAGTACTACTATGGGACTAGGGTAACTTACTTGCGGTCAGAAAGTACATATGAATGGGCTAGGATAACTCACTTGGGGTCAGGGTGAACTTATAAAGGTGATATGGTAACTCACTTGGGGTCAGGGAGTACTTATTTGGGACTAGGGTAACTCACTTGGGGACAGGGAGTGCTTATATGGGACCAGGGTAACTCACTTGGGGTCAGGGAGTACTTATATGAGACTAGGGTAATACACTTGGGGTCAGGGAGTACTTATTAAGGGGTTAGAATAACTTACTTGCGGTCAGAGAGTACATATTAAGGCGCTAGGATAACTCACTTGAAGTCAGGGAGTACTTATAAAGGGGCTAGGGTAACTCACTTAGTGTCAGGGAGTACTACTATGGGACTAGGGTAACTTACTTGCGGTCAGAGAGTACATATAAAGGGGCTAGATTAACTCACTTGGGGTCAGGGAGTACTTATAAAGGGGCTATGGTAACTCACTTGGGGTCAGGGAGTACTTATATGAGACTAGGGTAACACACTTGGGGTCAGGGAGTACTAATAAAGGGGTTAGATTAACTCACTTGCGGTCAGAGAGTACATATAAAGGGGCTGGGATAACTCACTTGGGGTCAGGGAGTACTTATAAGGGGGCTATGGTAACTCGCTTGGGGTCAGGAAGTACTTCTATGGGATTAGGGTAACTCACTTGGGGTCAGGGAGTACTTTTATGGGACTAGGGTAACTCACTTGGGGTCAGGGAGTACTTATATAGGGGCTAGGGTAACTCTCTTGGGGTCAGTGAGTTCTACTATGGGACTAGGGTAATTCACTTGTGGTCAGAGAGTATATATAAAGGGGCTATGGTAACTCACTTGGGGTCAGGGTGTACTACTATGGGACTAGGGTAACTTACTTGCGGTCAGAGAGTACATATAAAGGGGCTAGGATAACTCACTTGGGGTCAGGGAGAACTAATCAAGGTGATAAGGTAACTCATTTGGGGTCAGGGAGTACTTATATGGGACTAGGGTAACTCACTTGGGGTCAAGGAGTACTTATATGGGACCAGGGTAACTCATTTGGGGCCAGGGTGTACTTATAAAGGGGCTGGGGTAACTCACTTGGGGACAGGGAGTACATATAAAGGGGCTATGGTAACTCACTTGGGGTCAGGGAGTACTACAATGGGACCAGGGTAACTCACTTGCGATCAGAGAGTACATATAAAGTGGCTAGGATAACTCACTTGGGGTCAGTGAGTACTTATAAATGGGCTAGGGTAACTCATTTGGAATCTGGGAGTACATATAAAGGGGCTAGGATAACACACTTGGGGTCAGGGAGTACTTATAAAGGGGCTAGGGTAACTCAATTGGGGTCAGGGAGTACTTATTTGGGACCAGGGTAACTCACTTGTGGCCAGGGTGTACTTATAAAGGGGCTAGGGTAACTCCCTTGGGGTCAGGAAGTACATATAAAGAGGCTATGGTAACTCACTTGGGGTCAGGGAGTACTACAATGGGACCAGGGTAACTCACTTGCGATCAGAGAGTACATATAAAGTGGCTAGGATAACTCACTTGGGGTCAGGGAGTACTTATAAAGGTGATATGGTAACTCACTTGGGGTCAGGGAGTACTTATAAAGGGGCTAGGGTAACTCACTTAGGGTAAGGGAGTACATATAAAGGGGCTATGGCAACTCACTTGGGGTCAGGGAGTACTACTATGGGACCAGGGTAACTCACTTGCGGTCAGAGAGTACATATAAAGGGGCTAGGGTAACTCACTTGGGGTCAGGGAGTACTACTATGGGACCAGGGTAACTCACTTGCGATCAGAGAGTACATATAAAGTGGCTAGGATAACTCACTTGGGGTCAGGGAGTACTTATAAAGGTGATATGGTAACTCACTTGGGGCCAGGGTGTACTTTATAAAGGGGCTAGGGTAACTCACTTGGGGTCAGGGAGTACATATAAGGGGGCTATGGTAACTCACTTGGGGTCAGGGAGTACTACTATGGGACTAGGGTAACTTACTTGCGGTCAGAGAGTAAATATAAAGGGGCTAGGATAACTCACTTGGGGTCAGGGAGAACTTATAAAGGTGATATGGTAAATCACTTGGGTTCAGGGAGTACTTATAAAGGGGCTAGGGTAACTCTCTTGGGGACAGGGAGTACATATAAAGGGGCTATGGTAACTCACTTGGGGTCAGTGAGTACTTAAAAAGGGGCTATGGCAACTCACTTGGGGTCAGGGAGTACTACTATGGGACAAGGGTAACTCACTTGCGGTCAGAGAGTACATATAAAGGGGCTAGGATAACTCACTTGGGGTCAGGGAGAACTTATAAAGGTGATATGGTAAATCACTTGGGGTCAGGGAGTACTTATAAAGGGGCTAGGGTAACTCTATTGGGGTCAGGGAGTACATATAAAGGGGCTATGGTAACTCACTTGGGGTCAGTGAGTACTTAAAAAGGGGCTATGGTAACTCACTTGGGGTTAGGGAGTACTTCTATGGGACTAGAGTAACTCACTTGCCGCCAGAGAGTACATATAAAGGGGCTAGATTAACTCACTTGGGGTCAGGGAGTACTTATAAAGGGGCTATGGTAACTCACTTGGGGTCAGGGAGTACTTATATGAGACTAGGGTAACACACATGGGGTCAGGGAGTACTAATAAAGGGGTTACATTAACTCACTTGCGGTCAGAGAGTACATATAAAGGGGCTGGGATAACTCACTTGGGGTCAGGGAGTACTTATATAGGGGCTAGGGTAACTCTCTTGGGGTCAGTGAGTTCTACTATGGGACTAGGGTAATTCACTTGCGGTCAGAGAGTATATATAAAGGGGCTATGGTAACTCACTTGGGGTCAGGGAGTACTACTATGGGACTAGGGTAACTTACTTGCGGTCAGGGAGAACTAATCAAGATGATATGGTAACTCATTTGGGGTCAGGGAGTATTTATATGGGACTAGGGTAACTCATTTGTGGTCAGGGAGTACTTATATGGGACCAGGGTAACTCACTTGGGGCCAGGGTGTACTTATAAAGGGGCTGGGGTAACTCACTTGGGGTAAGGGAGTACATATAAAGGGGATATGGTAACTTACTTGGGGTCAGGGGGTACTAGTATGGGACTAGGGTAACTCACTTGCGGTCACAGAGTACATATAAAAAGGCTAGGATAACTCACTT